>NW_020190023.1:1918919-1953689 GCF_900000015.1 Plasmopara halstedii | reverse complement strand
GCTTAATATTGGTCAATCCCCGCAGCACCGCTTATATTTTCGGACAGAGGAAGTACATCATTTTGTCAATCATTCGAAATAGCAGCTTTATTGAATCTATTCGAGCATTAGTTGGGATGTATGTAAAAACGGTGGTTATTACGGGATGAGATAAATCACTAAGCCATAAATGGGATAGATAAGTACGGCAAAGTATCAACTTTAAGTTTTAATTCAGATTATGAAACCATGGAAACATCTAACTATTTTTTCAATGAAGCGCTCAGCTTCTTGAAACATACAAGGTGGAATGAGAACAAAATCATAACATTTCGTGTTTACTAAACCATATTCTTGATGAAAAAACCTAATGTCGTGAGAATAGCAGTTGTATTGCACCATATATGATCCCGCTACCGAATGCATAAAAACAAGGTTGAAGGTGTTACATGATTACGGGTCTATGGTTACGATTAATACCGGTAAGGGTGACGTCATTAAGACGCTTCTAAGCTTCTAGGAGCCCAGAAGGATAGGCTTAGATGCTGCACAAAGTAGCGAGCCAAGTATAAATATTTTCAATTCACAGATTATTTCCTACTCGACACACCAGCTCAACAATCTATCTCCAGATCCCACGCATAACACATTAGCGATCAAAACAATATGATCGATTACTTTGATTATTGCTTAGTATATAGATTGCTTTTGCGACAAAGGTAAAAAGTAGAAGCCAATTTTTATCAGAATATTTACGGAGAGCTTTAAAGGTGATATACAGTATTTTCGTGTCAAAACACAGCGTCGTGGCTTACTATTGCTCTTTTGATTCAGAACACAGGTTATCAGATTGCAATCTAGAAGGCATAAGAATTCATGAACATTTTCTTTGATAAATAGCACTTTGATATTTAGCTTACATTTCGAACAAAGTACAATATGCCATAGAATATTTGGTATTAAAATGTTTTTCGTGCTATTAGCAAAAATTAATCAAAACTGTACATTGTAATATAGTCTAACCAGAATTTATAAATCTAGATAACATAAGCTATGCATGCCGCACTGATGTTAGCACGCTTTTTAATAAGCTTATTTAACTGTGCGGGTTGATGCCTACAGTAGCTGTAATTCGCGGCGCAGATATCGTAGTGTCCTCTACCATAGTGGCGGCTCGTATTACAAAATCATAATGTCTGTCTTATTAAAAACAATGAGATGGTCTAGATGAGGTGCAAACAGGCCTCTGGTCCAAAAATCAGATCGCATATGCCTTACGCTTGGTAGAGTTTATTTGCAATGATAGCTTAGGTCAAAACTCAAAAGATTACATTATGCGCATAAAGTACACTTGAACCTACGATTACTCATTTCGGGGAAAACAGTCAGCCAATTCTCTCAAGATCCGTTGAACGGACGGACGCCACGATGACCTCTCTGTTTGAAAAATGTTGATTGATAGATTTTTGAGAAAGAAATGACACCAACTGCCAAAAAGCAGCATGCACGTAAAATAAAAAATATAAGGGGAACATGGTATATCGAGGCGTGCAGCTTGTAATGAAGTACGTACACAAGTCGCTATGGTTCTTCGTATATAGTGTGAGAATCACATGTGCTTCAACGAGATTGGAGTGATGGTGCTCTGCGACAGGTAACCGCACACCATTCGCAGAAGAAGCTCCGACTTCAAGAGTCGGCGTCAACAAATACACAGACGCTGATTTCGTGTGCTCTACTCCTGAAGGAAAGCGAAAGCCTTATAAGTAACCAATCACATAGATTGCTCCGCTATTACAAGAAATGCATAATTTCTTTGGCTCTGATACTAAATCTCTACGTTTAGCCATATTCAATAATAAAAGTGTCTTAATTGCTTTTCGGAAGGCAAACATCTAACATGTCAACGAATCTCTCCTTTACGGAGTCGCATCATCTCCGTATTGACACTTAAGAAAACTCAGAGCCGCACATAATTAAGTGTGGTAATATTGTACATGCACACTTATACGGGCTTGTAAGCATTAAAAACACCGTTGTCAAATACTTATCCCAATCTGTTGTCCAGAAGAAAGGGTGTGTGGGCGGCTAGCCGCACGTCAGAAAAAAAAGCCAGTTTATTTATAAGAAAAGGTACTACTTAGTGTTACTTATCTAAGTAGCATTTTCCCTATACATGTGTACTTTGAAATAACAAAGCCATTTAACAGTGATAGTTATCTCAGAGACCCGCGATCCCCTTTTCTGTAGAAGCACACGAGTTTAATATATTTGCAATTGCTAACCTGATCTCTGAGAGCTGGAGGATTCTCGAAGATACATGGTAGCCACGTTGCACTTGGTATTACACGCAGTTTATTCCACGACAAGGTCGTGATAAGAATGTACCCTCTGTGGGAAGGATCATAAAATGATATAAAATCTGTCCCGTGTTAGCTCAGTAAGCTTATGTCTATCGTTAGTCCCTTCTGGATTAGAGCACTGGCGGCAAATGGGCCTAATGCGGTAATCGGTCGCTTGGACAAGCTCACCCAGCAGCGATCCCGCCGGCCCCAACGAGGTAGCATAGAAAGCGCATAAAAGACCGCTAAAGTTTTGGAGCCGGGACGCAGAACGCCTCTCTCTTTAAGGGAACTTTAGATGATGATAAATTTTGTCATGCTCTGAACCGAGCAACACGGGCATCGTGATCGTGGTAGTCACGGTAGGAGGCCACGGGTGATAACGGGCAATGACGTGCGTATCATTGTTAAGAGAGGCGTTCACAACACGGGAAGATGTACAACGTCAAATGTCACAGTTGCTCTAGCCGCAGATCTAGGCGTATCGGGTGTCTGTCTGAATTCTTGTCCACCTGTCAAAGAAGGTGAGGATTGACAGAATTATGTCCAGGAGCTGAAAGCTCCTTCACCGCAATGGCGTCAGTCTTTCTCATGGTGGGGGCAGAAACCATCCCCAAAAAGAATCTTCTATGGATGCGGCTTGCAATGATACCTTTATCGCCCAGTCTTTCTCTTACGAGGATACAATAAGCGTCACATAAGATGTATTGTACATCTTCCATGCCGTGAGAGACGGACGAGTATGAAAAATTGGAAACGCTACGAGCGCGCGAGAGGTCCTGGGCAACAGCAAAGCTGAAGTGAAAGAGATGGATTTCTCAGCTACTGTGGAGAAGCTCCAAGGCACTCGCAGATGGTTTGTCTGGGGAAGCTCAAAACATCTGCGCCTTCTTTTTACCTGCTGAAAGAAACAAAGCGTCTGGCCCATGGCTTGATCGTCGGGCGCACCCTCACGGAAAGAGGTCGATCCCAGTAGGCCGCCTAAATTTTCTGTAACAGAACTGGGTTCTATTGTCCCTTGTGGAGGGCATGGTTAGTAATGTCCAGCTCTGACCGAAGAAAATTCCTCGTAGTGATTAAAGGCTTATATCCTAAAGTTGTTGGTTGTAAATATTACCACCCGGGCTTTGAATAGCCGCGAAAAGATCTGGATGTTTCTGACGTAACCTCTAAGTGAAGTTTGATGACATTGGCGACGTGAAACACTGTCTAGTCCTGGACTGGTTCTGAGATACGAAGTCATCCTAGGAATTAACTTGCTGGAATCTTTACGAGCCATGGATAGGCGTTTTATCAAACATATAAGAACTGAGTTCTTCACTCATGGAGGAAATTGGCAAGACATGAAGTTCGCCTTTCAGAAGCAGAAGCGTTCGGAGCGGTCACACAGGTGCAATACAATCGGGGCAGAACATGGGATTGTCCAAACTGATAGCAATGGTGTTGCTAGGTATCCCAAGCAGAGCTTAGAGGTAGAAGTGGCAGCTAGCTGAGGTCTTATAGTAAGACACAAGAGAGCGATTTGCAGTCGCGATCTACTAAGTTTATCTGTGTTGTGACGGAAAGGACGACTACATATTGCGCCCCTCTGAAGGTATTTCTTTTTGGGTATCTCTTTCAGGCGGTAATGATGATCGGTGGGCTGTTGCCTTCTGTACTAGTACCGGTAAGAAGCGAAAAAGACTGAGTGTGTGTGTGTGTAATTTTGTGCCAGAGGCGTGGAGTTGAAAGGTGACTATGAAGTCGATGCATCTTTACCTCGATAGGATGGCACAGCTGTGTCAGCAGTGAGCATTCTGAGCGGGGCGCATTTCATTGAGACCGTTCATTGAATGAGCGGTATTTTACCGTCTGGTAACACAGCAGTTTAAGCCATATTGCGGCTATGCATAAACCTGTATCGACGATATTTACGTCCATAGTCGTGCAGAAAAAGGGACGTTGGATTTGGCGAACCACACTTGAAACTCGCAAGCAGTGCTTAGGTTTATGCGCTCAAGATGAGCTATCAACCATTATAGACAAGCGAGTCACTGACTAAGTTTTTTTCTAATTTGCTCATTAGGAAGCAACATTTGCGAGCGCGCGTCATTGTAGCTTAGACAGTTATCTGAACCAGAAGAAATTGAGAAAGCAGCCTGGTTAATTGTTTGCATACGCACAGTGCAATCTATGTCGAAATGTCGCGAGCTTTACCATTCTCCTTAAACAGAAGAAAAATTGAGCTAGAATGTTTTCTCAAGCGTGCTTCACCGCTAGTGATTTTAGACTTCAAAATGGCTATACCATGTCATTTGTGACACTTTACCCATAAAGAAGGTTTCGCAGCAGAAGCACAATATGTATGAACGCACGATCTCTTTTGGGTCTTGTCAGTTGCTATGTAAACCTACATTACCTATGACAACGAGCTATTGCGATGATGTACCCCCTCATCAAGTTCAGGGTGCTTTTACTTGGCGATAAGCCATTATAATCGATACAAGGAATGCGTTGCTGAGCGCAGCGACGCATGATCTGTATCCTAACCAGAAAAATGCCAATCCCGTTTACATTTTACCTCAAAGGTAGACTTGCATTGTGCCAGTGGTTATCCTTTATCACCAAGTCTGTCTTTGAGGTAAGATGTGAACAGGTTTGGCTTTTTCTGGTGAGATTATGCTTTCGTGTCACCCTTAGTGAATTGCAATATGAACAACGACGACATCAACAATTGATTAGGCGGTACGTTCCGCAAACAGGCAGTTTCGCGCTACTTAAAGCTTTTGATAGCGAAAACTTTTTAATAAAGCAATATATAGGCTCTTCGACGCCGCTTTATCAACGAGTGCGGTTACATAACTGCACAGCTATACCTAATCCTAAGGTTAGCAGCATGGCGCTCTGACCCATTTGACATTAAGTATACTGCACTACCATATGATGATGAGGAGGACTAATACCACACGAAGCACATAACCTTTTAATAGGCCACCTCGGAACTGTAAGACATGATGCTCAGTGATCGCTGTGTTGATAGCTTAACATATATTAGTGCGTATACGCGCGTGTGAACCTCACCGTTTGCAGTAGCGCCTTTGACTAGTCTGCATGCCTCGGCAGAGTGTTGGGAGTCCATGAGTATTATCATATTGGGTCTTTCCAATGAGTGTTCAGCAATAACTGTATCGTGTTCATAGTGAACGTCCGAGCAAGATGGCTTAGCTTGCTGCTGCCAGCGATAATTTATCGGTGATTGTACGGTCGAGCTGTTTACCGACATAGTGTTTCGACGACACAGCTTGCCAATAGTCATTGTAATGGATAGAGATCCGCTTTTCAGCAATATTTTAGAAATTATTCAATGTGCTTGAGACAAGACTGGATATGCTAAGAAGTGGCCGATCGCAAGTACATGGCCAAACGGAAAGTGTGATTCGCGTCGTGAATGGTATTCCGTGAGGCTCTATGACCGTGAACGGCTTGATACAGGGTAGGCGCATATATTTAAATACACTAATTATTGGTTTAGTGTAGCAGAATTCAATATTTTTTTTCATTACATCGTCATAAGCATTTTGCCTGCGTTGGGCAATGGTATTACGAATCTGCATGCTCTCTATTCTGCGTGGGCTTGCTAAAACTATACACAATCCCGATCTTAGGGACCACTCAGATGTGAAGAGCGCTGTTGTAGACAAAGTAATGTCCCTGGATCAATATTACTCTCTGCTCGAAAAAATGTTTTCGAGCTGCCGAGAGTAGGTATGCGATGTTTAAGCATAGACAAATCCGAGATTTGACTGGCCTGAAATTCGGACGCTAGAAATACTCTCGTTGAGGGCTAACATGTCACCACGACCTCGAAAAAACGAGAGCTAGCCTCGAAAGAGCTGCCCTACGTAGACACACTAAATCAACGAAGGGTGGTCCATTTAAACGTGGAGCGAGTGGTAGACGGGCGAATTCATCAAGGCTATTAACATTATCTGGTGAGCTGTAAAATCTCGCTTAGGAAACCCGTGAGAGTTTATGGCTCCACTTTGGCAAGATTTGCAGCTTACGACTAGTTATCATACATAATACAGTAGTGTGTGATATTCCAATCCGCGATTTGAACCGGTTCCATGTCGCTGAAGCGACGTAGTATCAACAATTGTGATCATCGAGGTATTACACACAATGCGGGACCGAGTTCCCAATCCTCAGCACTTTCTTTTTCTTCTTTCTCTACTATACCCTACCCCCTATGTATATACTACACGACAACAGCACTCTCATCTCCACAGCGGTAACAGTTTGAAAGCATTTGAAGTTGGGGATCTCACGCGTACTCGCACCGATTTGATCAATTTGGAGATGCGAGCAGTAGGTGGTTCCATCGATTACAAGCACAGTGATGATACCTGGCTTTGAAAACGATGGATATACGTATCGTTTGCAATATCTGGATGAATTGGAGATAGTGGAACCTTTCTTAAGTCCAGTGCAGACCGTGAGTCATCTGAACAAACAAACGTTACATGCGGTGTAGAAAACTTCATTGCAACTATCTCTTACGAAGAGCGACTGCATAAGTTACGCATGATGGTTCGAATTGGTTGGTCCTCAAAACCCATAACGAGTAGAAAATCGCAGGATTCCTTGCTCGTTAACCACATTCTGATTGGTATTAAATCTATCTCTATGTGCTCAAACAAAAGTAGAGCGTTTCAACAAGGAATTTGTTGCCAAATGATTTGATGTTTGATTTGATTGTTTGATTTGCGGTATAAAATATCATCGACCAAAGGTAAACTAAAAGAAATTGCTGCTGATTTTGACATTCTTATAAGTTCCCACAACGCAAACAGAAGGTACCTTCATGTAATGGTTAAGTGTAGCCCATTACATCAGATAGTAAGACAAAAGCTATGCTCGCATTCTATTTGATGGAGAAGAAGATTTGCAAGTCGAACTTTTCAGGCTCCTAGTGAGTCTTCTGCGAGCGAAAGATACTCATATGACTCAGCAACTCAGCAATGTGATTGAAGAGCGTGGGTCGCTAGATATTGCAAAATTGTGCTGGTGTGAGGAGATTGGTAGTGATAAGCGCTCATTTTGTAACCGTCTTGATTGAGTAAATCAGCAATCACCGAATCCGTGCAGAAGCATTTACCAAGAAGGGCATGGCAATATCGCTGAACTTATTTGTGCTTCTTACAACTTGATCGGCATCGTCAAGCATAATATGGCAGTTTTTGATTTCAATCCAGAGGAACAGCACAACAATTTTATTATGGTAAGTTGAGTGATGATGCGACCAAGAATAAGAATGGAATGAACAAATTCTACACATACTTGAAGGAGTTTTCAAACTCCAAACCAAAATCCTTCTTCCCAACGCCTATCTATGATTCAATGACAATCGCTATCAATGAGAGCAATGTCAACTATGTCAATGATCTCAAGGATCCGGGATTAAATGAATTGTACACGCCGAAACGCAAGGCGAATTTTGCGTTGGGATAGCTATCATGCATCAGCACTACCAAAGGTGGTGTGAGACAGCTGGTGAAGCACCCGATAAGCAATCGACAAGCGTATTACTTACAAGCGATACAATTAAAAAATTCTTTAAAAGCCACTAATCCAGACTGACGTGCATGAAAAATTTTGCCGTAAAGACGTTCCTTCTGGATGTATATGCTCTCAAAAGTTTCATATGAGTCTCGGGCCAAAAATTGGGATCGTGGCTATCATTAAACTGTGCATGCGTTTTTCGAGCCGCCATTCCATGCAGAACCTTTAAAGCTTGCGCGTTGCTAATGTTGACGCGAAACTCTTTATACATATCGAGGAGATTTTGAAGATATTGCGTTAGTCGTGGTAACTTATATATCGGCACAAAATAAAATTTGTCAGAGATGAAATCCAAAAATCGAAATCTAGATGAGATTAAAACAATAATTGCGAAGATTGCGTTAGTCGTGATAACTTATATATCGGCACGTAATAAAAATTGTCAGAGTTGAAATTCAAAAATCGAAAATCTAGATGAAGTTTGATTTTTTTTTGCGATTCAAAATGCGCATGCGTTGGCACATTTTGAATCTGCAAAAAGGATATGCTACGTCCGCGAGATGCTCAACAATTGGCTTCGCATGGTTGGCCTTTAACAAGGCAATATGTTTGAGATTAATGAAAAAACTAACTTCAAAGACTGTTCGCCACCGTATGTGCAACGATGAAGTCAGCAATATCGACAAGATTGAGGACTTGGAAAATGCAGTCGTCAAAAATTTTTATTACTGCCGTCGTGTTCAAGATCACAGCTGCTGCTTGAAAATCTTGTAAGAATCTTTTTACTCCGTTCTGCATGTAGTAGGGCAATAGTATGCAATATTGTCCACAGTGCCCGAACAGGCATATGTTAAAGCGCGAGATTTGATTTTGCAATCAAAGATCCAATTTAGCGTCAATTAGTCGTAGCACGAGGCTGCTGTCTGTAAACGCGAACCCTGACGCCAAAAACTCAATTCTTAACACGTCGTGATAATTGACGAGCAGGGTGGTGTCGACACAGATACTACTTGCAACGTCATTTTGCATTAATGTGGTGGTAACGGATTGTCCAACAACGCGATTATTAGAATAAATTCTGAAAACTGGCACTTCATAACCCGACGCGCTGTGTTTTACGTCCACATTCAGTTGGTAAACGCCTTCCTGTAGCATTAATATACCATCTGTAACAATCTGCACTTTTCCCTGTTGCACTCTGCTCATAGGCTCCCAATTAAAAAAGCCCGGTGCTTTCAGCGTTGTAAGAGATCGAGCCATTAACAAAATTTCCCCTGTATTCTTATTACCAGCAGGAATGTGAACAATTGATGGCACATGTGCAGATGATAGCAGTGGCACCTCAACTGATGTGTTCTCCGTGATTTCACTATCATCATGTCGTCTTGTTTGCGGCGGAATTCCTGTAAGTTGATGTCTAATTTTAAAACGATAAAGCCATCCATTTGAAAGCTTGAGCTCTGACTCGCCAATGCCACAGGCAGCACGACATTCAGCTGCGTGGCGCAGAAGCACATCGTCCGTCACGTGTTCCTTCTGCACACACTTTTTCTCATAAAATTCTAGAAGACGTTTCTCAAAAACTGGAAATTTGACACGCCGCTGCTTTTTATGACCAAGATTTCCTCTCGTGAACGCTTCTTCAGGAGCATGCTGAATTCGGTAAAGCGTCGTGCGCCCTAGACGCACATGAAAGTGATCAAAGACCCATTCCGCCACATCCGATTGTGCGAGTCCTGTATTTTCTATTAGAAAAGAGCGGAGCTTGCCTTTTTGCTGCAACGTCAAGTGCGTCCGTTTGCTCTGGCGCTTAGCTTCTACCATATTGCTTTATGTCTTAAAGCATTGATGAAAGTAATAAGAGGAATGATACATGGTAATAAATAAAAAAATATTATTATCAATACTACATTCTGCTCTCATACCATACCACTGATACCGGTATCATTTATCCTATTTAGCACAATATGAAATTGGTTATGCATCGTTTATCTTTCCACCCACGTAATTCCACACAGCCATGTCTTTCGGCCAGCCCGCAGGTGGATACCTCAACCCGAACAATGACTACACCATAGGCGAGACCATTAATGATGGTATTCAAGATCTAGCATGGAGCCCCACAAGTAACATATTAGTATCTGGAAGCTGGGATAACTATGTTCGTTGCTGGGAGGTGCAGCAGCAGGGCATGCAGTTCAATGCCGTTGCCAAGGCACAAATTGCACACGATGGTCCTGTGCTTTGTACCACCTTCAGCGGGGTGAGCGCAAAATTGCAGTCGCTACTATTTATCGAAGTGGGTAGAACTTACACTTAATGGCCTTTTAAATCTTTTCATTAGGATGGCAGCACAGTATTCTCGGGCTCGTGCGACAAGACAGCGAAGATGTGGGTACTGAACGGACCTGCGCAGGGCCAGCAAATTGCTGCGGTGGGTTATTCAAATTGATTATAAGAAATATATTGAGGCTTATATTAGACGATGACATTGTTTAGCATGATGCGCCAATTCGAAGCATCGCTTTCATTCAGGAGGCCAATTGTGTGGCCACGGGTAGTTGGGATAAGACTCTCAAGTACTGGGATACACGCTCACCCACACCTATGGCCTCCGTGCAGCTTTCGGAGCGCTGCTATGCCATGGATGTGAGGCATCCTCTGCTTGTTGTGGCTACAGCCGATCGAATGGTTCACGTGGTTGATATCAGAAAACCATCGCAAATCTACAAGTCAATCCAGTCAAATTTGAAATTTCAAACGCGGACAATTGCGTGCTTTCCAGATGCTTCAGGCTTTGCTGTTGGATCAGTTGAAGGACGTTGTTCCATTCAGTATGTCGAGGACAAAGACAAAAGGTACTTTATACCTTCGAACACTTGAGGCCTCTATAGTAATGCTACTATGTGAATCAAATTGCCGCAATAATAGAAACGACTTTGCCTTCAAGTGCCATCGAGACGGATCAGATATATACCCAGTAAGCAGCATTGCGTTTCATCCATTTGGAACATTTGCTACCACCGGTGGGGACGGCACATTCTGCTTTTGGGACAAAGATGCCCGTCAGAAGCTTAAAACCTTCAACAAATGGTATTTTCTGTCTAAGAGATTGCTTGAACGTTTCAGAGCTCAACATACCGACACGTTGTCATGTGATTTAGCAACCAGTCGATTACGACCGGCAAATTTAACGCGCGCGGAGATATTTTTGCTTACACACTTTCATATGACTGGTCGATGGGTGTTGAGAAGTATAATCCGAATCAGCCAAGCGTAATTCGGCTGCACAGTGTGGCGGAGGCGGAAATAAAGCAAAAGAAAAAGCCAGGTACTGGGTCGCGGAATTCGTTCTAGAAGCGTAAGCCACACGCCACGGGCTCTTAGCAGCACAACCGTCGGGTGTGGCTTTGTCTCTGTGCGTGTATCTTTGCAGCTACATTTGCTGCTTAAATCTTTTAGATTTCTGACTTCGTGTTTGTCGTCTTTTTGTTTGTAAAAATCAGCCTCTCGATAAACAATTGATCGCGACGTTCGCGCCACAGCTCGATTCACACTCGGTTTTCATGCTACGTAGGGTTATTGCGATCCTAGCAGAGTTGCTGTGGTGGAGATACTCAGTCCAAACCAACAAGCTTGTTATACAGCAAAGCTTGACTAGACGATGTATCAACTGCTAAAGTGTCATTGTACTTGAATGATCATTTGTCAACGTGCGTTATGCATCATTTTGGTATTTCAATTATATTTGTGTTCTCAGTCTTTACTGAGCTTGTTGCCAAGACGATCAAGTGCCTGTTTTGCTTCCTGTAGTCCACCCTTCGCCGCCAACTGATAATACTCTACGGCCTTGGTATGGTCGGCCTGAACTCCGTTTCCATTCTCAAATAATTGAGCCAGACACAATTGTGCCTGAGGAACGCTACTTTCAGCAGCCAGAAAAAAGTATTGCGCCGCTTTCGTATGATCTTGCTCAACACCACGTCCAAGCATATAACAAGCGCCCAGATCAAACTGCGCGTTCGCGTTGCCAGCTTCTGCCGCACGACGGAAATATTTGACTGCCTTTTCAGCACTTTGTTCAACGCCGCGGCCAATTAAATAAGCTTTTCCCAGCATCCAATTAGCCTCAGGCATATCTTGGATTGCGGCCTGACGGTAAAGCTGCACAGCTTTTTTATCGTCCTGCGTCACATGTAGCCCTTGTGCGTACATATAGCCTAGGTCGTAGCTAGCCGCCATATGACCATTTTCTGCTGCTAAAGTCCAGTATTGCAACGCTCGTTTTAAATCACGCGGAATGTTGTCATGACCATGATAAAAAAGCTTTCCAATCTCGTGACAGCTGCCATCGTGACCGGCGTCGGCTGCTTTTTGCAACAATTGCATAGCTAGCTTTACATTTCGTGGTATACCAGCGTGGCCTTTGAGGTACAGACTTCCTAGAGCACCCTGAGCACGTACATGTCCTTTCTCCGCAGCGTTTGTCCAATGCAGGATAGCACCGTTTACCGACGTGGGGCTGCCAACTTCACCAGCGTCTTTGGCTTTACCCAGTAGAAACTTAACGCCTAATGCAAACTCAGCGTCAGCGTCAATATTTGGTAAAATTGAGGAAAGACATCGGGTATATGCTAATGGAATGCTTGTGTCGAGTTGCTGGGCGTGACATCGCAGCACGCCAAGTTGTCGTCGCCATAGACCGGGAAGCATGTTTGACAGGGTTGACAAAAACAGCATGTCACATACTATGAGATTTTTCGAAATTTTTTTGACTGCACTTGGTGGTCATATGATTGCCCGATTACGTGGAAAGTAACTTGGTCGAGAGTCGATTAGTTCAAGCGACAAAACCAAAAATGAGTTTTGTGCGCTGTGGGAAAGCTGATCAAACTTTTCACAGGATTTATAGCTGTCACCTTGCTGCTTGATGACTGTACGAGATTCCTAGACGATAACGCATTACGAAAAATGTCGAGCATTTGAAAACAATCACACTGAGCTCCAGAACTATTGCATGTCCACACATTTTTGTACTAGGTATCGCTAATGGAGTTTCAATACCCTGTCGAGAAATGAATGCAACGAACTTTACATTAAATGTCTGAAAAATGTGTCGTGGGTGGATTTGACAATTTGCTCATAACTTCAAGCTTTGAAGTGAAAAGAAAAAGGAATTAATATTTAACATACATGACAAACAATATACGGCTTATATAAATTGCTCCACAAGCTTCTGAAAAATGACAGAATGTGTGTAATTTTGCTCTTGCGTTATGGAGTCAATCTGTTTAGCAACTTGCATCAAATTCAGACATTAGGATGCAAACTCGCACTTTCAAGGTTACTTTGCAAATTGTTGCATCAACCACTAATTTGAAAATAACAAAGGATGCAAACTCAGCGCGAGCTTGAATTGAGAATGTTATAAGCAAGGGCTGTTTGAAAGCAAAGCGATAGACATATTGATCTTCCTGATACATGGACGATTTGATGCTTGTACAGAGCAATTCCTTTTGCAATAAAGTCTATGCTATCAGAATTTGGTCGAAAAGTGCAATTATCAAATATTTAAAACATGCGTCATAAATCTAACATAGTTTAGCTTTGGAAAAGTATCTGAGTGGTTATTTTCTGCAAATTGTCTTTATGTGAATAATATTCAATATTAAAGAGATAATAATCGTTTGAAGATGCACATATATTCCTATGCACGTCAATAGTTAATATGCCTATCTTAGTTGACTCTAAACAAGGTAGTCCCAACTGGATCCGCCACAATTTACCTGGTCAAAGTCAGTACGCAGAATAGAAAGTTAGTTTGCTCACTTACCAAGGATATTGATGATAAATGCGAGTGCGAGTGAAAATGTTCCATCCATATTGCTCCATCGCAATTGACTCTTTATTTTGACGAGATGCCAAGGCGACTACCATCTGCAATACGTCTATCCTCCAAAACACTATGTGTCCTTAATGGCAGATTAGATACGGGGCAAAAAAGCCTAATTCACGCAGCACATTGACATTTTTATAATGTTTTTGGTCTACCACTCAAATTTGTATGTGTGCAGACTTCTCTCGTAGAAGTTGCGGTAGCTCTCACTTTCTTGTGGTGCTTTTCTCTTTTTGGAAATCTAGTTTCTCCAATTGTTTGAATAAAAACGATGGAGCCATGTGTGTAGCGTTTCTGTTGTATGTCTTGATTTCTAGGCGTTTGCCTCCGTCAGTTGCTGTAATGGGCTACACTTAGCCATTACAAGAAGGAACATTTAGGTATCTTCTGTATGCATCGTGGGAATTCATAAAAGTAGATTTCTGTATGGTGTTTCCACATACATACGTGATTTCTTATATGAAGTCACAAACAGTCTGTGTGATACCGAATGCTGATTCGTACTTGGGGATCTGTACAGGCGACGAGACCGACGTGTCTCTGTCTTTCGAACGTGGGTGACGTTTGCCAGTCCCTTCTACTGAATATTCTCCACGAAAGTTGAGGTTCAAGCTTTCAAAGTTCAAGCTCCGTACACTCAAGATCTTGAATCAATTAAATCTGAGGTACAACCTCGATTACCCTTTATTTATAACCCAGACATCCAAGGTTTCATCACTAAAACCTCAAAGACCATTGGGGTGTTTCGCATGAAGCTATGAACCATAATTCATTTCAATTCAGTTGCAAATTTACCTTCAAGGTCTTGAATCGTTCTACTTCTCTCCAAGTCGGGGCTGTCCTTCTCGCTCCACACCGGGAATCACTTCCTCGTCGCACAAATGTTTGTGATTTTGGGGACTGTTTCTGAACAGCGCCCTTTATGTGCGTCTTCATGGAACAAAAACAAAATTATCAAACAGATCATCCAGAATATTACAATTGACTATCTGATCGTAAAATTTGAAATTCAGCTCATTGTTATCAGTCTCATTGGATTGGTTGCCCCGGAGTGATGCCCATACGAGAATATTACTCTAATGTAAATTCTCACCAACACAATCATGTATGACGGCGGATATTAAGCGTAGCGTTTCAGACAAATGCCAGAAGCGAGGACGTCAACATACCATATTGGCCACGGGTTGCGGTGGCACCTTGCACTCTGGAAGCTTTGAAACTCAGAGTCCGTGTTAGCAAATCTTTAACAGATTGATATCAACCCATTCTTATGTCGCTGGTACTAACATCTCTCAGGCGCTAAGAATTCGATACGCTCAAATTAAAGAGCGATATATCTGGCAGATATGTAACAAGATAAACTGAATGCGGCTTAGCATCTATTCTAGAGCACTCTGACTCGACGCGAGACGAGGCAATAGGTACAGCATACGGGCCAGATACGACAGTTGTTGCTTTACCAAAAGATTTGGATTAAACAAATTTCCTAAGCTCTCGTGTCACTTTCTCAAAGTCTGGAAACGCGGGTCCACCAGTATTTCTTTATTAAAGCTTGTTGTTTACCCACTCAATACCTTGCGTGAGATCGTGACACATAATGGGGACATCGAATTAAAATAGAGGGCACATTATATGACTGTCTCTGTCGAGAAAGAAAGTTTGGCTCAGTGATACTTTGTACTGGTGGACCAACATGTATAAACTGGATCAGTTTGCAGCTGTCAGCAAACTCATCGCCATTTAGAAAAACTTCAATCCGTTATCAACAATTTATTTCGAGGCCATAGATTTCTTGTGTCAAATTCCTCGGAATGCAACCTGCGCTGAACAGCTACATCATGGCAAACTTTGATCAAGGCGCCGGGCACCACAGCGGATCATCCGCAGATCGAATTCAGCGGAGTTCGCCACACGCATGATGAGCTAATCCCCCATTACTATCACTATATGCAGCCATCCAGGTAAATTGCACCCACTCTACATTGAACTCCTTATAATTCGAAGCAACAGATAGCTACTTTATTGCAGATGATAGAGCAGCAACAAGAGCGATACTTTGTTTTCAACAATACGCCCATTTTCAGACTGATCACGGTGGATCCTGATAATACTTGGGTATGTCAGCCCATCTCTGAGGTTATGTTTGTATTCCATTAGGAGATCAGGAGTATGGTACATACCCTCCGGGCTTCAATAATTTGAGGTGTCTGGATCAAATGCAGACAACTGTGAGGAAGTCCGACGCACGACTGACGCCCTCGACGATCGCGCAATGAGTCCCGATGAGCTGTACCAAAACCAAAAGAATAGAGCTAAATACTAGCAGCTCGCCATACCAATATGTTTTTTTGCATTAAGCTCTTTGTTGCTAAACGTTTATGAGTCAGATTATAGGGATTTTAGGGTCAAATCCAGTATCTGGTAAGATGAAAAAGCTACTCTCGAGCTGAGAATCGTGAAAGCTGAGATCCATTTCTGGCAAGACTACCCTGACAGCGCACATCGTATAATCAAGACAGATCTACACCTTCGTTCCACCAAGAAAGTTTTCTGAATGTGCGGTGCCATGCGCAACTCGTAGAGAGCGGGATGTAGCTTCGATCAAGCTCGAGACTTTGCCGGTTGTTGCATTTATTAGGCTCATAAGTATAAGCGTGACTTATTTCAGCAAGGTTTATAGATGACAATGAATGTTCTCTACAACGTCAGCCACAACGAGACGATCCGTACAGACGTTGATTTGAAAATGGACGGCTCAATGGACCGTGGCTGTAAACGCTCAAACATAACGAATTGATCCATACCAACAACGACTCTGTTTTTCTCCTCTACAAGGTTCCCCATGGCACCCATAGTCATGGGTGACTTCAACGTCACAATGGACACTGCTCTGTATCAAGCTTCACATTTCCGGTTGCTCCCAGGCATTGTTGGAGAGGAAGTGGGTGATTGGCTTAATTTGTTGGACTTAATCGACGCATGGCACAGTGTAAGTCAGGATACAAAGGACTACACAAGCCCAACACGCAAAAGATGGCACTGCTGTATATCCATTACTACTGTGCGATTGTGACCTGTATGTCAGTAAACGCTCATAAATTGAGGTTTGGGCTCGTTTCACGCTCTCAAAGCCATTTAAGGACTTATATAGACAAGCTGCGCTGCGACACGTTCAACACTTTACGTCGGAATAAGTGACCAACGGCTTGTCACGATGTAGTAAAGTTTGGGTGAGCAAAGGCTAGTGACCCTATTCCGACGTAAGAACTTCGACGTGTAGAAGTCGCTGTGACTTGTGCGCCTCTATACAAGCAAGATCAGGATGTTCGATTAGGTGTTGACTGTAAATCTGCAAGCCTGTCGGACAAGTAACTTGTGAAAGCTCATAATTAATTTCAATAAATGTGCGTCTGGAGGAAGACTGCCGCAAATTTCTACGAAAGAAGCTCCGGCATGTACTGACGATCTCAAATCCACATTGTTCCAAAGTGCGACACGCATCCTGCGACAGTTATATTGAATGAGTAGGATGCAGTCTATAATAGTGACATCATGGCTAGTATCGCTCAACTTTGCACAACAACTCAGGGATTGCAGGGGATTGCAGCTTTTATCGCTCTAGGACACAATTTGAACAATCGCATTTGACGAGGATTTGAGCTGTTCAGGACATGTGAGCATTTACAAGTGAGAGCTTGCAAATTTATGGCAGGCTTGTAAAAAGATCACAAGGTGTGCATCGCTATTGTTCTAGTTGTGAGAATTCAGAGAGTTCGTCATCTAGTACACTCATTTGACATGCAAACTTGATGTGTCGTTGCGTCTGTATTACGGTCGCATTCTCAGACGTGCAAATGTTTGGCTACTCCTGAGAAGCGAAAAGAAATGATTTATGATAAAAAAAAATTATTACTATCTATGCATAAATCCAGTGGATTTCTCGCAGTATGAGCTTAAGCAATTGTTGGATATAATGTAACTTCGAGAAAATCTGACTTGTCGGATTGCTGCAACAACGATACTTTTTTTTCTCGCACCCGTACTATAGAAACATGAAGTTCATACTTTTTCGACATATGAATAGTTTGCAAAACTTAAGTTAGTGGATGTCCCCCTATGCAGACTGTAGAGGAGAGAAGAAAAGAGAAGATAAGACAATACAAGAGGATTCTCTTCAATGGTCTAACCATGCGCCATGTTTTTATGCCACACTGCCAGACAAAGTGTATCTAGCACGTATAGGGTTGATGTGGTAAGACTTCCAAACGGTTTGCAAAAAGTGTACAAAATATTTTCTGTGCAATCACTTTATAACTCGTCACATATCCACCATTTACCTGCCAAAAACGACTTTGTTTGGTGCACCAACGCTAATGACGTTCCGTTTCTTAAAAATGTCGAAGACACGAACCTCTGTATCTTTTCCTCGCTTGCCCGAATAATTACTTCATATCTCGGATGCGGAATCCGCTCTATTGGAATGCGGACTAAGAAAAGTTCAGTTGCTGTTATTGACGCCGCTGGAGGTTGTGATAGGAGATGTGCCTTGTTGCTCAAATTACGGCTTTGGTCACGAAGGAAATGACACGTCATGGTGGAAAACACCATGTCACTTCCATAATTATGTTGGCGTCGACTTTAAAAAACATGCTCTTTAGGCACAAGCAATCTGGGCAAGCGCATGTGCGCACGCCCTGGCTCGATCCGACGAAAATATGGATTTTGTTGATGAAAACTGTTTTTTCATGAACGCTGTCGACTTTATTACAACATCGAGGCAATAGGTTCGAGACAAAAAGCTGCAGCAGTGCAATCGTCGCATTAAGCATTTTTTTGAAATAATCAGCTTTTTAGCAGCACCCCCAACCAAGGCAATCTATTTTAACTTTTTGATTATACTTTTGATGTCCCATGCGGTTTACAAATACGGTTACATATGTAATATTAAGTCTAACGATGGGGTAGTATTTGGTGTTTCGAAAACTACGTGTGCACAGTCATCAGAATCTTGCCTTGCCGTAAGAGCTCCTCTGGTAAACATCGACTTCATGAGCAGTTACATTTACAATAAAAATTGGCGTGTCATTTTCCTGTGAGACAATACTAAGCCACAACATATACCTCATGACTCTTAAGTCGTTGCCGCTGGCACGCAGCTGTATCTAGTATAGAAATTCTATGCCAGCCTGCAACTTCACTGGAATTTAATATCTGATAATCCCCAAATCCGTCATTTAAAGCTGCAGAAGGGCACACAAACCAATGTGCTGATGGAGGCTATTGCAATATATCGTGTGTACTTTACTTTAGCAATTGAAGTACTTGAACTACAGTATTTTTGTACTAAATGAACCCTAAGAAAAAATTTAGTGTATCAGCAGTCTAAACAAATATTGGTATTTCTGAAATCGTAATCCCGAATAGGATGGTCGGTTGCTAGCCGCGCGCCACTGAAGAGATACTTTTTTATAACAAAACGTAATACAAATCTCATGCAGTGTAAGTCCTAGTATATATAATCCTATTTATATGTACTCTAGCCTTAGCAGAGCTAACTAACAGTGTTAGTTACGTAAAAGCGAACAATCCAAACACCGCCCATATTGAGCGTTCAGGCTTTGCAAGATTTTCCCGTATGGAAAGGAAGAATTGAGATGGTCATGGAATTAATCTTGCTCTAATCGCAACCACAGCGTGTTGTGTGCGATCGCAAATTTAGGGGTTTGCGCGCGAAAATTTGCAATTTCGTGTGGTACTTTTACAAAAAAGCGCTCATAATGTGGAACCATCTGTAGTGGATGCTATCGAGGGCATAACCAGGCGTATCAGATGCATTACAAGTTTTAGTCTGCCTATCGAGGTAAACAGAATCACTAACGCACGCAAAAAACTGAAACCATCTCCCGGGGGCGATAACGGTTACTATCTTGACGAAGCAAAAATTCAGCGTCACTTTACTCTGTGGAGAGTGCGATGCGCGTTGCATTCAGTGCGGAGTACAGCGTCGCGAGGATGGGTCCTGGGAATGTAGGATTTATGAGCACTTCCACAGCAATGGCCTTCAGTCCTGCTGAGTTAGTATCTAAAGATCCTTTTGTTCTGAGCAACTCTTCAGTAATCGCAGATGAAGCCTGTGCGTAGTATGATACATTTTTCGTCTTGTATGCATTTTTAGTGTGAGGTACAAAAGGTCGGGCCTTCTTGAAAGGGTGTACGACGAAATCCTTTGGGAAAATGTCGTCTCAGTGTGAACTGGTGAATGAATTGGCTCTACTGAATCTTATGGGAATCGTGGTCAATGATACCCAGCTCAAAAGTAACGAAAGTTTAACAGAGATGAGACTTATAGATCAGAGTGCTTAGATGATCCTACAATGGTGATGTTCATACATCAAGCTTGTAGGATAATTCTGCAGAGGTGAGGCTCAGAGAGCAGGGTTATTGGATGATCCTCAAGCTTGTGAAGCAGTGAGAAGACCCGATAGATTAGGTGCGCTGTGCATTTATGGACGGCGCATGACTGTCGAAATCGAGACTATCAAAATCAGTAATTATTACGCAAATGCTTTGTGAATGCCAACTACGGATCCGATATACATGAATCGTCTTGCGATTGGAGCACAAGTGAAGAGTTGAGATCTATACCATCAACTGAGTTAAGGAATTTTGACAGCGTGGAACGTTTTCTAGCACTGGACTCACATTCGAAATACGATCGTATATTTGACCAATTTGGCTGGAATACTACAAGTATTTGGAGAGGCTGGGAGTCAAATTTTAGATACCACGCTTCTCTACTTATGGAGAAATAACGTGTCATGTACCCACGTCTGCTAAAGAACGAAAGCGATCTTAGCGCGGTCACGAAGCTTAAAATCTTTTCTGCAAAACATGGGACTCAACGAAACTGTAAGCAGCGATATTGCTAGGTGATTTGAGCAGAGCTTGGAAGACAAATGCTCAAGTGAGCCGAGGTCTCAGGATGAGACGCAAACAAGTAATTATATTTCGTGGTCATCAAAGCGTGTAACTGTCAAAATGAGAAAGGACGGCTGTACGTCGTATCCAATCGAATGGATCTATGTCGGAATGGCAAGGAAATGGTGTGAATGTTGCCCTCTGCATCAGTGCCGGGAGGGAGGTGGAAGAAGCTAGGCGATCGCAATCTGCCGTGCAAGAGCTGGTAGAGCTGAAGAGCGACTGTAGCTTGCAAGTAAAAAGGTTGGTCCCTGAATATATGTAGGCAAATACGTCATTTCTTAGATTTTGACGGTACTTCTGAGTCAGCCTTATCGTGTGGCGGGCCCACCATACGGGGAACTGAAGCTCCACAAATATGCGACGGAAGATTGTACGGCTATCCTCACTATATTTAGCAGAAGCTCTTATATAGCTGTCAAGATATCTGGAGGGGATTTCAAGACAGTCTTTGCAGTGAAACGGTTGGTACCGGAAGTGATGCCGAGGATGTACTTTTTTGTCGTGGATCAATCTATTATTGAGGCCTCTTATAGAAAGCTAAGTAGATTGCTAACATCATGGTACCGATCTAATGTATCCTGTGAGCAAAGGGTAACACAACCACAAAGTGGTGACGAGATATCCACTACACATGTAACCTTCGGATAGGGGAGTGTGTCGTGAATTTGACTTAATTGAAGGAATTCAATATTGCGTCACATAGCAGTGACCCTTACAAAGCAAACAGTATGACGTCACTGACGCTTTCTTTTGTGCACAGCATGAAGCAAGTCTGGTGAGAGTATTTCACTTTCCACACTCAAAATTAATGTTGTGTAATAGAAAGGCTAACAGCACGCGACGAAGTATATTTCTAATAAGGTCAATGCACCTACAATTCCGACGCAGATGTCACTTTCGTGAGCAAAATGCTGCAAAACAGCATGGCCGATTGCACTTTTCCAGCGCCTTGCTATTAGCAACTGCTGCGCTTTACCGTAAGCTGATTCCCACCGGAAAAATGAATGATCGAGTCTGAGTCCCTGCCATCGGAAAGAAGACGAGAGGAATAATCTTGTTCAAGACAAGACGCTACTTGCAATGGAGTATGCCCTTGCGCTTGCCGACACTGACCCAAATGACACTCAGCGTGTATTGGTGCTTCATGAAAAATATCATAGAACCTCACGCTCAAGATTCTGTACGAAGAACATGATATTCCTTTCCGTGACCACACCGGAGAAGATAAGTCATACAGCTCGATGAGCTCTATGTGTTGATGGGCCTCCATGTATAATCGGATAGGTACATATAGAAACTCGTGCAAAATGAGTGAACGGATCAGGCCCTCGCCGCATACGGCGGCACCATTGGCCAGACTTCAAGTTTTGGAAGAGTGCTGGCAGTTTATAAATATCGACTGATATTTGTTTTTTTTCAAATGACGCGTTCAGTAATACCGATATCGTGGTATTTGTAAAAGGCCAAAGCAAGATGGGTCTTTTGGTTGTTGTCAGCGATAACTTGCCGATAAGAAGACAACAAAATTGATTCCCATCAAAGTGATTCATCTCTATGGATTGTCGGCACTTATCAGATCGATGTTTTGGAAAACAGTACTAAAAAGAGAGCAAAATTCCCAGCAGCAGATTTGATATATCAACTACCAAATCTCTATCTCTATAAAACGATGGCCAGACGGAACGCGTGAATTGCTCCTCCTCGGAGCACTAGCATCAGAGAAAATAAGATACCCCCCTCCTTTTCGACCTTGCGCTGGATAATGCACCACATGTTTCTATAGACTTGAAACATGTACCTAACGGGTGTGGTGATCCTTTGAAAGCCTTTTCCACCGTTACGATGAGGCTTTGGCTTACTAATATCAACCCGGCTATGCTTTTTGCAAAATAAGTGGTTTCATCTCGATTATTCGAAACATCCACCAATATCAGATGCCGGCGGAAGAAATTCGAAAATGGTGAGGGCTAACGGATAATTGAATGACCTTCACACTCAGTATCTCTGGTCTGAATGATCAATTTGAGACCGCGCTACATCGGACCGTTTACAGTCTCTGCGAAAAAGGATTAAGTCGAATTTTGCATTTTCAAGAGTAAGTGCAAACGCAATTGGTTTTCTGCAAGACCTTACTGAAGCCACACCACAAATAAGCTCTTATGAACCCATCGGATGTGAAGATCACTTTGCAGACAAAGCAATAACATCCTTGGTAGCTGAGCTACATTCTGCTTCAGAGCTGCAACGCATTTCTGATTAGCAGTGGGCGCCTCAAGCCATATGCTGCAATGACGAGGCTCGCACGCCGACTTTCGGAGAGTCGGTGTACCGTCATAATCAAGAAGGCTTACGGAAGCCGGTGCCATGAACGCGTACGACTGTTATTTTGAAAGAGATGAGGAAGGGTTGCCCGTCGAAGCGCGCTTTCCACTAGCGGGAAGCGACAAAACTTCTGGTAAAAGAGCGGTATTTTGTATTTGCAGTTACTGCGTAATGGAGACAAGCAAGGCTGTAACAAGCAGGAACTTAAGCTGATATATTGCCTTTTTGATGTCGACATCGCGTGTCAACTTTGCAAGCATACGATGAAGCTCTAGGCGGTTGTCCGCATGAAAGTTGGCTTGTAAGGCCTTAAGATGAGTAAACGGCGTATTTTCCTATCCCAGCGCGCAAACCGAGTCTGATAAGAAGCGGTACTTCACCAGCCTCTAGTAACCACGGCACATCCCTTAGAAAATGTATGAGCTTCCCAATCGCTGTTTCTCCAAGTGCAGACGGTATTCTTGCGAAGTGATTACGCTGTGGATGAGAAAGCACTCAAGGACTGGCAATCTTGCATCGTTTTGCTCCGGGTATTGGCATTTAGAGAGGTCCGTACCAGCATGGCGAGAAATTTCAAACAGTATCAAACCGTAGTCACTGCGTAATTTGGGAAAGAGTTGGCGTAACTGTTGTGCCAGCAGTAAAAGAAGCTGGGCTCCATGATCCACTCCCAGCTCCTTGGTAGCGAGCTGGACATTATGTTGGGCTACACGGCGGGGTTTTGAAACGCTTCACACCCATGGAAAATGGCAAAGCTCCCGAGACTCGTGCGGTGGGGAGTTCGAGCTCAGTGAGAAATTTCTCCGTGTGGAACGGCTAGGCCGTGTGTCGCCAAGTGAGGGCGGAGGTGCTTGATCGGGATTCGCAGAGTTCTTGGGACCCGCCTCATTGGAGAATACTTCGCCATCATCACCGAGAGTTTCTTTCCGCGCTTTGGTCGCGAAGATCACGCTTTTTGGCGAAGGATATTTAAGCCATTATACTCGTTGCACAGTAGCGGACCCACAGTGCAAGCATATTTTCTGAAGAGACGGCATGGTAAAGGGGGGGTGGTTCTCCAGGCGCAGTGATTGTTCGTGGGTAGTTATTTTTTTGCGCGTGGTATAATTGTGAACATTCATCAAAGTTTCGGTATTTATATAGGATGCGGAACTCAGAAAAGAGGTAACGTCAGAATAAAAATACGTATAATTATGAGAGATAGTAAAGCGCATGAATTTGATATTTATATTTGTCGAACAGACATCAATTATGGATATATGCATGCAAAAAATTACGGCAGAGAATGGAGACAAAATATACTACACTTGCATCGAAGGTGTTATCAAAAGTATACATATAGAGACTTAGAGGATGAACTTCTCGTACCACACTGCGATAGACAGAACGAGTACAGCTTGTTGCACTTAAGTAAAGTACAAGTTAGAAGCAGCTCAAGGTGCTGCCATGTGTTCTAGCCTCATCAAAACTAATTCTCATCATAAAGGAATTACAAAGACAATCATATAATACAACTCCCAAGTGTGGTTACTTGTACTTCCTACTTACATTAACTTTTTATCTTGTTCCTACAACATGCTAAATCTTTTATATCTCTACAGATCCTTCGTAGCTATGAGAGCTAGATGAAAGCAAGTAAATAGTATGCATGAGCTCGAGCTCATTATCGTGATCACCACGCATATTTCTTAACATCATTTCTTCTTCGATGAATTGCTGCTTTCGACGCTGCTGGTAAATGAACAAAACTGCACCTAGGAACGATGTGATTCCAAACACACTCAGCACAATGATAAGTGCTTTTTTGTAGCGACTTCGTGAGCTTTCAAGAGCCAAAATGCGGCGGCCAAGTTTATCTAATGTCGATGAATCCGAACTATTGGACGCATCATCACCATCGGTGGTGCTATTATTGAACATCCCGTCGTCAGCATCTTCTATATGAAAAATGAGTAGACTTTTGTCTTGAGAAATGACGAGACTTGGTTCTGATACAACAGACGTGTTGTAAGTCGATACATTACCGCCACTTCGTAGGTAAGCACACGCAGTGCCATTTGATGATAAAGCCGAGTGAAGATCATTGTTTATCATGAAGACGACAAACCTCGCTTTGGAATTGGTAATTAACGAGTTATTTACCACAACCACAACATCAAACTCTTCAGAAGCGCTGATTTCAAGTAAAACAGAACTTGCATTAGCAAACGAAGAAGCACTAGAGTTGTAATATTCCATTTCCGTTGGCTGATGATGAAAGGCTTGAACGACATGAAGATTCAAAATACCAATTTTTCGAGCATATAAAGTAGACTCGAGTGGAAAACCATCGGAAACGTTGCATAATGAAGATAAAGTATCGTTACCAACACGCAGATCGAGAGTGTAGTCGATGAAAAAGCCTGTGTCATTTGTTGTTATTGTTGGACTGCGCTGAATTGCTACCGTTTCGACATCGGTGACATATTCGGTCTTACAGAACTCCTCAGTACAGAACAAAAGCGTCACATTCGCACAATGTATTGAACCGTTGTCTTGTGTACTCCATTCCAACTTAAGTAATAATAATCCGTTTGAATCTACTGATGAGTCAGCATCATTTGTACGGGTTTGCACAAGTACCACTACCAAGGTAATGAGCAAGATTGTAGGAGGAATCAAAGGCGAGTATCGATTCAAAGTGTTACGAATACGAACAAACCATGAGATTGTTCTTGTCTGAGCTTGTTCAGGCTGTCTGTTCCATCGACCGAGTTCTTCAGACGACACAGACAGCTCAATCATTTATTATGAGTTGAAACCCGATGGATGAAGCGATTGGGTAATTGAATATGTGTTGCTGAACAGGAGTGAAGAAGTTACATTGACTTTGCTATGAAGGACATGAATTTTGAAGAATTTGAAGCAGGCAGGTTGATGATGAAGTTGAGGTGAAATGGCCATCAATTCGTTTGCGGAGATATATGGGATCACTAAAATGAATACGGAGAAAGCAAGTGAAGAGATTGCTATCCGTTGATCTCACCAACAAAGAACTCGTTTAACGATTTTGTAGAAAAAACTACTGATATTTCAGTAATTTTCAAGCAAATTAGAGGTGGGAAATGCGTCATTTGCTGAACTGTTGCCAGTGGTTAAAATCATATTTTACATCAAATTCTGGTCTTGTGTGCACGAATGACTTCGCGTCCAAGTCAAAATGGATGGCTTCACTGAACAATTGTACCACTGTATTGGCATATCTGATAGAAGACTTGGAAAACTCTGGATAGCAATTATCAAGGTGTGAATTTTAGCAGCAAAGATTATTGCATCTGTAAGCTTAACACATTCAGAATCTTTTGTTACCGAGTTCTTTGTGACTTAAAGTCACGTCGAATTGAGTTGAAATGGCTCAACTTTCAGATTATTTGTAGATCACCGAAGCCGCGCCGTCTCAATCATAAGTTACTTAAAAAAGGGGTACGTATCAAGATAGTAATTATATGTGGAATCGCATTAGTGGCATAGACTACTACCAAAGGAATGATGCTCTTAGAGTATTCAGTTTGAGAAAAAAAAAGTCGAAAGTGAGGTATGATAATGACCTTTGCTACCATCATATTGTGTATACACGTACATTATACATCTCGGAGGACAGGCAAATGATGTCCAATTTATGAACGTGACCTGGGAGGTTGCACTGTACACACCCTAACCAGTGTAACTAGGTACAAAATTAGCGCAGAGGTACTTGAAGAGTCGCCTGCGAAATGACACATAAATGACACCCAGATGGATGAAGAAAAATCTGAAAAGTAGTCTTTCATACCCATCTTTCGCCTGATTGGGTCAGTTGTATGCGTAACTGCTGACGATAGTACCCTTAAAATCGCGAAACTTGCGCCAGAAAGATTTCTTCGATATTTTTGCGCGTCGCGGCTGATGAACGTTTGCCGTTCCATTGCTTATTGCAAGATCAAATCTTGACGTAATGGCAGTCGAGATGGAGCAGCAACGCACCCCTGAATTGACCGTTTCAGAGTCTGAGAGTCGCGTCGGCACGGACTCATCGGCGTCTTTGTCTTTGTTATCCAGTATGGACGAGAATAAACCATTTGCACCTATTGACATCTCAAAGTCCGTCTTAATGTGGCCTGAGTCGAATGTTCAACGAATAAAGCCAACAACACCTGGAGGCTCTAGTCTTAAAGTCGAGACATCGCTTGCTGTTGTTCGTAATATGGGCGTCACACTTGACGAATCGGTCTTTTCGAAACCTAGCGATGGTCTTCCAGTACCGAGCATAAGCTGCGATTCGGTATCACCCGTATCTCCAACCGTCATGAAAGATCTGAATTTTGACTCTCGATTGATATCTGATGCTTGGTCATACGAGGGGCCACAAAACATGTACGCGCTTTTAACTCAACCCACGCATCAGATAGACCCGTTAATTAATGGGACGGGTCTTAGTGCCCCGTACATGCAAATGCACCAGCAACCGTTGCAATTGCAACTGGACCAATTGCCACTTCAAATGTCTCCACTTCATGGTTCGAGTTTTTCGTCCTTATACATGTCGGGAGGTTCATTGACTCTTAGTCCACATCAAATGATGATGCATCAACCATTAAATGTCTCGAGTGGAAACTACGCTACAACACCTTCGAATGGGAATCTCAATGATTCGTTAATTTCAGGTGATCCGACTTTATTTCTAGCTCCAAGTGGCAGTCCGATAAAGCAACAAATTTTACCCATGCCACATGGAAATGGTGTAGTGGACGTCAAATCTCTAACATTGAACGAATTACGGCCACATTTTAATAAACCCATGGCAGTCGTGGCCAAGGAATTAGGTGTTTGTATCACATTAATGAAGAAAATTTGCCGTCGCAATGGCCTCATTCGATGGCCACATCGAAGAATTCGTAGTCTTGTCAATCGAATTACATCGCTACAAGTGCTAGCAAGCAACGCTGCAGGTGCAGAGTGCAAACGATTTCACGGACAAATTGCCACATTGCGTGAGGAATTATCGAGTGTGATTCAAAATCCAAACGAAAAAAGCCGAAAATCTCAGTCCGACTCGAAAATGTCAATGGACACGGGACAATTTAATGCTGGAGACGTATTGGATATTTTTCCAAATCCGAATGAAATGGTGGAAACTAAGATTGACGTTCAAAACGAAAGTATTGAGAATCATACTAACGTCAAAAGCCAAAACGAGAACGCGATTGATGCAGACTCGAATGCAATTGTCGGAGTAAAAAGTGTTGAGAAGGAGGCAATTCGCGAGACATTTCGATCGAAAAAGCGCAAACAGACGTTTGGACTCCATGCACACCAACCGCCGCCCATCAAAATTTGTTGGCAAGACGATCTGCCTTCGATTTGTCGCTTACAGAGCCAGAGTGTACCAGGACGACGACTTCGTGGCGATCGTCGTTATGGACGTTCAAGGGACGTAAGTATAGGCGGATGTTCGACAAGCGTGAGGCCGTCCACAACAACTCACCGAAATGGCAGGCGAGGATCAATCTCATCCATTTTAAATGGCATGCCAGAGTGACTTAGATGTGATGTGAATTTTCAAGTCTCGAACCACTCATAGGACCTTGTCATAGGACCGTACACACGTTTATCGTTTATGAATAAAAAATCGAATCGCAAGAAACTTCGATTACGCATTAGATATTCTCAGAACATTAAAAGATCACATCCTCATGAACTTTTCAGCACTCGCTGCTCTTAATTAAAAAAAAACTTGAAACAAAGTGCTTTCCGATCTGACATAATTTAGGGATGAAAAGTTCTCGTTAGCCCTCGGTTATAGGAAAACTTGTTCGAATTATTGTTTGCGGCTCCTTGAATAGCAGGCGTCAGAATCACAAAATTATGTAATTCGTCTTGAGCCTACCACATTTTAGATCTAATCTCTACGCACTCATATACTGAAAACTTTAAGTTTGTGCGCATGCACACTACATTCAACCCTCAAAGATACGTGCCTTCAATAGTATCACTTCGTCGTTTTCGTAAGGTCCGCGGATATCTAAGTTTTTTTGTCTGCTGCTTGTAAGCTGATAGAGCATCAACATCTAATAATGGACGACCACACCACCTGAACTATTGGCGCTGGATGGAAAGCACTTTTATCAAAGACACGACATGTTTTTCCGTTTAAAAATTGAAAGAATCGAGAACATATATTATAATCTTAAAGATCCTCATGATGTGCTTGTTAACTAACCCCAACAGTCGATCTCGTATTTTTTTGGATTCCTATTTCAGGCTGTGGATAAGAGTGTGAGGTCTAAAACAAAATTCGTCAATTATTGTATGTCTTATCATTTCTATTTAGGCTTCTGAAATACTACATCGAGAGATTAGGAAACATGTTAACGAATGGTATCAGCACATCATCTCTAAGATCAGAGCTTAAAATGCATAAGACCTCAAACAATCGTTCACTCGTGTCTATTGCAAGAGGGAAAACGAGGAACAATGAGGTAGCCAACTCTCGAAATTCCGTTCATCATGCACGACACATGGCAAAACTGACGTCTGGGACGCTTTCATCGTCTCCAAGTCTTACAACACTTACTCGACCTGCACCACTAGCACCAATTATTCGACCTCAATCAGCTGGTGCTTTCAGACCTCGCAAGTTAGAGCCCACCCGCTTTCGAAACTTTTGTACGATTGATTTTGTAAGAGCAGATAGCTTTGAGAATTCTGATGATATTCGTGATTCTATTGTAGATGATCGGGGTGATCTTCCAGTACGAATTAATTTTGCCGGTGCAGTGCGAAAGCTTCAATGGCAAGTGGAATTATCTCAACTTGACTATTCACACTATCTTCCAATATTTATGGAAGGATTACGCGATTTACAAGAACCTTATCACTTCTTAGCGCTTAACGGCACCTTGGACATGGTGGAGAAGGGTGGAAATCGTGTGTTGCCATGTTTACCACATTTAATATCGCCAATTAAGGCAAATCTCGTGACACGTAACCAGACAGTACTTTGTCTACAAATGAAAGTCTTGCAGCGACTTGTTTTGTGCTGTCCGTACACAGGTGAAGCTTTAGTGCCGTATTACCGACAGCTTTTATCAGTCTTCAATCTCTTTATTACAAAACGAGTCAATTGTGGTGACTCGATTGACTATGCTCAGCGACGGCAAGAGAATATTGGGGATCTGATTCTCGAAACGCTCAATATTTTTGAAAGACACGGTGGTGCAGACGCTTTTGTCAACATCAAGTACATGATACCGACCTACGAAAGCTGTATGACGCGTAGATAATAAAGTTTCAGGACACCGCAATACGTAGCTGATTTATGAATATTGGGCAAGAAAGCATTATACTTGCTAGAAGCCAAGCCTTGAAAACAAATCTGTCGATTACTCCAAAGGCGTCAGACCTCGAGTCAAAAGAGTGCGAGGATGACGACATTAAGTTTGAACGACGTGCATCAATAGCGAGATTTAAGGGTCAAAAGACGTCAGATCAATTGTCCGGGTGTGTCATTCGTGCTCGAAAGCGACCATCTCGTGGAGATTACTGGCGCTACCTATCAAGACCCGTCTTTATGTATTGTACATTGAGGTTTCACTAAAGTGAGTACTTGCAAAGTTGCTATGCGGTGAAGTGGTTGTAAACTCATGGATGGTGGCTTCTTTCGTGAAGTGGCATTGTCTTAGCTACAAGTTTGACTTTAAATCTTGTTTATCGAGTGTGCGATACAATAGTAAGGTACATTAACTTGAGTTCTATCTCTCATCGCACAGTGATGGGCTTCATGCCTTCAAACTGGTGCAAAGTATCCTTGAAATTTGAAACCTGCCTTATCAGATGTTAAGGTGAATGAACATTCTTTTCTCTAGAGCTTCCCAACTTTATCGTTCGATGTAAGTATGAGCATGATTATTTCATCTTGATTCACTTAAACTGTCTAGCCTATCGAATGTGCATCGGTGAAAGAAAGTCATGACTTGCTGTGACTTAATTCCACGACCTGATGCTACAGCAATAAAATTCTGTTGACAAGATATTAAAAGCTTAGAAATTTATCGATGTGAGGGCGAAATATACTAGTGTGTTCGGAAAGATTCAATTGATTGACTTAGATCACGGAGAATATGTCGTAAGAAACCTTCGCGACATAGAATCTACTTCTTGATGTTTTCAAATTATGAGGAAAGCAGGTATTCACGAGCTGAATCGTTTTGAGTACACGATCCATACCGTTTTGACACTGGTGTATGAAGATCATTAGAGCCGAGATAGAGTTGTTTACGCAGAGAAACAAAAAGAGCAGTTAAGCAGATTGCGCCGATAAGACTAATGATACCTATGATTTGAGTCGCACGTTGTTCTCCAGGTGTCCATTTCTTCTCATAAATGTGATCAGATTCTGCATCTCGTAACATATCTGCAAGTTGTTCCGTCATCTTTAAATCACTTGCAGATTTGATCCGAGTCAAACAATTTGGTAGATCCGTCAGCATTCTAGAGAATTGAAGTGTTCCAAGTCCTGAGGCTGCGTCCCATCCCGTTGTGGCACTATGTCCTCTCTTGCAGCAAGTCATTCCTTTGGAGCCACATGCAATATTTCCTTGTGTTATATCTGCGAAAACTTGTGGACATACATCATACAATCGATAGAAAAGTGGATTTAAAAATCCAAGTGGTGGTAATTGAGGCAATGCTTGATTGAGCAATAATATCATCGACGCAAAGACAGGAGCGGACACTGACGTGCCATCCATTGCGTTAACTTTTCCATTGATAACCACAGGAAAAGCATGACCTACAGCCGCTACATCAGGCAACGCTCTTCCAGTAATTCGAAAGAATGGTGAAAGTCCAGTTGAGTTTGCAAGTGTCAAATAGGAGGTTACTGCTTTGTGCTGATACACAGGCATGTCAAAGAGATCACTAAAACCACCACCTGAAGTGATAAGTGCACTTGGGTCACTAGTAGAAGTCACTGTTTCTTTCCACTTGTTACTACTTTTCGATTCGATAGCAAGTGTTGTTGCTCCAACTGCAGTAACATATGGAGACGATGCTGGAAACATCGTCATAAAGTGATTGCAGCTTGTAATATTGCAAAACTTTTGTGCCAATTGACTTCCTCGCACACCATTGTCACCAGTAGATACGAGAACAGAAATACCACGAAGTGCTGCTTTCATCAATTCCCGATTTACAATCGTTGCGTATGCAATGGGTATACTACATTCATCATCCGAGTAACTAATTGAAACTACAGTTGGTGGAGGATTCATCGCATTTACATGCCGTAAAAATGTCAAAAACGGTTCTTGATTGTCTGCTGCAAACTTGCGTTTCGAATCACGTAATTGCGTGTAACATACCATTTCAATTTTAGAAGCATCACCATCTTTATGACTTGTAAGAGATGCTGCAATTTGAATATCCAATGATGCTTCTCCAGTCGGATACATAGAAGTACATTGACCATTAGTACGTGGCAACTTTATTGGTTCATGTTGACCGTCGATTGTCTCTAAGAATTCAAGCAAATCATGTTCATTGTAATATTCATGTAAAAATGTTCCCACAACAAGTTTTGTGCGATAATTTTGAGATTTTCCACTTGCTGAATTATTTGACACATTGTCAAAATTTGTTTCGGGAATATCATATTGTTGACGAATGATAGCGGGTGTTGCAAACTGTTGAAATTCGGTAACAAATGGTTCATGTTTGATCAAAAAAGGATCATTGGCATTATTTACCCTTTTTTGCATGAATTTTGCTTGCATTTCAGTTGGAAAACTTTCAAGTCCATCAACGTATGCAACAATTGCTTCAAGCTCATTTGGGACACTAAAATTTCCATGGGGACGTATAATCGACATATTTGAGGACTGTCGATGAGTATAGTGGAACATTTCGGTACTAAAAAGACGCTCAGCTGTGGCTGTAGAGAGTTTAAGATGCCAGAAATCCTGAACAATATCCATTGACACAGCTTCCACTTCTTTCACGTCTCGGAGCACATGCAGAAAACTCTGAAGGCTCGTGTTTGATGGCTCAAAATGTTTTTGAAGTTGCTCTGGGCTCGTCAAATATTGTCCGTAAAGAGGTGACACAGGGTCTGTCACAGCAAGAACAAGATCATTGAGTTGACCATCACTCTTTTGTGGATATAAAGCCACACGTAATGTCAGTTCTAGCTCTGGCGCCGCACGGGATCCTCGCACCCAATGCATCGAGTGCGCATTGTTTATTTGTCGAATATTGTTGAGATTTTCTGCTGCAATATCATGAAAAAAATGCAGCAAGGTCGAGAGTGTTAGTAGCAGAGGAAGAAACATGAAGAGTTGGAGTGCTCAAGATATTGGCGAATTGCAATTATTGATCGGTATTTGAACATTTCTGTAATATCTATAGTCAAAGAAAAAATATATTAATCACAACTCACCAAATTTGAGTATTAAAAGTCTAGATCAGTGAATCAACTTAAAGCATTCAAATTGTCAGAAGTCAATAGGCAATGAGTCACTTTAAGCGTTTTTAAATTTTTTGGTCAGCTACGGCACTACAAATTGCATTGGCAATTAATTTTGCATTAATCGGCAAGGAAGCGGTTGGATAGTGCATGTTCCATATCTGCGAATGATCGGTAAACTCCATAATTGGCTCGATTTATTGTTATTGCCCCTGAATCCCTTGGTTGTACAGAACGCGGTGGGTCGTAGCAAGAACTAGTTCTGGAAAAATTTCCATAGTTGATGCCATCATGGGTGGTTTCTTGCTAAATTGATGCCGAAGTGACTTCCTCTTGCAACTCATGCATTGCAGACGCAGTTGTGTTCTCCTTATTGGGCTCCCTCAAAGGTGTCGGCGTAAAATTCTCCGACGGACAAGGCGTTGCAAGTCCCTCCGTTGACTCTGGCGTCAAAAGTGCTGTTGCAAGCTTTGATGTAGACTCCGCGCTGGTTATTAATGCCGTCAAAGACTCATTCAGGGTAGGTACTGAAGAGGGCTCTTGTACATTAAGTGCTGTGGAGGGTGATTCGGGTGTCATAGGCCTGGTGAATTCTGGTGCTACAGGGTCTATCGTAGGCTCATCCACGGGGCACGGCGTCGCTGGTGCTGTCAAGGGCTCTTTTGTGGTCTCCTCAGCAGGTTTGGGAGCGGCAGGTTCTGCGGTTGGTTCTTTCACGATTGGTGCCGGCGTGAATCCCTCTGTAGGTTTTGCCTTCTCAGGACTTTCCGATGTAGGTGCTGACAAGGGCTCTTTTACATTAGGTGCCGTGGATGGTGTCAAAGGCGCCATGGTGGTGGATTCCTGTGTTACAGGTGCCGTCGTATGCTCATCCACGGGACACGGCGTCGTTGGTACTGTCAAGAGCTCCTTCGTGGTCTCCTCAGCAAGTTTGGGAGTGGCAGGTTCTGCTGTTGGCTCTTTCAAGATTGGTGCCGGCTTGAATTTCTTTGTAGTTTCCGCCTTCTCAGGAATTTCTGGTGTAGGTGCTGTGTAGGGTGATTCGGGTGTCAAAGGCGCCATGGTGGTGGATTCCGGTGTTACAGGTGCCGTCGTATGCTCATCCACAGGACACGGCGTCACTGGAGCTGTCAAGGGTTCCTTCGTGGTCTTCTCGGCAGATGTGAGAGTGGCAGGTTCGGCGGTTGGCTCATTCACGAATGGTGCCGGCGTGAATTCCTTTGCAGGTT
>NW_020190023.1:1882038-1918320 GCF_900000015.1 Plasmopara halstedii | reverse complement strand
GGCGGTTGGCTCATTCACGATTGGTGCCGGCGTGAATTCCTTTGCAGGTTCTGCCTTCTCAGGATTTTCTGGCGTAAATGCTGACAAGGGCTCTTGTACATTAGGTGCTGTGGAGGGTGATTCGGGTGTCAAAGGCGCCATGGTGGTGGACTCCGGTGTTACAGGTGCCGTTGTAGGCTCATCCACGGGACACGGCGTCGCTGGTGCTGTCGAGAGCTCCTTTGTGGTCTCCTCAGCAGATGTGAGAGTGGCAGGTTCTGCGTTTGGCTCTTTCACAACTAGTGCCGGCGTGAATTCCTTTGTAGGTTCTACCTTCTCGGAATTTCCTGGTGTAGGTGCTGACGAGGTCTCTTGTAAGTTAAGTGCTGTGGAGAGTAATTCGGGTGTCAAAGGCGCCATGGTGGTGGACTTCGGTGTTACAGGTGCCGTTGTAGGCTCATCCACGGGGCACGGCGTAGCTGGTGCTGTCAAGGGCTCCTTTGTGGTCTCCTCAGCAGGTTTGGGGTTTGCAGATATCGCCGTGGGCTCCATCATGATCAAATCCGGCGCAAGTCCATTCGTAAGCTCTGCCATTTTAGGTTGTTCCGGGGTCGATGCTGACGCGGGCTCTTGTAAGTTAGGTGGCGTGGTGGCAGGCTTCAACGTCGCAGACGCCATTGTCGCAGGCTCTGGAGTTGCAGGTGCTGTCGTAGGCTCTTCCTTCGAAGATGCCGGTGAAGGCAATTCAGAATTAGGTGTCGATGGGGCGTTCCCAGTCGGACACGGTGTTGCAGGTGCTATGGCAACCTGTTGCATAAGATCTGGTGTTCCAGGTGCCGTCGTAGGCTGCGCTGTGGGCTTTGGTATCGCATGTACCGTCGATAGCTCTACCGCAGGCCCCAATTTTGCAGAAATTGGTGCATTTATGTATACTGGCGCTATCGTCAGTGGCGAGTTAATGGTAGGCTTTTGTGTCGTTTGCGGAGCGGCTGTCAGCGTTGGATTTAATGTGAGTTGCGGCATCGTGGAGTGGGACGCTGTGGATGGTAATTCGGTACGAGACATAAGAGGTGGGGTCTCCATTGAGGACTCTAGTGCTGGTGGCTTCATTACTGACACCTCTGCTGTAGGTGATATATTTGCTGGAGGCTTCGTGTTTGGCTCTGAGACCGCTGGCGAATCATATAAAGTTGGCATCATTAGCGTCTCCTTGGGTGATATGGTTGCTAACAGTACTTTTTCAGATGCACATGCGATTGGTGCTTCCGTCGCGACCGGAACTTTTCCGCAATCGTAAAGTTCTTTCACCATTGTGGTCTGCACAAACCAATCGTTATCGTAGTCTTTGTTAACATCAGAGCTCGTATCAATGTTTTCAACCACGTCATTGCTTCTGTTCATCTTCCATGTCGGACATTTAATATCTTTGGGCGATACAGTTATTATAAAACTCTCATCACCACATCGAAGGGATGGCAACACACATCCCCACTGAGAGAAGCTGATAATGCGGCATTCAGCGTCTTCAGGTGCCACACAAGACCCATTTTGATACGATAAATGAGAATCATAACAATCTGCTACTGCCACATCGCCTTGAATTGGACAAGCCATGCCAGCAGGCATAGCGCCTACACCAGAGCATGGCATTCCTCTCGATTCTAAAATTGCATATGTTGCATCACCACATACACTCACATCTATCGCACTAGCAAGCTGCACGCCTGATGCTGTAAAGCTTAGTACTAGCGAAAGACGCATGAATTACTTGATCTTGTGATAGAATGTTCGCGGCAGAGCTAAATAGAATGGATTGTGCGTATACGAATCATGATCATAAAGCGGACACAGTGACAACCCAAATCGCACGACACGCCATAAATTTTCGTGTACTATCTTCTATCAGCATTAAATCTTACAGTCTTGTCCCTTCATAATGATGTATAATTATGAAGTACCATGTTCTTAAAAAAAATAGCTTATTATAACGTATAGTTTTTGATAAGAAGACAAGTTGCAAACGCTATCAATGCGGTGCTCCCGTTTACTTTCCACGGCGACGCGATCACTTCATGTGAGTCCAATCGCTTCTTCGTCCATTGCAGAATCCGCTATCAGTTCCGTAGCTGGCGCACCTCAATGTCGAGTACTGTATGACTCACATGTGCCCACGACGCCGCTGCAAAAGATCTTGCTATCTATCACATCGGCACTGACAGTATTTGCAAACCCAGAACGTGGTGATATGCTGGCTGCTTTGGGCGAAGTTACTGGTCGTGATGCCTTACGTAGCATTCATGCACGAATGTGCTCTAATCCTGTTGGTGCACGAATTCTAGCCGAAAAACCTGTGATTCGAAGTGACAAGATCGAGATGAACTGCTTGCGTGCACTTTCTACTGACTCATTTGGATACCATTACGCCACATACATGGATACACACGATTTTCATGCAGATGATCGCTCGCTCGTACGCTTTGTGGACGATCCCGAACTCGCGTATGTCATGCAGCGCCATCGCGAGGTGCACGACTTTTGGCACACGTTGTTCGGCGTGCCTCCGACAGTATTAGGTGAAATTGCGCTTAAATACGTCGAAATGGTGCACTCGATGCTGCCAGTCAGTGCATTGAGTGCATTTGTCGGCCCATTACGTCTTTCTAGAGAAGAGCGTTGCCTTCTAATGAACATTTATGTGCCATGGGCAAGCCAAGCGGCCAGATCGGCACATTCACTACACTGCGTCATGTACGAAGAAGAATTTGAGACACCAATTGAAGAATTACGTCAGCGTCTGAACATCATAGTTGCTCCTCCATTCAAAAACCAGAAAGATAACATGCACTGAAGAGAGATGTTTTATTGATCAAATCTGTACATTTGCGATTTTATGACTTGCCTATACCAAATAGATCGAACTCGTCGCTATGACGGGTATCTTGATTAGTCTCCAAGTAATCTGCTAGTGTCTTTGACTTGCCTTCTGTCATATGTCCATTATTCGTATGCCTCGTATCCACTTCATCTTTATTCGGCTGAATGTCGTTTGACAGCTGAGTCGATACTGATTGAGACTGAAAGTCAGTTTTAGCACAAGACGACACATGTAACTCTCGCGTATTTGACGAAATGAATGGATTGTGAGCTTCTTCGCACCGAAAATCATATGAATAGTTCATGTCCATGATTGGTTTGATCGGAGACTTTATTGTGGAACCAGCTTTTGCATTTGAAGACGTCAGACTTTCTGACAAAGCTTTTGCCGGCAATGGAAAGAGTTCGGGGTATTCTGCACCTGACTCGTTATATGCACTACTTTCTCCGTCACTTGTTAAGCTGACTGCAAGATTATTGAACCCGTTCGATTGTCTTCTAGCGGCAAGTTGAGCTGATGACTTGAAAGCAGCATATTTTGGAATGGAGTTAATGTCCAAACACTCGTACTCGCCCAAACTCACAGGACTTAACGGGTCCTTTGGAAAGTCTCCATCGCATCTGAGTTCCTCACATGTATATTTCGGCAATCCATCCGATGAGCTATGCACACTGTTATCAGTCGAGGCATCTGTAGTACTCACTGTAGCGTATGGATCGACAGGACGTCGATATGAGTCGGTAAATGGGTTCATTGCGTCATTATCTACTTGAGATTGTAGCTTAGAATTCGACACCGATTGAATGTCGCGGAACATTCCTGATATAGCTCCTGATAATTCGGTACCAAGAGCCGACATCTCTGAGCTCAAATCTGTGGCCTTTATCGACTGAGTAGCACGTGATGTATCATTCGATACAATTGCTTGTTTCCCTTTCTTCGGATTCCTCAACGTGACAGTTGCCGACAAAATTTGCAGATATGCATTGAGCTCGTCTCGACAGCCTTCAGCCCCTATTTGACCTGTCACTGCGTACTCTGTTAGCAATGTATTTGCTAACAGCACAAGTTCGTTGATCTGGTTCAGTCGCTTCTCCATTTTGCTGTTCCAGTCACCCATTCCAACAACCCAGCGACCTGCATCAGCGACATACGCGACATTTGACCTAGCATCATGTAAATGAAATCATTTTTTGAATTGTAAACATTGCTTAAAACTGTTACAACATACTCCAATTCGTCGCGTATTTCGTCGCGATATTCGTAGCAGCGCTGAAATAAAAGTGTTGCGGTGTTCACGACACCTAATTGTAAGCGATTAAATTGAAATGTTAGACAAAATTTGATGTCAGATAGTGACGTACATGCTGGTAAATTTGATTGCATGCGATGGAAGAAACCCTCAAAGTAAATCACCTGGCAGTAAGCAGAACTTAACGAGTTAAAGGCATTCGATTGATAGACTACATGCAGTAAAGTTGGTGTATTCATCCTGACCTTCTTCATAAAGGTGGCAAGATGTTCCTCCACACGAGCGATGGCGGTCATAGACTTGCCGATGCTGGAGATCGACTGACCTGCGCTGAATATTGACGTCATGTTCAATTGAACTGAGTGTTTGAACTTTTGTTTTTGAGATTCAGCAATTAGACCAAATCAAATATTTAGACGACATTATTTATATAAAAGATGAAATTTTTTTCTTAGATTTTTTTGTAAACACGTACAAGATGGTTGTGGTCTACTATCTGAAAAATTCTAGAAATAGAGTGTAGCTGGCGACGATGTGACGAAGTGTCAAATGGGCCATTTCAATTGCAAGAACGTATGCGTACATTCTCGGGGAAATCCGTGAGATTCACATCGCTTGAAATCGTAGCTCTCATCGGCTATCTCTGAGCGAATGACAATCCAAGTCTTGCTGCGAATTATCGTCTGTTCGTCGTTGCTCGGGCGAGCCTGTTCTCTGGAATGAAACACTCAAAATTTGACAAGAGCATAGCTTATGACACAAATTACTTAATCAAGTCCCTTTTTTAAAGCAAAACGATGCTACAAGCCGAAAGTGGCCGGGATTTTATATGATAAGAAATCCGCGAGTTGTAATGTAGTGGGTCAATGTCACTTGGTTCTTTGAAGAGTTTCCTACAGCCATACTTCCTGTGAAAAGAGCATGCCATATCTATGATATAGACACTTCTACTAGCTCAGATTCTAGGTTAACTGGGAGTCGGAATATGTTGAGGATCCGCGCCCGATACTCCTGGCAGAACTTTGTAGTTAGTCCACACAAGCATAATGAGTGATCTGGCTTTTGGCCTGGTCGTGAAGACTTTGAGCTGCAGCGGAAGTGCTGTAGCTCTTTGCTGAGAGAAAACTTACTAAGGTCACCGACCTTCCTTCCTTACTTAGAGCCAATACGGGTGTGGTGGATCGCAATCCGCTAACTCCAAAAGTAACCACAAGGCAAATAAACTCTTCCGTTGGAAATTGAAATGTATTTACTCGCGGCAAGCCGCCAATATATGAATCTCTAGGCTTTCTTTACTAAATAATAAATCCTAAAAAATATGCATAACAACTGGCAGTCCCGCCACGTAGTGGCTTCATGTTACGGTGAAGCCACACCATTGATGATTAATGTAATCTGCACCTTTATATGGTCACTCCATCTTGTGTGATACACCCTTTTATACCAGGGTACGTGTATCCCGTTACATTAGCCCTCAATCAAATATGAGTATCATACCATCGATCGGATAGTTGTTTGTAGTCAACTAGTTTCTCCGCTATGACGGCGAGAATGCGCAGCGTCTTGCCGCCCAAAAGCGCATAACCTTAAAGTTTGTAGATGCACGAGCGCAAGCGCCTCCAACTTAGGCGTGTAATGGCGATGTAGTTTTGAAGCTCAAAACGGAGTCGCGTGAATAACTCAACGTGGGTTCGGTGAGCTTGATAAAGTAAGATCTTTAACGAGGATCATCAAGCGCGATGTGCAAAGTCTCAGCTGAAATGATGAAAACACGGGTCTTCTATCTATGAGCCTGATTGTATGTTCTTGATGACTGGAAGCTCAAGTTATAGTCGACCTTTGAGCCACCAGAGAGTAAACTTCTACAAGAAAAAATGGGTGATCACGCTAGCACTCATGAAAAGTGATAACTGATATCATGAACCGTCGATAGGCTGGTCGACGTCGACTCAGGTGACGATATTCATGGATGGTCTACGTGATAGACCAGCCAGGATATGCCTGTTTCAACCACACCACCGACACATTGAAAACGGGTTTTGCGACTGCACTGAATGAATATTGTAATGGTCGTCTGCTCGAGGATTTGCTCACGGGCCTAGAAAACAGTCTTAGAGTACAGCGAATCAGAGTAAATGAATACGACTATGATATGTCACGATGTTTCTGCTCGCTAGGACAAATATTTGTTATGTTTGAACTCGGTCATATCGCACACGATTGTCATGTGCAGACACCGACAATCGATGCCGATCGACAAGCTAATGCTAGACCACAAACCGTACGATGTGTTGAAGAACAAAAGGGATCAGTAGGTGCTCGAAAGAAGTGACGTGGGCAGCGGCGAGTTATCGCCACTTCAAACCAGTGCATTGAAAATGTCCATCAGGACAAAACCGGTAGATTTCCTGACAGTTTGGTCGTGCAAAATGCAAGAGACATCGAGATAGATGAGCTGAGACTGTTCCGCTGATTTGCGAACCAGTGAAGAACCTTGTCCGCTCGCGTTGTCTGGTTGTATTTTAGACGTTAAAGATATTAGATAGTGCAGCGGGTCTGTCGTAGTGCTTTGCCTAGAGGAAGCTAAGCTAAGGTCACCGACCTTACGTTCTTTCCAAGAACCAGTGCAAGTGTAGCGAATCGCAATCAGCTACTTCTAGGTACTACAGCCTTGCCAGGGCAAACGAATACTCCTTTTCAAAAGCAAAACAATTTAATTGTTTTAGTTGCGGCAGAGCCACCAATGTCGAAAACTCTAGGTTTTTCTAAATAATATAGTAATACCTAATTAATATAGCAAAACGGAATTAAGATAGTAGTATTCATTACTACTGGCAATGCGGCAATGTGAAGGCTTCTTGTTACGATGTAGCCACACCACTGTGAGATTACACCAAATGTGCAATACACAGCTGTGTACGATCGCACAAGATTGTGCGACCCGCACTTTCTTACAAAGGTACGTGTAACCCTGTTACAGGTAGGGAGAAAGTGGTGATTTGTCGTCGGCATGCGGGTGGCAGATAACATGTCAAACCGGTTTCCAGTTTTATTTAAGAAGATCGTAAATTTTGCAAGAGGCTCAACGGCATCATCGATTCGTCATACATTAATCACCGAGACATGAGATCGCTGAGAAGACTCAATCCGTAAGAAATCAGACAAAGAGGCTTTTTGCTATTATTGAAGCTGTTTAATAGGAGCATTCAACGGTTGCATCCGTAAGATATGCCAAAACAACATCTTATTGAACTACCAAGTATCAAGGGATCGACGCCCTTCAGATCGTGTGCATTGCCAGTAATCGAACACCTGAAAAAGTCGCCTTTCAAATCTACCAATGACAGCTGTCCTAAGATATTTCGATTTTATCGCGACCAGACATTTCTGGGTATTTCGCGTTGCGTGTGTCGTTACGTCGGCTGTACAGATGCAATTCGACGCCAAGAAATGTAATTGTGCTATCAACTATCAATTTATTTGTTGAGAATAGCTAAGTTTAAACTTCACGACGGGATACTTCTTGCCATTCAGTATGTCTTTGGTAAGTTTCGAGTGCAGCTACTCGGCGAGCAATAATTTGCGGTTTACACGAGCGAGAATTGCAACAGTCTATCCCTTGCACGATGCGTATTCATAAAATTACCCAGACCAAGCGATCAAGCACGCTTTGCTGCAAACCGCGTCAAAGTCGGCTTTCTCTCTCACAAAGAATAGATCGATGTCTGTCATTTTTTCGAACAATTTTTCTACCGCGCATTACAAGCGAAGGAAGAACATTATTTTCAATGAAGTGCCTACTTAATGACATAATCATAGTATTAAAACACTGTCTCGGCTGAAAGTTGACCCAGACACGGCAATACGGTGTGGTATGCGCTGACTCATCACCCCCTACGACTTCTTACAGCTCATACGATAAAGATCCGTTACTTTATTTATTTTCAAGCTGACGACTGTTTGATTAGAAGGTGAGCAATTCCGAAGAGGCAAAAGTCTCAAGTTGATCATCGGCTCAAGCAAGCCCATCATATCATTTTTTGATTGACGTTTTAGCACAGTCCGTGTCGTGTCTGAATCCGTCGATACCACCCATCCAAAAACTTGCCGTATCGCAGCATCAATTCTTCATACGTCGGTCACAACCTTAATAAATTTTAGTTTTGAGCAAGAATGCGTCCCAAAAGGTTGAGATTTGTCCTTGACATTGATTACAATCGCTTTAGCGTCATTGCTACTGGCTTCGCCAGTTTAAATAGGCACAAATATTGATTGTATCGGTGAAGTTTATTGCCGAGTGAAGCCGTCTCCAATTGCTCGAGCCCTGATAAATCTCTTTCTTAGAATCTTCAAGCTATGCATCGAAGATCGGTTAGTCTCTGATTCTGCCATAGATTCACAGACCACAACGATAATACAACTCTACAATATATATCATTGTGCTGCTGTGGAACAGCCCATCAATGTCGAGGAATCGCCTGTCTATTTTTATGATGTGTTTTGTATTCACGATCTCTCGAAACACACATTGTGAACCATGTTATCCTCTTGTTTTTTGGCGTTTGTTGTTCAAGTTGTTTAACATAAAATCTGAGATGTTAACGGCTGTCCATCCAGAGAATGATGCAGCTATAATTGATGTTTGTATGAATTCTTAGTATTTCAGTAGCGATAATACAGTAGTTGCAACCAGCCAGCAACTGATAGGGGGACAAAACGGATAAATCGCGTTTTGACGACGCATTACGTAGCTTCACCACGATATAGAGTAAGTGATTCCCTTTCTTTCACCTGTCGAAATCGCACCAGTGATTCGTCCTCCGAGACGACATCATTTTTGTTAACTATGGACGCCTACCGCATGTAACCTCAACACTATTACCTGCTCCAGAATATCTTCATTCGATGGTACGATGTGTGTTAGCCTACCAAATCGATAGTGATAGTTCCATATCATCTCAGAAAGGCACAAATGAAAGACAATATCATTCAATTACTAGCTTTCTAACTGAACCCATCGATCTTGAAGTCAACTCCAGATCGACGGTGGAGACTGCCAAAACAAGAGTGATGAGCTTAGTAGTACGAATGATGAGCTATTGTAAGAAAGATGACGCAAATTCAAGTAAAAGCTTGATTCATTGGAAGTTAAATGCCGGTGATGACACCTGCCGACGACTTAGAACTTACCAGAACCATGAATTAGCCACCGTTGTTCAAATAAGTTAATATTGAGGTGAACACGGCCAATCAACTTATTAAAATGTGCCGGTGATGCATATGCTCGTGATACTTTGATTAATCCCACACTTTCTTAAAAGCTCAAACCTATAGCTGCCATCAGAAAACCTGTCGACTGATCTGTTGTCTCACGCTGACGCTTAATTGACAAGGAATACCCCATCAGATTTTTCAAACAAATGAGCGCGAGCAGAGAATGAGTGGATATATATTGAAATTGGATCGAGTTGAGCCTCCACGTTATCAGCAATATTTAATTGAGTTTCGATCAACAGCTGAATGTACAACTCACTTCATTTGATCAAGTCGCCTTAGCAATTTCTTTAACAGATACACCTCTTGTTCTTCTGTAATAGTACCCGCTATCGGTGGGGGCGGTAAGTTTGACTACATTGTCGCTCAAATTTTGGATGCAGAGCCATAATACCATACAGAAAGCCTAAGGTGTTTGGTTTTACCGCACTCATCAGCTTGGCTATCCCGACGACCAAGGTGCATGACAGCACGGCTCGACGTCGGCTATTGATCTTTTGGTCGCATGCAGCAGTATAAGAATTGCTTGAAGTCGCGTTATAATCGCGTCTTGGCTGATCGAGCGACCGTCTCTAGCGACCAACTTCCATTCAGTAAATTATATAATATCCATCGAGCGACATCGTCCCATCCTTGCTGTGTCGGCTGATTATTAAATGCACGATATACGTAAAAGGCTTACCAAAGCTTTTGACACACAGAGCTCGCATCGACAGACCACAGAGGATGGTATTCAAGGCCGTCTCTACGATGCAAAACCATGATCATATCGGGTAACGAGTACTTTACACTTTAAAAGCATCGAGTGGCATCATTCGAGTTGGATATAGCGTATGTTTAACTAATATACACGCTTTGAGCTCCAAAACGATAAAGCCCAACCCGATGCATTGCATGAGGCTAGCAGCTCACGTATCCTGTGGCGTGAGGTAGATGCCGTACCTGAAACCAGCTCAACTGAATTATAGTACACCACCAGCGCTAACTTTGAGCGTTGCTTCGATGATGTGGAGCACATATCTCCACGGATGAATGGCGAAAACGATTACTAAAACTTGTTCTCGCTCTCTTCGGCAGACGTCTATACACACGTGGAGTTTAATCTATCGCGGTATTTGTGCAAGGAATCGCAAGACGATGAGGTCACCAAAATAATACGCTTGGTGCTGCAGAGCTGCTGAGCTTGTCTTCTGTCATGCATGTATTATTCATCGAGAACACTCGCAGAGTTCTTTGTGAGAGGGTACGACATCATTCCTCCAAGATTATATGAAACTTTTATGTCGTCGAAATATTACGACATGGTGATGAGATATCCATCATCATATATTGACAACTTACTTGTCAATGTCTTTTGACCATGGCGACGTGGTTTACGTATAATTGGAGCGCTTGAAAGCTTGAGATTATGCCCTGCCAGATTCTATAAGTCTCCAAAATTATATACTATACTATCATCATAGGACTATACAATCAAGCTGCAAACTAGATTTTCTATTTTAATACTTCTCAAAAATCATACCATCAAAATTAATGTAAGTAAAGTCGCAAATGATGAAGGTTGCGTAAAGTATAGGAAAGGAACTTTTACCAGCCGAACATTTCCAGGAAATCGAATATTTACAGTTCAGTCTGACCCTTTGCATGTTTTTGGATCGGTAATTTGATTGGATGATGTAAATGTCATGTTATCCAAACCACCTGTCGCATAGCTCGTGTCAATCGGTCATCCTTCGGCTTGTTCCAAGTGTCCTACTCTACAAAAAAACAAAGTCAGTGGCTCCAACATTAAATCCAGGGACAAATCAAAGATGCAATTCGAATGCTCTGCGACCTCTTGCGTACCCCATACGGCAGCATTAATAAATCACGTTTGCTGGCTTGCATGACGCTTCCGATGTTCGTATTGTTGAAAGTTCAACGAAAGGCTTCGAAGCTTTGAGTTGGATAGTACATCTCAACTGCGCTTGTGAGATTATTACGCGGAACTCAGTGCAAGAGTTGCATCTCCAATCATCTAATGAATTATAGCTGATGTTTAGATCTAGAACATCCAAAAGCTCAATATTAGTAGCTCCCAAATATAATTCAGTAAATTACAAAGACCTTATGTAAGTTTTAACTGGGGATGCTCTGAACCCATACAAATGAGGTAAAAAGTACACTTGGTTTTAAAAATTAGGGTTTCTATCAGTAAAACGATTTGTACGAAACATAAGTGGGGCGGGGATATCCATCTGTATGTCATAATAGTACGTATTCTAAATAAAAGGTTCCATTTTTGCACATCATCAATATCCATCTGAGAAGGAATATCGCAGTAACACCAGCTGATTCCATCTCCTATTTTGATGGCTCTAAATCATTAAACTAGGATAGAGTCAGAGATGTCAGAAACATAATTCTATCATAGAATCATAGAATGTCTACAAAGTGACAACAATGTACTTCGTAATGACCCTGCTCTTTACGTCACGACCCCTGTACTAATCGGTAGCAAGTCGCCGATTTGGGGCTCACTTTATAAAGCATTTTACTTATCAAGCGAGCAACAATGGGCGTGCCGCCCAGTCACAAGGAGGGCGGCCAGTTCTACAGTGTCACTTCTGTATACACTAACTCAGTGCAGGAATCCATCTATAGTGGTATAGAACATGGTCTTTCGAGTATCAACATGACACAGGGACCTGACGGACGCAATAGTCTTGATAGTCTTGAGCCCACAGCTATGTTAGGCAACAATCGTTTTGTGGCAGGTAGCAAGTTTTTCAACTATCAACAATTTGGGGCACTACGAAAAGGTGGCAGTGTGACTCTCTTTTCCGCCTCGTATTACGGCGTGTTAGTTGCTACAGCACAGAGTAGTCTCATCTATGCTGTTCTTCGATATTGCATGCGTCCGACATTAATGCACTCGCTTCAGCTTCAGCGATCCGAGAGTTCTGTCGTTATCGAGTGTCTTTTAAATATTCCAACAACGCTCAGTTTTTTTCTTGGTCTAATGTCGGACGTTATGCCGATCAGCGGATACCGACGCAAGTCATACATGATAATTGGTACATTATTGAGTTTTCTTATGTGTACGGGTTTAATGATACTCTCTGCGACTGTGGATGTGAATGGATCTACAGAAGATGGACTCAGCAGTTACATCATTTATTATATAGTGCTCATCATGGGTGCCACTTTTGGTACTATGCTCAGCAAGATTGCCACGGATGCTCGCGTCATTGAACTATCACAACGAGAGCCTCTTACAAGACGCGGTACTTTGCAGATCAATTATTTACTCTTCCGTGCTGGTATCGAATGGATTGGACTTTGGGTGTCTGCTATACTTGTCCACTTTGACGACGTTGTTGAGCAGAATTATGCGTTGCGAGTTGATCCGTTTTGGGCATACGCAGTACTAGCATTATTAAGTCTAGTACCAGTGCCATTTGTTGTACGCAATTGTTCTGAGCGAAAAATTCGAGCTGAGCCTAGTTTATTGCACGGAATTGCCGTCGAAGAAGGCGGTGATGGAACGACAACAATGCCAGTTCTTACCAGTGCTTGGATTAAAGCATTTTTTCGCATGTGTCAACAACGGGCTGTATGGCAACTCGTGCTATTTCAGTGTCTCATATTGACGACTACGCGTTTTTCCTTTGGCTCGGCTAATGCTGTCTTTGTACGAATGGCAAATTTGGACCCAGACACAACACTTGTAACCAACGCATTAAAACACGTGACGACAATGGCTTCAATGGTCTTGTGGAAAATTCTATGGCTTAATTCTTCGTGGCGAAAATGTGTATGTTTCGGTATCGCTATTATGGTCATTTCCCAGACTTTTCGCGCTTTTATGATGATTTACGTACCGTCGATTCGTACTCAAGCATTTTACGATACACTTGGATGTATATCTGGATTTTCAGATGGAATTATCACGATATTCTCGCTTATACCTGCAACAGAAATTGCTGAAAATGGATCAGAGGGGGCAACTCAGGGTATGTTGCTGTCATTTCGAAGTACAATTGCAATTGCCATGCGTACTTTAAGTGGTGATTGGTTATCAGACTTGGCTCCAGTCACTTTAGATGATGGAACCAATCATCTTTTACTTTTATTGTTAGTTCTGATTGGGTTTGCTGTTCATACCATGTCATTATTCTCAGTTCTTCTTCTTCCTCGTCAAAAACTTGATGCCCAACAATTGCGCGTTTATGGTGGATATAGTAAGACTGCGTGTATTGCAATTTGGAGTATTTTTATTGTTGTTTTCGCATATGCAATGGTTGTAAACATCGATGCTGTTGCAGACATGGCCAAACGAGTTGACGAACATTGAAAGATATCATATGTTTGGATTATTACCCCTATAGTATTAAGTTTTCGTAGTAATGTTAGATTTATTATTACCTTATTTGTTTTCTACTTTGATATTCTTAAGCACACATTTTACCGACATTTGAAATTTGTTGATCACACCCAAGCATAAGGTAAAGTCGCGTAACTTGATTGAAGAGTAGGAGATTATGTCGTTATGGCTTTATTATCTTGCGATTAGACTAGCACTCAGGTAAAGTAGCGGTTAACGGCAAACATACGCTTCAATTACGATTGAAGGTATCAGCGATTTGGCGAATAAATTAAATGAAGACCACCTGTTGTCAATACTAAGACAGTGATAGATCTGACGCCAGTTAGTAGATTGCGAGTCAATGAATTAAAACATCTGTTTGGTTGTATAAACAGAATTGCTCAACCCTGCGTTGTTAACTTGCTTTCTTCCTCAAAGAACAATAAGCTTTATGCACAGACACATTCGCTTTTGTCACGTGTTCATCTCATTCTTGCTTCGTATGTCTGGTCATTGATGATATTGTGCTTCCACGAAGAATATAGACAATCGTAACGCATCAGATGAAAAAGCTGAGCTGGTAAAATCCTCTATATGGAGAAAGATACTATTACATCTGCGCCGTTGGTTTAGTAATACTCCAAGTATAATAAACTATTTGAAATTTGACACATCTACAGAAAAGATAACAATCTTTCAACAACATAAAACTTTTAAGTATTGATACATTCCCAAAACACCTCATTATCGTTAGCTACATTATGGCGATTAGAGTCCAAAACCGTCACATGAGTGGTTTACGAGCATTAAAATTTTTACCCACATCATTTTCGTTTATTAGTATCTTGGCAAGTTGCAATTAGATCAATTATGCCCAAGACGGCATCGCACATTCCAAGAATGCACTACTATCATAAGCACAATGATATTTATCTGAGCATTATTATACTCTTAACTTGAACATTAGGCTGTGTTTTCCGCGTCTAAGGGTCAACTTTGAAACCTTTCTCTTGGCTTTGGCATAGCTGGAAGACCATGAGTCTCTCAATGGACTTTCAAAGAAATCATACTGAAAATTGGATGAGCTTGGCGCGTTTACAAAGTTGCAGTTGGATTGGATTTGTCTAGAATCGATATCTGCAATGCAGCTGGGAGCCTTGGACGAGAGGGTGGTTGTGAGCTGCGGTCTTCCAATTCATTCTCTGATAGCATGCAAGTAAAGCGACTGTATGCCGCGGCCTCCACCGTTATCCTATAATATAGCGGCGTTAATATAACTATGACGGATTTTAGGGATTGATCTCATTATATCAAACTGGGACGCTTGAAACGTTCCCGAAGCGAGAGACGACTGTGAGCCAAGAGGAGAAGGATAAGGTCATGACATTGCTGGGTTACTTAACTCGAAATGTTTAGATGAGTCAGTAGTACCAAGTATCAACGTTTACCAAGAATATAGCAAACACATTTAGGTTGGGTAACTGGGGTGATCCGAGAAATACCAGTCTTCCATCTCTACTTCAGGTTGAAGCTCCCGTTGATCTTTTGATTCATCAAGATGATTAAGGTAGCACGAAGGAGAAGCTGAGCTCGTCATACTTTCTGAATCAGACCACACCTAAAAAGCACCGTGTAGCGGCTATTTAAAGATTTTTGGATTCATTTTGACGAATATCTCGGCAATTCTCACCAGGATATTGTATTTAGATTAGAAATCACACCATGCATTGGCGTGGACCTGGGTCCACACATTTTGAGTCACTCTTATCTTCTCTATCAGGAAAACAGTGTAACGACATAGACGATTTTTCGGTGCATAGCGCAGATTGATTTGTGAGAGACGTACTCGGTGCCGACTTTCTGTCCCAGATAGGCGAACGGTAATGGCGAACCGTGTGAGCCCAGGAGGTTGCAGCCATCGTTAAGACGCAAACGTCATTTTATGAAATTGACGTGGTGCAAACAGTACGGTTGGCAGGTTGGAATGTACTCATTCATAATCATTTAGAATATGAGTAGCTGGATCTGAATATCCATAGTAAAAGATAGAGCACAGTGCTTGAGTGTATGCGCCCAGATGATTTTTCTTACCAACGGAGACAGACGCCGACAAAATATTGAAAGCATGACCCGCGGCTGGACCTCACGGATTTCGAAGCTGTTTTGCGTTGGCCAGTCTCGCAGTCTCAAAGGTGTCGCGGAGGTGGCTTGACCTAGCCTACTATCTTAAGTGCGCTGCAAATTATGCCAACACATCATGACCCCTCGTCGGTTTCGAAGCAATGATGGCTAACGCTGCTACGAAGGGGTGACGTGAAAAGCTGTGGAAGAAAATCTCATTTATGTTCTACTTCTTGTTATTTCCAATCTGAATCGACCATCCATGCAAAATGTATCGTAACATGTAATTTACATCCAGCGTATGCGAAAGGATATTTACCCGGCACCACACATCAATATTGCTAGCCTTCAAGGCGTAGAAGATCAACTCAGCTTCTTACAAACGGACACTCGCTAAAAGTATGCTCTCGTCAAATGAGGTGCATATCTTATCATCTCGATGACATGAGTACAAATAATGCGTCAGAAGGCTCGGTGACACCGTCACTACATTTATCTGAGAGTGACAAGATGGCTATCACTTTTGGCCCAGTCTATCTTTAAAAATAAGCCGGAACAGTTTAAGGTGGTGAATGCGCTTTCGCGTCGTTCAGAACTTGAGTTATTCCATGTGACGATGGTGACATCGAATATTGACAATGCTACTTGTGCAGCGTATGAGTCCCACACCGTGCATTGAGCAATATATAGCTTTGAAATATTCGAGCTCGGATGCTGCTCAATTGATGCGATTAATAGCGCATTTAAATTGCATTTCGTTGTCATATATATTTTTACATCACAGCACACATGTGCTTGACACAACGTGCAATAGTCCCTCACGAACAAAGATAAGTGAATGAGCACATTATTCGAACGAGAAAGCGTGTCACAGGATAAGCTCTGGCTGCATGCTTCAGCTCCCTTAATCAGTGTGGCTGTTCCGGCGCATTTGGGACAACAGTTTTATTCGTTGGACACGCGTCCAGTGTTATGACACGGTAGTCATTACAGACCGTTTTAGCGTCAATTAGGCTCATAGCGCTGCCGCGAGCATTATCCTCACCGTAATGTACCTAAAACAGTTTATTTTCACATGGCTTGCCTGTGGCATGTGTCTATGATCGGCGCTCAACAACGAAACAGTGACAAACTTTGCTCAAGGTGCTTGAGAATGGGATCAAGTCTGCTCACAGCGAATAGTTTGCAGATTGATCACTGATAAAAGTTTGCTCACCGCGAAAAATTCGCAGAATGATGGTGGATGTATAGCTGCTCAAATGGACAATTTGCAGACCGATGGTTGATGTTTTGTGGCAACGGATATTAAATGAAAAAAAATACATGAGTGAACGACATCAGTGCCAGTGCGATGGATTCCCACCCATGAGTTTGCGCTGAATAACTCAGTTCGTGTATCTACCGACTCTACACAATTTTTTCAAATATCTAATTTATCAACCCTTTCCTCTAGCATCTCCACGAAGTGTTATATGTTGGTGAGGAAAATTGCCAATAATATTTGATTTGCTGATATCAGTACGGCTACGTTCCAGAGTATATATATAATTCCTATTAAAGAGGCGGATTTTTTGCGCCGAGCGCGCGGCGATATGGCAGACAGATGCGGCCAAAATTCGAATGAGTGATGTATTGAGTTGATCACATTAATTTACCTGTACAAGTCGTTATGCAGTCTTTGAGGCGACGTTACGTTCTTGTTAATTTGGATTCTTCATGAACGTACAGCAAATGTGATATTGCTATACTTTGAATATGCTCGAAATATCCGAGTATACCTTGCGTATTATATAGTATTACAAAAGTCGTATTACTTTGTTCTTGGCTATACACATGCGATCAAGGTTGCCCGAACGCAAGGCTTGTTGTTGAAGATAAAGTTACGCTTTGGCAAACTCATCAACCATTTACTAAAACATTTATCCGGTTTTGAATCGCCTCAAGCAGATAGGTTTCATTTTTGTGCTCTTAAAGTAGACGACTGATGCCCACAACAAGCGCATGCTGAAATTCTCAAAAAGGTTCGACGCGCATAAATTGATCCCGAGCTTGTGGAAGCCGATTGAACAATAGTTTTCATTTGCCAGCTTTGTTTAATATGTATGACAACACTCAATTCCATGTAAAATACAATTGTTAGTCTGCGGTTTATCAGGGTCACAAACTGAATACAGCGGATTGAAAGGGTTACCCTCACTCGGAAAGCTCATGAACATTGAGATCTTACTGTGGCCAGATTGACCTGAGTTCGTTGATTGACATCACTCGACACACTCTTTGAGGCAGAGCGGTGCAGCGCAGCAGATTTACTAATAGCAACCTGAGTTTTGTTTTGCTCCATGCTCGAGACTAAGCCGGTAGATGTAGCACGAGATTTTATTAATCAGCAGAGCTGTTTACAGCAATATCTGGAGCTGTTGAGGCCTTAGGCAGTGGCGATGTCTTACTTTGGCTTTCGCAAATTTGAATTTGCCATGAAACGGATTTTAACGCCGCAAAATGGATAAGATAGTACTCTAACCAGCGCTCAATCTTCAAATGCATACTTGTTGCCGGCAAGTTCATTTCGCTAGGATGCTATACCAGGTACATATTCGGTGAACCCCGTGAAGATTAGTATCATTGTAAATTGTTTAGTGCAACAATCCTGAATGGACGTTATTACATGGTTTGGCTTGGTCGAATGGTTGCACAAACATAGTACAAACTAAATCGATATGGCATGGCTCCGTACCAATCTCAATCTTCTTTGATATATGTTAAAAACTACCAGGAAGGTAGCTTTTGAACATGTAAAAGATATTTTCATTTGTGCTCTTATTTAGTCCCGTCTGAAGTGGAGAAGGCCGTTTCACGTTGTCTCTGACATTTTGATTATTGTCAAATGCTGTGCTTTACTTTGAGCAAATGCTGATAGACATTCAGACGTCATGCTTTGGAATTTTACAGAATTAAGCGGCATCTGAGAGCGATCAAGTTTATAACAAGATGTTATATTATGAGTTTCAGGGTGCACCTGCCTGACTTGAATCCAACTGGGTCTATACATATTATGTTCATTGCCGCACACAATGATGTCATCACCACACCTTACGCAAAGAATGCCTAACATGCCTGCAAGCTAAAGACTCAGCCTAATCGGCTTAATACGGTGGCTAGTGCGCTTTTCTTACTCCTCGACATGAAACTATGGCATCTTACGATAGTAATGTCGCGATTTGACGAGGCGATACGATCGGCGACACGGTCTGATGCAATATATTGTGCATCGTCGAAAACTTTAGGAGACGAAAAGATTACGAACGTGGATGTCGCTGTGTTAAAGAATCAGAAGTATGGGTGCCGCTATCTTCCTGCTCTGGGTGTGAGAGGCCGAGATAACTATGGCATCCGCCATGCCTCAAGACGAGCATCAGCGAGTAGCGCTAGCTATCTCCAAGCTCGAGGACAGAGCGCGAGAATCGGCATTATAATAAGGTGCTTCGGTTGAAGCTGCGTTTCCCTCCTGGATGGAGCTGAAGCGTCAGCTTGTGCGAGTGTTCTCGCCGCCTAATCAGGCGTATCGCGTACGATCGCGTTTCCTTGCTGATGACAGGGCACGAAGGAGTTGGTGGATTTTGGCCAAAAATTGCGTACTCTTATTGCCGGGATGGCAGCAGAGTCTCTTCCCGAGGCGGTCACAGTGACCGTCGTTATGGAGAGCCTCCGCACTGGCGTGACCAGAACGGAAGTCTTCCGTGTGCATCCGTCTTCTTTTGAAGAAGCGGCGAACGTGGCATTGAATGCCGAATATAACATATAGTGTCAGCATGACTTGGTTTGAATGCACACCCTCAGAGCTCGTCGAGTGAGCCTGGGGAATGGATCTCAGCTATGCTAAGAAAGAGCAGGGAGAGCTCCGAGTGCCGAGCTGCGGAGCAGCGTGTAAACAGCCGATGGTGATTTGTCCGTGGTCACACCCATCACTTTCGGACTGGTTGTCCCCTGCGCAAGGCGCGTCAAAACTCTTCGAACCGACGTCCCGCTACTAACCAGTCTGGTTTGACGTAGGGAAACGAGAAAGCCCTCAAAAAGGTAGAGGGCAGTAGGACCCAGCCCCGAAGAGCTACGTGCTTTTAAACACGAAACGTGTATGCAACCCGGGCTTCCTGGTCGTAAAAGCGATCGTGAAGAGTTTTGAGAGGCCATCAAAAATTTTCATCGATTTCGGGGCGCCGGACATGTATGCTCGACGCTCCACGATCGAAGAAACTGAGCTGTATGCTGGGGCGCTGGAAGCGCGATTGAGTGACACCGTCACTGTTCGCTTAACGACGGGGACTTGTGTCACTGTGCCGAGGGTCCCTGTGGACCTCGGTGTCAGGTGTCATGACTTTGACAGCGTACAACGCTGCTTAGTCTTAGACTTGGATGCAAGGAATGACCTTATCCTTGGCATGGCATGGTTGAAACATCATGAGCCATGAATTGATTGGAGGTCAAAGACCTTGGGTGCTACGCGCATGTCTCCGGTGGAGCTTTGGTGAGTCATGAACCCACCTCTGCTAGAAAGCAGAAGCGCTACTAGCGCGGGCACTGGACCGGGGCGGTCAGTGTGCTGGATATTGGATATTCCGATTTATCAAACGCCGAAGTTGTATCGGACAGGGGTCCCTAGCATGGGCTGAGGGCGGCACGTATTGATTTTTTGTTTAAGTTTAGGCATACTTTTATAAAATTAAATTAATTTAACGATCAATTTCACCAAATACAACATCTAATCCACAGAGCGCTGCTCAACTATCGGAGCAGTTTCTGCATGCCCAGAGTGACATGGTCGGACGAGGTCCGGGGCATCAAGAGCGAGGCCCATGTGATGCGCGTGGAGTGGCACGTTATCCGCTTAGCAGTGCTCACGTTTCTAAGCAGTTGATGCATGCCAAGAGTGGCATGGTCGGACGAGGTCCGAGGCATCCTAAGCAAGGCTGTTCTGATTTTGAGTGGCACGTGATCTACTGGACGAAGTCGAGTGCGTGTTTCCACTGGTCTCGATGACTGTAAAACCTCTATTGAGAGGAGACAACAAAGCCGTATGCTATCGGACAGCGTCGACCCTGGCCCAGGGTGTGTCTACCATATACGATAGTGCGCAGATATATCCTTGTCAACAGTATGACGGGAGCGAAAGACGGTGACGTCACCTTTGAAACTATTCCCGTGATGGATGTTCTTCTTGAGCTGGACGAGATTTCCTTCGAAGGGTTTAGCGGTGCTTGAAGGCAGGCAATTTAGCCGAGGTGGTCATTGTAAGACCTCACGAAAAGGTTAACTCGTCTTCGCTTCTGAATGAAGCTGTCCTGGAGGACATTAAAGGGGTGCTGAACGCACAAACTGAATCATCGATCCTGTAGCATCCCTCGGATCCGTAGTATCCTTTGGAAAATAAATTTCACGACGTCGACTCAAAAAATTCGCCTTCTGTCCTACCTTCGGACCGAGATGTGCGTCATGAGATTGACCTGGTCCCGGAAACCAGATACTGCGTAACGTGCCAATGGCCCCTGCCCAAGGAGGAAAATAAGAGCAGTGTGACGTCTTTGACGCCTTCTTCCGTGCAAAGCACGAGTTCTTGAGAGCAAGTCTTCTCATTCGACACCCACGTTTTGTATCTGGAAGCTGAACGGCAAGTTGCGTATTGTTCACGCTAACAACATGATAACTTCCCGCCTACCAGACTGAGTACATTTGCGATGCGAAGACTGGAAGCCAAGCCATAGAATATGCAGACAGAATATGCAGACGAAAGAGGAAGAAGTATTGTTGGAAATATTGAGGCCGGAGACCTGGTTTTAACAAATGCTAAAACCTTCCTACACGTGCAGTTTCAGCTGTCTTTAAGACGAAGGTCCGTCCACGTTTTTAAGGTTGTGGACCAGCGAGGCCTAGCGTATACGCTGAACCTTCCGAGAAGGATGCGCACCGATTTATGTGGTCTTGCTTAAGCCGCACTGGGACCCGGTGCAATTTAACGCGGAAGAGCTGTGCGTCGGGGCGGCGCTCAAAGGCGCTCGGCCACTCAGAAGTAGAGCCAGCAACTGGTTCTGGTCACGGAGTGCAACAACTTTCGTTTCCAACGGCGATAGGCCTACACCGTCACATGAAGTGACGTATTCGCCTGCTCGATGCTTAGGAGCCACTCCGACTGAGTACGATAATCCTCAACGTGAGGCAGCTGGTGCATGCCCCAGGCTCTCGAGGTCTCCGCACAGCAGTAGACGACCTCGGAGAGATGCTCGGCAAAAAGCCGATGACGAAGAACTTTGGCCTTCAACGCTCGAAGAGCTTGCGAGTCACCGGACGGCGATGGGCCACGTCGTAATCGTCCGCCACCGACTCTTCTTGGTGATAATGGTGACGTCTACTAACACGTGGATCGCCTTGTAAGTTGACGTCGTCTACAAGGTTAAACCCAACATCTTATTAAGTGGCGGGGATACCCAAACTCCGAGAACTCGTGGGAGTTTGAGGTGCCACTTCGGCACGTCGTAGACGCTTATGATTAGAAGAATCATGACGATCCACGTCGTCGTGCACACCGCGCGTCTTGGTAATAGTCCGGGACTTCGGAGGGTCATGAGCTGAGCTCAAGCTATGGCTCTGACTACTGTGGTCGTAGACTTACCCGTGTGAGAAGCCACAGAGCTCGCAGGAGCGTGATAGAATTTCCATATGTCTCAGGGTGACAATACGCAAGAAATCGGCGTTGCACCTTTAGTTTAGCAAGCTCAAATCTAAAATGGCGCTTAACGCGTGCGTCCGCTTCCTTGTGGGTTTGCTGTCAGGTGGACAGCGAAGAAAGTTTCCGGTGCCGCTGCACCCGTCGCTATAGCTCATCATCAGTTTTACCGGAGGCGAGCACCAAAATACTGGTCCGCATTGCGAAAATAAGAGCATCTCCGTCTTGAGCTCGAAGTGAGATCTCTTGTGGTAGAAAACGCAAGCTCGCAAAGGTTTTCGCTGATCAAGCTCAGCTTATGTAGTGGCCGGAGACGACTACGTAGACACCTTACGATCGAGTTTTACGCGTCTTTCGCTCGAGTAGCGGGATTCACCGAGCAGAAGCCGTTTTCCCCACGAGGGTCTAAGACCTAACGTGGATAAGAGCGCAGCAGAGCCGCCCTGTGAGCAGTCCCCAATTACTGCTCCCGTCCCTCGTCGAGGCGATTAGTAATAATGCCACTTTTACCGAGAACCGAGAGGTCCGGGAACGGACGGTTTCCGCAAAGATTATGCTGGATTCACGTCGCACCGTTGGCGCACGACATCTTTCTCTTCATTCCATACTGGGAGAAGAGTGTTCGACTCGTAGTCGACTTTCTCCAACTCCTCGATGAGGAAATCCGTGGCCTGGGGTGGGTGCGTTGTGTTGCGCTCAGTTGCCGAGAGCTTGGAATGTGCTACCGTGAAGCGCGGACGTACTTTTCGGGGATGCACCTTGTGCAGAAGATGAAGGGCTTTGCCCGCGGACACCCTTGCTACCAGCTTGGCTGAGTATTTTGCATGTCGTAGACACAAGGCTCATAGAGTGGAGATTGGTGACTCTGCCGCAACTAAAACAATTAAAAACAGTTTCAATTTTGAACAGAAGTGTTCGTCTGCCTTGGTCAAGGTTTTAGTACTTTGGAGGTAGCGGATTGTAATTTGCTACACTCGTACTGGTTCTTGGAAAACGTAAGGTCGGTGACCTTAGCTTAGTTTCCTCTAAGCAAACAGCTACGACAGCCCCGCTGCAACAACAGAGGGTATTACGACTTCCCACAAAGAGACCCAGCTCTTTTATTTCAAGACCTGCGTGACTCAGAGCTAAGCTTGCCCATATACAAGCACAAAAGCCACAACACTTTAAATGTAGTAATTGTCGCCGATTTGAGACGCTCAAACGCCTATGCATGTGAGCTTTTAGATGGGAACGTGCGCTTGAAAGTCGCTTTGGAAGCTTTGTGACCTCACTGGTCAACACTCATCAGGGTACCGCTTGCGCCTAGATGAGCAGTCAATGAAGTATTTCCGTACCCTTTTGAGGAATAATGTGTTTGTTATGGCAGACTCGTCGAGTTGAAGCTACTTTAAAACGGCAAACTCACGACAGCTTTAATAAGGAGTAAAAAATGCGCATCGATTGCCGACTTCAGCTAGCATTGATATTAAGTACATCACGATCTGACTGGATCAGTGTGCAGTAGTTTCATTCTTTGTATGTTTCAACGCGACTCTTCAAGTCGGAGCGTCCTACGTGTGAGGTGCCTCAGCAACTGAGATGCTCTTTATATTCAACTGAGTGCCATTCGGACATTTTGGTTCTTCCAAACTGAAGTGAAGTGACACAGCTTGTGTCTCGTGTAATCATACTCAGCTACAGATAAGAGAAAGGATCCTGCAATTTCCGCCATTGCAGTCCACTTAAGTCGCAATACGCTAAAAAAATCCAATTTGGATCGCGTCACAAGAAGAGATTTTTAGAACATTTGTAGTTAAACGAATGACGTTTTACCCAGTTGCTGCAAGAATATTTAACAGGTGAGTTAATATCGTCAATGAAAGTTATGATTGATGTGGTTGACGTAGCTTACGAATGTATTGTTTTTACTATCAGTCAAAGCTATTAACAAACCTCAAATCAAAACTGCACAACTTCTATTCGTTTTTAAGTTTGTCTTTGATTTCTTTCGTGAGATTGTGGCGTTTCACACGTGAATATGCATTCACATTGTCATCCATGACGTAATTTACCATCACTTTAATCCATGAGTCGTGACTTGGTAAATTCTCGTAAAACTCAGGCGCTAATGCACGTAACTCATGTAAACGTGAGCCAGCAACAAATGGAAAGTCATGATGTTCATTGTGCAACCCAACGTTAAACGTGAGACGATTAAGAATACCATAGTACGAATACGTTTCGTACCCCAGGATAAACTCGTAATGTTCAGCAATAAAATGTCCTGCTACAGGATGAATACCAGCACCCAGTAGTGATCCCAAAATGAGGTAGCATAACCCCGATAATCCACCATAAAGGTAGATGACATAATTGTAACCCAAGCACACAACAATATTGAAGAATTCCCACAAACCAGGTGACTTTGGATTCACAAATAATGGACGAATCGCGTAAAAAAGGAGTTGAAAGACTACAAAGAAAAACTTTGTGACTTTTGTTGTAAAGAACTTTGCCTCCAATTCGGATGGTAGATCCATATCCACCCCATCTTCGCCTTGATACCGATGGTGTTCAAGATGGTATCGCCTTAAAGAAATAGACGACGGTAAACCAATTGGTAAATTAGCAAAGACACCAAGTAATCGATTGTGAAATGGTTTTTTAAATCCCAAATTGTGCGCAACTTCATGCATGGCCATCATCATTCCATGATTAGCTGTACCACTGATGCAGTACATGAGAACGAGATAAAGAGGCCACGACATATACTGAGCATAAAGTGCCAAGTATGTTTGCAATATCACAGTTGCCGTAACAATGTACTTTGTCTTCCAACAATGACCAAAAAGCTTTTTCACTTCCGGATATTTCGCCATGATCAATTTGCGACGCGTGGCATGAGGTTCATCTGTTGGTGTCCAATGAAATTCATGTTGTGGTTCAAATGCCTTGATATATTGAGGTTTTGTAGTCTGAGGTACAACAAGAGCCATAGGTGGTAACGTACTCTTCTCTACCTTACACATAATAAGATATCCGGATTCTTAAGAGATCTGTTGTGATACTGATCCTCTCGGCGCTAAATCGAAAGTGGTACGTATCTCGTAAGATAGGTTAGAAAAATACCGGGCAATTAGAAATTAACAGAAATGATTACCATGTATACAAATTTGAACTGTCTTGTAGCAAATCGAATTTGTTAGGTCATATTATTAAAAAGTCAAAATTATACAACGAGACAACAAATTCAAGAAATTAAAAACTGATCAATGAAATTCATTTTCAATGCTAAAAAAATCTTCACGAAAAAAGTATGAAATTCATTGTAAATTTCATTACGTTTGCACAAGTTTTGGTCCATTTGGATTCCCAAGTGTAAATAAACGAGGGGCAATCGACATGGACATCAATTCTTGAAATAGCAACTTACACGAGTATGGAATGTGAACTTGTGAAATCTGCGTCTTGTTACGGCATGTACGACATTCAAATGTCATTTTTCGTAAATTTGCTATTGCAATAATTCCACAAATATCACACACATGAACACGATAAGCATCCGAATTCGCAAAAAGACGATCCATTAAGAAATTAGCAGAACCATGCGATATCAAACAATCACGTTCCATTTCACCCATACGCAAACCACCTTCACGAGCACGTCCTTCCATAGGTTGACGTGTTAACATTGTAACTGGACCACGTGAACGAGAATGAATCTTATCATCAACCATATGTTTCAAACGTTGATAAAACGTTGGACCAATAAAAATCTGGGCTGTCAAACGACGTCCAGTATGACCACTATACATCACTTCATTTCCATGTTTTTGATATCCAAGATTATGCAAAGTATCCGCAATGGCTTGAACCGTTACATCAGTAAATGGTGTAGCATCTCCTTCATCACCTGTTTGAGATGAAACTTTACCAAGTAAACATTCAACTAAATGTCCAACAGTCATACGTGATGGAATAGCATGAGGATTGACAACAATATCAGGTGTAATCCCTTCCACTGTAAACGGCATATCTTCTTGACGATATGTCATTCCAATCGTACCCTTTTGTCCGTGTCGTGACGCAAATTTATCACCAATTTGAGGTATACGAATATTACGAAACCTCACTTTTGTAAATTTAAATCCATCAGCATTCGTCGTAAGCATGACACTATCAATAATTCCATTTTCATGTGATCGCAATGCTGTACTTGCATCACGTTTCTGATGACGTTGCTCTAATGATGAATCTTCCGATACTGGTAATGGTGACGTCTTCCCAATAATAATATCATTACCACTTACACGAGTACCAGGAGCAACCAATCCATCATTATCAAGTTTGTGATAGCTTCCATGACGCAAGCCAAGACAATTATCTCGCGAAGGTTTTTCAAACTCTTCACAATTTGCACCTCCTGCACCTCCACCAGGTCCACCATGTGGACTCTTGTTCCGTTCTTGATCAACATAACAACGATAGAATGTTGAACGAAAGAATCCACGATCAATAGCACTTTGATTCATGATCAGTGAATCTTCCTGATTGTATCCTGTATACGATGCAATACCTACAATCGCATTAATTCCAGACGGCAATTCTCGAAAGTGTAAATATTCCATAGCACGCGTCGTAACGAGAGGTTTTTGAGGATAGTTAAGTACATTAGCCATCGTATCCATTCTTGCGCGAAAGTTTGAACAATAGATTCCCATTGCTTGTTTTCCCATAGCAGATTGGTACGTATTACGAGGTGATTGATTATGATCGGGGAATGGAATAATACTAGCACAGATACCAAGGATCATAGATGGATGAATCTCGCAATGCGTGTGGATCTGAGAACCAATACCAACGTCTTTTGGCTCCATGGCTATCATACAAACTTCCTCTTCTTCTGTATCAATAAGCTCAACGACACCATCTGTTAATAAATTGTGCCAGCAATAATTCGTAATCTTATGATTCTGAAGCTTCACCACTTGTTCTTTCTGTAACAACAATTGATTGTCTTCAACAATAAACAATGGACGACACACGCGACCAGCATCCGTGTAAATACGTAGCTCCTTATTCATTAGATCTCGAATGACTGACACTTCAGCATCGATGTCGACACAGCGACGTAGTGATCGTAACGTACGAATCAACTCGTTTGGCTCACGATGAACTCCTACCCAATTTCCATTCACAAAGATCTTTGTCGAATGTGGAATGATCTGAGGTTTGATCTCTTCCAGATTCTCAGTAGCCCACTCTTCTAGAAACTCTAAAATTGGAGCCTGTGGTGATCCAACAGAAATATACGCCATTAATGCTAAATTCTTCACAAGACCTACTGCCTGTCCTTCGGGTGTCTCTGCAGGACAAATCATTCCCCAATGCGTATTATGCAATTGACGAGGTTGAGCTTGTTTACCTTCACGACCAAGTGGCGTGTTCAAACGACGCAAATGTGAAAGTGATGATGCATACGTTAGTCGATTGAGCACTTGTGAGACTCCAGCTTTAGACGCACTCTTTTGCATTCCCCAATTTCCCGTCGCTAAGGAGTATCGTAATCCATTTGTAATCGTTCGAGAACGAATAGCTAGCGTCAAATTGAAATCTTTGCCATTATCCACACACTTTTGCAAGAACGATTTGACATCTTTTGTTAATTTTTTAAACAAGACACGAAAGAGACTACCAAGTAGTGGACCAGCAAGATCAAGACGTTTGTTTCCATAATGATCACGATCATCTTCACCAATGCGACCCAATGAACACATGAGAAGTTTATGAACAACATAACCTAAGAAATAAGCTTTTTTCGTCTCATTATGGTCTTCAACCCCAACGTGAGGTAGCATTTCTTTCTGTAAAATGTCTTGAGCATAACGTATACGATCTGCTTTACTCACATTAATTGCACTTCCTCGACGTCCAATAAAATCCAAAGCCACTTCTTGTTCTTGAATCACAAAAGCTTCTTCAAGTGATGATTTAAAACGTTCCATTAGTTCAGCATCTGAAAAGTCATAACAAATATGTTCAAGAATCTCCCGATCGGCCACAAAACCAAGAGCACGAAAGATAATAACAACAGGAATGTCTTGACGAATGTATGGAATCACAGCACGTATTTGATTTCCCGTAATCGCACTTTTGCCACCTCCTTTTTGATACATTTGAACGTACATAGTACTTGTTGGACGTACACCATGTTCCACATGTGAACGAGTTTCACAAACCCAACTATACTTGGATGCTGCATTCTTTCGAAAACAATAGACGTGATTATTACTCATACGTTCTTGTGCAATCAAAACCTTTTCACTTCCATTAATAATAAAGTAACCACCTTGATCATAGATACATTCGTTCAATTCCGTCAATTCTTTATCCGTTTTATGCGTCAGAACACAATATTGTGAACGTAACATAATTGGCACCATTCCAATAAATTCTTTCGGAGTTTCCACTTGATCATATGGATCCATATCTTCTAAATTCGCAGGTCCTGATGTTGGAGCTTGATACTTTTGACACACAACATCAACATAAAGTGGAGCAGAATACGTTAAATTTCGTAAACGTGCTTCATGTGGAAACATGACACTTGTCGAACCATCAGCTTCAGTCATTGTAGGCTTAGATAAGTAAATTTGACCAAACGAAATGTTATAAATCGTATCAGTATTTGTTTTCGCTTGTCCAGGTGCATATTGTGCTTCTGGATTAATTCGAATCGAACGCGAATCATCAACAAGTTCTTGCATTGTATTTTGAATAAATTCATCAAATGAATCAAGTTGTTGACGTACAAGACCTTTTTCTTCAAAATAACTTGAAATCACAGCCCATGCATCTTCTTGAGAAACAGATGCACCAGGTGCAAGACCAAGCTCATGATTCTCACGCTCTGTATCACTCTCAATTGGATTCTCCCAACTCATTGACTTGGTAGTAAGGAATTAAAGGTCGTGACGGGGGGAAAAGTATAAAGTATAAATTTGGAGTTACATACCGGTATTCAACTACTATACGACTGTAAACGTATACTATACACTAAGTATATCCGGTTATGGAAAGAAGCATGTGGGGCTAAGCACAAACGTACAAATTCCAACTTAAGCACAGTTTCGGAAGTGAGTGTCTTCATTGTACGCACGATCAAGTTCTTTGATTATCGTACAGAATGTCGTCAGGATTGTGTATTCAATGGATTCGCAATGAATTAGAGACGCATGGTGATCTAAAGGAACTTTCACCACCACTTGTTGAGACCAATTCGTTGTGCGAGTTTGTGACCGATGGGCGTGCTTTGTGTCTACTAACTAACGCTGTTTTAGAAGGGGAAGAGGATGAATTACCCAAGAAACTTCAACGCTCATTACGTCAGCTAAGTAAGTTTCATGCACTTGAGCGTGTACAATTTTTTATCAAATGGTGTCGTACACGTGCGAAACTTGAGGAACATCAAGTATTTACGACTGTTCAACTTTTGGACGAAGTAAATGAAGTAGCTGTGTCCGAGACAATCATTGCTTTGCGTAATAAAACACGTCCAGGGTATAAAGCTACGAGTGTTTTATCACAATATCATTTTAACGGAGATAAGAATCGTACGACGAGTCTTTCCAGTACAACCAACTCAAGTGCGAACAATGCGAATCGTTTGAGTTCATTCCTTAATAAGTTTCCATCTGCTCCGGTCGTGGCTACAAAATCTGCTAAACCATCAACTGTGCGCGTGTCTCTTACCTCAAGTGTCAGTAGTACTTCATCTCCACGTGAGCTAGAAGAACCTGTACCAGATGAAGATGCGAATTCCAAGTCACGACTTCGTATTCCCTCGATTTTTAAAAGTAACAATACCGCGTCTGGTACACCACGTAGTAGTGTTATAAGCAATACATCATCGACGACTTCGTCAAGCAAAGACGACGGTCCAGAGTCACGTTCACGTTCGTGGTCCAGTAAACTTTCAGCATTCTCACGTAGTGTCTCGTCGTCCAATTCGTCAGCTCCTCATTCGAGTCCAATAGGAAATGACGAGGATAATAATACTACACCACCTTCCTCGCCACCACAATCTCCTCCAAACCGTACAAGTATTCCTACAATGCCGACAAAATCTGCTCCAAAGTCATTATCTAAGCTTTCGGCGTTTTTAAGCAGTGTCGAAACGACATTTTCTACTCCTGTGTCAACTTCGCCTTTGCAAGATGAAAGTTTTATGGAAGCTAAGCCAGAAGAGAATTTGAAGATTGAGAATAATCAGGAAGAGCACGATTTTGTTGAGCAAAATGAAGCTGACAAGGATGAGGCGATATCGGTAAAGGCTGAAGCTCCAGAAGAGGAAGATGATTTTGTGGCGGTAGAAGCTGAAGATGCTACAACAGAAGCGGTTGAGAATGATGATTCTAGCGAGAAAGATGAGGGTGCTGGTGATATTAAACCTGAAGAATCTCTTCATGTATTGGACGTGGAAAGAAACACGAGAGAGTCGGAAGAAGAAGAAATATTGACGAGAACGGACAATTTATTGGAGGTGGAGGAACCAGTTTCAGCTGTAGAAGATGTGACAGTGTCGACGGAACTTGTGCAACAAAACGATCGTCTTGTGATGGAGAATGCAGCTCTGGTACAAAAGCTTCAGACTTCAGAAGTGATTGTAGCAGCAAAAGATACAGAATTGGAAGTATTGAAACAACAAATCGAGCAATTGAAGAAACAACTTGATAAGGAACAGATCTGTACACAAGAAAAGCAGTTGGCGGCTGAAAAGTTGGCAGCTGAAGCTGCTGCCGTTCGTGCTGAGCTTATTACGTCACATGATGCGACGGAGACGAAGGAACTGAAGGAAGCCAAAGTGCAAGTTAAAGAATTGACAGCTCAGAATGAAAGTCTTTTGATTGATTTGGCGAATTTGCGCGAAGAATTTCAGACGCTCGAGCAATCTGTCCAACTCGCTCGAGATAGTGAAGAAGCAGCACGATATGCAGCTCAAGTTGCATTTGCTGCTCGTGATTCTGCAGATGAAATGATTCAACAATTTAAAAACCAGCTCGAAAAGTAGATTTTGGACGACTCGACGGAATAATTCATTTTAATTGATTTGATTTTGTGCTGAAAAATATTATTGTTAGTCTTCCTTATATTATAAAATCAAAGCACTTATATTGAATCGGTTTGGTATCCTGCGAGGCTTCGTCTCAACACCAAAGCGCTAGCAGATCCTACAATCATAAAGAGACACACGACGACAGCAAAGAGTCCGAGAAGATGAAGTGTGCTTTGAAGATAAGCTTGGACGTCAGATGCTGACCATTCGGGACATTTTCCACATTGGGCAATCTAAAAGACAATGTTACGTCGACGAATAAATATTTTTCAACAAGTATTGACATTCACATTACGTACATCATTCGATTCATGACTTTGGTCATTAACGTCATTCAGTAGAGTCATGCCTGTTATACAGTCGCCATTCAAGCTTGAAGCTTCGTCGCTAGTGGATGAATTACACGATACCCAATAGCCATCGATTGTTTGCATGACACCATTGCACGAAATTATTTCAGTGTTTACGTCCGTGCAATTCGTACAACCAGAAAGAGTCAAATCGCACGCTAACGATGAACTTGTGTGTGCGTTGTATGTAGATACAATATGATCTGAGAATGTGAAAGCACTTACAGCGCAGACAAAAAGCGCAATAAGACAGCTGCCGAGACCAATAATGTACTGGTGTTGTCAAAATTAGCAATAAGTAACATATCAATATTCTCTTTCAAGCACTATACGTACAATAAGAAGAAGTGATCTACTCTTCGATCTCGATCCAATAATGCCCAAAACCGAGATTGCAACCATAAATGTCCCGACAACAATAAATATGATGGCTACGTTACAATATCACAGTAAGAACCTGTCCTTGAGCATACTACCATCGTCAATCGTACCAATCCATTTTTGACCAGAAGTCATCTCATCGTGCATTTTGACCACCATTCCGACAATAAATAGCACTGTACCGAGAAGCGTAAATGCAACGTTCATAACTGACAACATACTTCGCATGATAATGGGCACACTAACGATGCGTACGACACAATACATGGACAAAACGACTACCAGCAAACAGATCACTGCAATAATTCCAACAGCAACCATTCGATTGTAAAGATACTCTACTGCATCGTTGTACGTAGTGCAGCATGAGGCTTGTCGCAATCTTGCTAGAACATTTGCCGTCCAGTGATGTTTTACCCATGATTTAAGTGCATCTTGAAAGAAAAAAGCTGCATAACATAGTACGAAGAGCCCAGTCACGAGTAAAAAGTTGATAAAGAAATAGAGCAGCAGCAAGCGACTCCTTTCTTTTCCTGCACCCACAAAGCCTAATATTGAGAGAAGTATAACTCCAAAGCCTAAAGATCCAAGTGCTGCAGCACTATCATTAAAGTCCGTCGTTGTCACAATATCAAGCGCAAGTCCAAGCAAAGAAATTCCGCACACAAAGCTCAGCAATGTCAATAGCCGCAGAAACTTACGAGACGGACGCATGGTTAGCAGCAAGATGAGAGTATTAAAGTACCGGTATTTACCTTGATTTTTGTATAAGATTGATGTAGTCGAATAATCTATTTCGATGGGGTACCTACTAAATTGAGCGCAAGAAGTTACGATTGTTATATTTATGTTTCCTGGCGTTTAAGAGTGTGGGCTATTTTTGAGATCTCTGCATTCATAATATGCTCTATGTCATACTAACATTATCTTTTGAAGTAGTGTTCAATTATGGTGGATAATAGCAAGAAAAAATCAAGTGCGAAACTGACGACATTTCAGCGGCAATCTTTGCTGGAAAAGTGACACGAAACATTTTGCTACGGTGAGCTCAATGCAGTTCTTCCGTCTTATTGTACTTATAACTGCAGTTACTCAAGCTTTTGGTACCTCGTCCGTTAATGATCTTAATGGATGGTATCCTTGTTCAGGATTTACATTTAAAGATGAAGGAGGATCCGGTCATCAAAATGCAGAGTGTGCTGTTTATACAGCTCCGTTATGTTACCCTGGAATATGTACCATACCAACGACAATCGACTCTACTGTTGATATCTTTGTGAAACGAATTGCAGCTGAAAGTGATGTTGAGAAAGCAACAAATGTGTGGTTAATGCAAGGTGGTCCAGGTGCTTCATCCTCAGCAAGTAAGTAAATCTTAGTAAACAAACAAACGATCTTTTGTAACTTTTTTATGATTCACTTTGTAGTGGAGTCAGCAATGGTTGAAATCCACACGAGACTATCGGGAAGTGTAAATGTGTACACTATGGATCATCGTGGAACTGGTCGCAGTACTCTATTGGACTGTGTTGCCGCACAAGTTACTACTACAGGTTCACCTTTTGGCTCATCAATCGAAGTTTCTGAAGTTCCTGCATGTGCTCAAGCACTTGAGAAAAAGTATGGAAATCTCTCATCTTTTTCTATGACAACAGCTGCAACAGATATGGCCACATTTATAGCCAATCACACAAATGGTGTTGATACTATCGTTTATGGCGTGAGTTATGGTACAGCACTGGTAGAGCGCTTGATTCATCTTAATCCACCTAAAGTTATAGGGTACGTTCTAGATGGAGTGGCTACGAGTTCAGGATCATCACAAGAGTACGAGTACTTTTCTACATGGGATGTTGATTTTGGCAGTGTTGGCGATGGGTTTCTTAAACTTTGTGATACATTAAGTGAGTGCAGCACAAAATTTGAGCCAAATCTTGCGAGTACGCTTCAAAGTGTAATTTCGCAATTCGATCAAGAACCAGAGGCGACGTGTGCTGCACTTGTTCGAGATATTTATCGAGACAGTGACGAACCAGCATCATATACAGTACGACGAACTCTTGGCGTGTTGTTAGAAGAAGCAGACCTGCGAACGTTCATTCCACCAATCGTGTATCGATTAGATCGCTGTGCATCAAATGATATTGACATTTTGAAACACTTTTTCACGACTTTACGCTATTATCTCACCTGGTCAAGTGAAGATGATGCATTTGAATCGACTTTGCTTTATTACCTCATTGTCTTTTCGGAAATGTGGGAAAGACCTCAACCAGCTATGTCTAAGATGACTGCAAGATTTACAAATACCCTTGTCTCAGATGGAGGAACATATTCAGATGTTCCACAATATTGTGCTTTTTCCAAAGAGAAATCACCAGTCTGCAATCAACTTAATGTTGGAACGTACAATGCTAATGGAATAATTTACGAACGTGACAAGTACTGGAATAAAAGTGCCAAAATTCCAGCAAAAGCAAGCGTCTTGCTGTTAAGTAGCAAATTGGATCCACAGACACCTCATAAATATGCTGAATATTTGCTTCAAGCTATGTCGGGCAGAAAGGAACTCGTCACTTTCAACCACGCTACCCATGGGACATTGTGGACGACACCGATGGACGACAGCGGTGAGAGTGAAACGTGTGGGATGAAGTTATTGCTTTCCTACGTGAGCAATAACGGAAAATTAGACAAACTGGACAAGTCGTGTGTGGATCAAATGCCTGCTTTTAGTCTCACGCCTCTGCTTATGTACCAGTACTTTTTTTTGAGTACTGAAGATACTTATGACGGAGAATATGATGCGAGCTTGGCGGAACTTGTCACGTTTAATTTTACGGCGTCTGGTACAGCAAAATCCAAGGCAAATAAACCATTTAAAACGGCATTTATCGTTTTTTTAGTGCTCTTCATCGTCACTTTGGCAATCGCTTCTTTCTTCACCTATCGATGGTATCAGCTTAGGAAAGAAAATGTACAGAACCGAGTAACTGATGACTTGCCTGATGACTTTGATGTCTCAACTTTACCCGATACGGAAGCGTCAACAGAACAAAGAGACCCAAGTGACGTTGAAAAGACATGTTGACGAACGTTTTGGTTCGAGTTATTGCTAAGGTCAATATACATATTTTTTCATGTGTGAGATGGCAGCGCTAGTGGATAACCACATGCGTGATCAACAATCTTGACGCTATGTTCAAGACCCCTCATGCTTCGTAAATTTGATTATATTTCATAGAGTATTTGCTTATGAAACTGACGAAAAAGGCATATTCTGAAAAATGATAACCTTCCTAGTTATCAAAGTTTAGAAGAGTAGAGTGCATTACCCAAAATTGTCATTGTCGTCGGTCAAATTATCTACTTGGACAAGGAATCAATTTTGTGCTGGAATCTAGACTGTGATTATGTTATTCAGATCGATCAAATATATACACTTGCTATCATGTGACCTTTTAATTCTATCTAATCATAAGCTCAAAGACAGAATATATTGCTTCTAGAGCAGATCAGCGTTCATGTGTCATACGCCATCGTCTTGATGCCAAGTAGTTGTATACATTGCCGTACACCAACGTAACTTAAACGTAACAGCACCCTATTATGGCAAATGCACACTTGACATTGCCGCCACTTTTGCCCCTCAGACCAAAGTGAAGCACAGAGTACATTATCATGATATGCATAATGATTGGTACTTAAATCGGTTAAGTATGATGCCATTCTGTAGAAGAGGGGTGCGCAGGACACATTGGCTGCTAGTCTAATGTTAAGCATCAAAAGGTTTTTAGTATGATAAATAATAGGGTTTATTGCAAAAGGTGATACAAATAGAAAGTATTCGCGAGATGTGATACAATCGTGTTTTAAACACCATTGTTATG
>NW_020190023.1:1881934-1882028 GCF_900000015.1 Plasmopara halstedii | reverse complement strand
ATAGATCCAATTTTATATATAGTCCCATTTTGCATACAAATCACAATTTGAGTGAAGTTGTAACGGGGTTACATGAGAGTGACCCGTCACTCTT
>NW_020190023.1:1881120-1881924 GCF_900000015.1 Plasmopara halstedii | reverse complement strand
TAAAGTAGACAGCAAGGAAAGTTTCAGGTGCCGCTGCACCGTTGGATTCCAGTACAATGTAACTGATGTTGGCAAAGACATCGCTCAAAGAGCTAATCATCATCTGCAGCGGTTTTGTCAGGGGCAAGCACCACAGGAATAATTTGCATTTGGGTACAGGAGCGCCTCCTTCTGTGCTCGAAGTTGAGCGCGGGATCGATCCAATGGGATTACTAGGTACCAAAAAGCGAGTTCGGGAGCTTTCCGCTGATCAAGCTCAGCTCGTGTGGTGGCCGAAGGCTCGACTACGTAGACGCCCCACGATCGGGTGATCGCGTCTTTGCCTTCAGTAGCGGGATGCGCTGAGCAAAAGCCGTATTCCACGCAAGGGTCTAGGACCGAACCTGGATATGAGCGCAGGAGAGCCGCCCTGTGAGCAGTCTCCAATTGTTGCTCCTGTGCCCCGTCAAAGTGATCGGTAATCACACCTCTCCCCTGGAAGTGGAGAGATCAGGGAACGGACATTGTGTCCGCAGGGTCGCGCCGTTGGCACACTTCATTCTCCTCGTCATACCATGCTGAAAAAAGAGCGCCCGACTCGTAATCGCTTCCTCCAACTCCTCAACGAGAAAACTTGTCCCCCAGGGCGGACGCGGTGTGTTGCTCTCATTTGCCGAGGGCTTGGGATGTGCTTCTTGTGAGGCCGCGGACGTACTGTCAGGCGATGCACCCTCTGCAGAAGAAGGGTTTTGCCCGCGGGTACCCTTGCTACCAGCTAGGCTGGGAGTTTCGCATGTCGTAGGCACAGGGCTCATAGAGAGGAAA
>NW_020190023.1:1875957-1881110 GCF_900000015.1 Plasmopara halstedii | reverse complement strand
GTAATACCCATCGACCAAGTCGAGTGCACTGTACTTCGTACATCCCACCATATTGTTCCAAAAAACATTCTTTCTAGGAATCGGCGTCTGTGCCGTAATGGTGGCAGCTTTGAGCTTATTGTACGCATGAACGATACGCCACATACCGTTCGGCTTCCGAACACAAAACGTGCGTATTAAATGGGGAGATTTTCTCTCACGTACCATCCCTGCGTCCTGCTTCGCACGGAAAACGGCGTCAATGACATCGCACTGTTCCTTGGGTAGGGGACATTGGCGTGTTACGCAGTATTTGGCTCCAGAAACCAGGTCGATCTCATGACACACACCTCGGTCCGGAATTTGGACTGAAGGCGGGTCTTTGAAGAGGAAGGAGTTTGGAAATTTGGACAAGAAGGTTGTCGGTGCGTTTGCGCGCGTGGTTACACCAATATTCGTTGAATAACGGTTTGCTGTATTATAGCACAGATTCAATGGATATGCCAAGAGTTGTGGTTCCTAACGATGAGGATTTGAAATACCGCATCCTCTATCAGGCCCACGACACCCAACTACGTGCTCATCTCGGTCGTGATAAGACGTACAGCTCGGTGAGTTGCCGCTACTGGTGGCCCAAGCTGTACAAATGGACAAGCAAATATCTGCCAACCTGTGAGACGTGTGTGAGGGTGGAACGCTCTCCGAATGCGGCGGCGCCGCTGGCCAGTTTACTGATACCCTTCAGGTGCTGGCAGTTCACGGGTATGAACTTTGTGTTTGGCCTGCCGAAGAACTCGGCGGGCAACACGGGTGTGGTGGTCGTTGTGGACCGTTTGAGCTAAATTGTTTATCTTGCGGCAGTGTCGGACACCATCGACGGTGAGGGTACAGCGAAGCTGTTTGTCGGTCATGTCTTTTGACAGTTTGGACATCCGGAGTCAATTATCTTTGATAAATACCCGCGCCTCACTGGGAAATTCTGGTCACTAAATTAACGGTGGACCATCCGCAGACCGATGGGCAGACTGAGCGCGTGAACCGCGTCGTTAAAGACGTTCTTCGCAGCATCTGCGTTGAGACACTGAAGCGCTGGAGCGCCATGTTACCAATTGTAGAGTTTGCATTGAACAATGCAGGGCATTCGTCTACCGGCTACACGCCGTTCTACGTACGCGTTTGTCCATCCTCGCGTCCCTCTGTCGCCGCCATCCTTTGGCTCAGGGCTTGGTGGGGGAGGAATGGCCGAACGGCTAGCTGATGTCAGCCCCTCCACCGTCTAAGGGAGACCTTGCGTATACGCTGAACCTTCCGAGAAAAATGCGCACCCACCCGGTGTTCTATATAAGCTTGCTTAAGCCATGCCGGGATCCGGTGCAAGTAAACGCGGAAGCGTTGGCGCCGAGGCGGTGCCCAAAAGGCGCTCGGCCACCCAGAAGCTGAACCAGCAACTGGTTTTGAGCACGAAGTGCAAAAATTTCCGTCTCCAACGGCGTAAGGCGTTCCACCGTTGCACGAAGTGACGTATTCGACTGCTTGACGGCTAGAAACCGCTCCGACAGAGCACAATAATCCTCAACGTGAGGCAGTTGGTGCACAAAGTGCTCCAGGCTCTTGAGGTCTTCCGCACAGCGGTAGGCAATATCGGCAAGATGCACGGCAGAGTGCCGATAACGTCTGATGTTGTCCTCCAACGCTCGAAGAGCATCGCGAGTCACCGTAAGGCGATCGACCAGATCGTCATCGCCCGCCACCGATTCATCTCGATGAGTATAGTGGCATCCACAACCACGTGGGACGTCCTGCGGCTCGACGTCGTCTACAGGGTCTGACCCAATATTTGTAAAGTGGCAGGGATTCTTAAACTCCAAGAACTCGTGGGAGTTTGAGGTGCCACTCCGGCAAGACTGCTCAGACGTCGCAGACGCTTATGATCAGAAGAATCATGACGCTTAGCGTCGTCTTGCGCCTCACGCTTCTCGGCAGTAGCTTGTGAAGCCGGAGACTTATGAGCTGAGCTTAAGCTATGGCCCTGAGCTGCTGTGATTGTAGACTCACTCATGTGAGAAACCACAGTGCTCGCGGGAACGTCATGGATTGTTCCGTATGTCGCAGGGCAAGAATACGCAGATATTCGGCGTCACGCCCAGGGTGCGGCAAATTCAAATCGATGATGGACCTCAACACGCACGTCAACCTCTCTGTGGCTTTACTGTAAGGTAGACAGCGAAAAAAGATTTCGGTGTCGCTGCATTCATCGCTAAAAGAGCTCATCATCATCTGCAGCGATCTTACCCGGGTCGAGCACCACTGGAATAGTTATGTATTGCGGGTACAGAAACTTACCTCTTTGAGCTCGAAGTCAAGCGCTATACCGATCCATTGGGATAACTTGGGGTATCAAGAAGCGAGCTTGTAGAACTCTTGCTGGTCAAGCTCAGACTGTGTTGTGGCCGGGCTCTACTACGTAGACGCCTAACGGTCAAGTGATCGCATCTTTCGCTTCAGTAGCGGAATCCGGCGAGCGGAACCCGTACTCCGCACGAGGGTCAAAGACCGAATGTGAATACGAGCGATGAGCCGCCTTGTGGGTAGCCTCCAATTGCTGCCCCTGTGGCTCGTCGAGGCGATTGGACATGATATCACTTCCCTTCAGAAAGCGAGAGGTTGAGGAACGGACACGGTGTCCGCAAGGTTCGAACTTGGCTCACGTCGCGCCGTTGGCGCACTTCATCTTCCTCGTCATTTCATGCGTGGAAAGGAGTGTCCGACTCGTAGTCGATTTCCTTTAACTCATCGACGATGAAATCCGTCACCCGGGACGAGCGCGGTGTGTGGTGCTCGGTTGCCGTGGGCTTGGAATGTGCTTCCCGTGATGCCGTGGACGTACTGTACAGAGATGCACCCTGCGCAGAAGAAGAAGTAGGGCTTTACCCGCGGGCGCCCTCGGAACCAGCTAGGATGTTTTTTTGCGTACCATAGACAAAGGGCTACTTGAGCGGAGAATGTTTAGAGTTGTTCGTAAGAACGTGACGGTCTCAGACACGCGAGCCTCGTATGAGGCAACCTTTAAATGTGAATTGTAGATATTCACAATTCTAAGGGGGGAGAATGTAGCGGGGTGACAGGTACCCTTGTATAAAAGGGCGGGTTGCACAAGATGGTGTGGCCGTACATAAGTGTGGATTACACAAGTTGGTGTAGTTACACAGTGGTGCAGCTACACCGTCATAAGAAGCCACTGCGTGGCAGAATTGCCAGTAGGATTGCATATTGATTAGGTATTACTGTATTAATTAGGTATTACTATATTAATTAGGAGAACTAAGGTTTCAGATATCGGCGGCTCTGCTGCAACTAAAACAAATAAATACAGTTTCAATTTTTGCTTTGTTAGAATATTACGGACTCTTCAAGTACTGGTTCTTGTAAGAAGCAAAAAGATTTTGACCTTAGCTTAGCTACCTCTAAGCAAAGAGCGACGGCAGCTCCGCTGCATCAGCCCTCGGCATCTGCTTGCAGCAGTACACTGCCGATGGCAAAGTCCGAAGTGTCACAGACGACACTAAAAGGACGATAGGGGTCTGGCAACGCCAGTATTGGTGTATGAAAGAAGCTGTCGTTGAACCTGTCAGAGCCTCCCGATGCTCGGTGTCCCAACATTATTCCATATGCTTTTCAAGGAAATTCGACAATGGCCGTGCCATTTCCGCAAAATTGTTGCTTTGCTTGTGTAAGTAGTTGGCGAGGTCAAGCCACTTCAGCAAATCTTTCCGGTTCTCTGGAAACGGCCAGTCCACAACGGCCTTGACCTTAGCAGGATCCGCCCGAAGGTCACGCTTCCAATGAAGCACCCTAAAAAGAGAGATTTTTATGCCGATGATGCACTTATCTGCATTAGCATACATCTTATTCGTTCGCATACACTCGAGCACCACTCGCAAATGGACGATGTGTCCTCATTTGTTCTCCCAGCCCTTCACGACTACGGACAAAGATGTCGTCGAAATATATTTATGCATACCCCGGTGGGGCCTGAACAATTGCGTCACAATTTTGCTGGTACATTCGACAGCCCTTGAAGCATCACCAGCCACTCCCAGAGCACTCCCCTCGGAGTACTCACCGCTGTCAGTAGAATATCATTCGCTCTCATGAGCAATTGGTAGTACCCATCGACCAAGTCCAGTACGCTGAACTTTGTACAGCCAACCATGTTGTTCTGGAGAACTTTTTTTAGGAATCGGCGTCGGTGCCAGAATGGTGGCAGCGTTTGGCTTACTGTAAGCGTGGACAATACACCACTTGCCGTTCGGCTCCCAGGCACAAAACGTGGGTGTCGAAAGGGTAGACTTGCTATCACACACCTTTCCTGCGTCGTGCTTTGCACGGAAAAAGGCGTCAAAGACGTCACATTATTCCCCGGGCAGGGGCCATAAGCGTGTTACGCAGTATTTCGTTTCCGGAACCAGGTCGATCTCATGAAGCACACCTCGATCCGGAGGTAGGACCGACGGCGGGTCTTTGGCGACGACGTCTTGAATTTGTTTTAGCAAAGAATAGTACAGAGCGATAGGCTCTTTCGGATCGAAAATCCACTTCGTGCGATCGGCACCCTCTTGGTGTCCTCCAGGACAGCTTCATCCAGAACGACAACGAGTTAGTCTCCTCGTTCGGTCTTGTAACGACCACCTCGGCTAGGTTGCTTGCCTTCAAAGCTCCGCCAAACGCTTCGAATGACATCTCGTCCAGCTCAAGAAGAGCATCCACCCTGTAAATAGCCTCGAGGGTGACGTTGCTGTCTTCTTCACCGGTCGTACCACTGACAAGGGGATATAGCTGTGCGTTATCTTCTTCGGTAGACATTTCCTGGATCAGGTTTAACGCCCTGCGAACATACGGCATCACCGCCTCCTCTCTGTAGAAGGTATACGTCTCATCAAGACAAGTGGAATCGCGCAATCAGCGTCGTCCAGTGTCCCCAATCCTTGCTTCATCGGAGCCTTGATGTTATTAAGAACATCCGAGGAAGAGCTGTTAATTTCCGCAGTCTTCGTTCGGTGGATAACGTGCCACTTCACGCACATCAGGAGGGCCTCGGCTCTTGGCCGACCATGCCACTCTCGGCATGCAGCGACTGCTCCATAATTAAAAAGAGCTCGGTGGGCTACTTGCCA
>NW_020190023.1:1873887-1875947 GCF_900000015.1 Plasmopara halstedii | reverse complement strand
GACGTGCGGCACTTCGGTCGAATCGGCGTTTCCCTCCTTGACAAAGCTGAAGCGTCAGCTTCCACGAGTGTTCTCGCCGCCTAACCAGGTATATCGGACGCGATCGCGTTTTCTTGCCGCCCAATAGGGCAAGAAAGAATCGGTGGACTTTGTCCAAGTGTTGCGTACTCTCATTGCCGGTTTGGCAGCTGAACCTTTTCTTGAGGCGGTCACAGTGACCGTCTTTATGGAGGGCCTCCGCGCTGGTGTGGCCAAAAATGGATGCTTCCGTGTGCATCCGTCTTCTTTTGAAGAAGCGGTGAATGTGGCATTGAATGCCAAACTCAACTTTAAGTCGGCACGACTTGTTTAAAATGCACACCCTAGTAGCTCGTCGAACGGGCCTGAGCCGATGGAACTCAGCTATACTGAGAAAGAGGGCTTCGAGATGCCGAGCAGCGTTCGAACACACGACAGTGTTTTGTCTGTAAAGACTCCCGTCTCATTCAAATTGGTTGTCACTTGCGTAAGGCGCGTCAAGGTTCATCGAATCACCGTCCCGCATCTCATCGGTCATCTAGTTTGTCGCGGGCAAACGACAAAACCTCAGAGGCTCGGGGTGCCCTACTGGTTGCACCGCCGGGAAAGAACCATGGTCAGCGCAATCAGCAAAAATCCTCTCAGACTACGACGGAACCATTGGAGAAATCCCTCTTAAAAACACCGATCTAAGAACTCCACAATGGCGTATTCGACTGGATCTTGACCGAAAAGGATGCCCAGGAACTTGACCGTCTCCTAACGCCGAAGCGTCCTGACGCCAGGGGTGCTTGGCGGGTTCGAGGCTTAAACACACATTTGTTATGATTAAGCTTGACCCCAGAGCCGTCGCAGTACAGCTGCACCCAGGTCGAATATCGGGCTGGAAAGCAGCGTTGAATCATCGGCAAAAAAGACGCTGATGGTGATGTGATCTTCGGTGATGCAAACACCGAGCTCATCGCATCGCCGGAGCAGATTTTCCAGCGGTTCGATAACCATAAGAAACAGTAGCGCTGAAAGCGGGTCACCTTGTTTAACTCCCTGTGTGGGAAATATCGGCGATTGGATGTGACCGTTGAGCAAGAGGTGTGCCTGCGGATTCGTGTAAAGAAGCTTCACCCAATCCGTGATAGCGCCGCCATAGCCCATACGGTCAAGCACCTGGAACATATAGTCCCGGTTGACCCGGTCGTATGTCTTCTGGAAGTCGATAAACATGGCATAGGTTTCCTCTTTGCGAGCAGTTACGAGATCCTGCAGATCCACCATGAAGCGCACGTGATGAGCAATAGACCGAGCTTTCACGAAACCTTCTGATCGCCAGGAATAAGCTGAGAAAAAAAGGCTTAAAGGCGATCGGTCAGCACCTTTGACAGGTTCTTTACATTAACGCTAATGAGATTGGTCGGAAGTTGCCATGATCATCTCGGGAGCCTTTCTTGTGTAACATGCACACAGCTGACTTGCGTTGGGAAGGGAGGAGCTCACCGCGCGATAGTTGGTAGTTGAAAACTGTACTCAGGCATTTCCCAAAGTCCTCAGCTGCGACCTGGTAGAAGCCCGCTGTCCATGCCGGGCGCGGAATTGGTTTTTCATGTGCTTGAGCGCGTTGGTGGGCTCAGCTCCAGAAATTGTGTTATCTAACTATGGTATTTAACTAAGTTTGATCGTCTGGTGTTAGACGCTTCTCAATCGTGTCCAGCAGCTCTCGTTGATTGTCAGGATTTGCAATTGGAGGTGGTCCTATACAACTGTCAGTATTACCCATGATAGCTCCCCAATGGGCTTGAAAAACTTGCTGAGATATCAGCTGGGTTTCGCGAGATATTGCCTTCTGGGGTTCGAACTTCTTTAATACTCACCCGCTGGAGTGATGGGTCGCGGACGGAAGAAGTACCTGGAAGACGCCTCAGCATTTTGGATTTGGAAGTCAAAAGTCGAGCCTTGGTTATAGCAACGAGCCTGGGACACGCAGTCGCGGTACGTTTTTAGTGCAGCATGAAAGGCATCTTTGGAGATGGTGTCTCGTTCGATGTGGT
>NW_020190023.1:1872934-1873877 GCF_900000015.1 Plasmopara halstedii | reverse complement strand
GACACGTCTCACACGTGCGCACATAGGTGCTCGTCCATTTGTACAGCTTGGGCCACCAGTAGTGGTGACTCATAGAGTTGTACGCTTACTCTCGACCGTGATGACCACTGAGTGGCGTGTCGTGAGCCTCACAGAGAATGCGATAAGTTATAATCCGCAAAGAAGGATAGCCATCTAGCCATCCTCTCCGAGAGGTGAGGCGACTGAGTCGCAGTGCGTAGTGACGCATGATCTGTATAGATCACAAACGGCTTGGAGCCGAGCAAGTGGACCCCGAACTTGACAAGCGCATACTTCATCGCAAGTAGCTCCTTGTCCCAGCTTTGAGCTGTCGAGATTCGAACGCGATCACCCGATCTCGCCCCTCGGCGTCTGCTTGCAGTGCACAGCCGATGGCAAAGCCCGAAGCGACACAGACGACCCTAAAATGACCGTCAGAGTCTGGCAGCGCAAATATTGGTGCATGCAGGAGGTTGTCTTTGACCGTCAAAAGCCTCCTGATGTTCGGTGTTCCTACGCCATTCCGCATTCTTTTTAAGGAGATTGGATAATGGTCGGGCCATTTCTGCGTGATTTACGCTGTACTTATGCAAGTAGTTGGCGAGACCAAGACGCTTACGCAAGTCCTTCTTGTTCTTTGGAACCGGCCAGTCTACAATGGCCTTCACCTTAGCGGGATCTGCTCGAAGGCCACGCTTTCCAATGAAGCACCCTAAAAAGGGAATCTCTTCCGCGCCGAAGATGCACTTGTCTGCATTGGCGTACCGTTTGTTTGTGCGCATGCACTCGAGCACCGCTCTTGATTGAACGATGTAGTTCTTCTCATCCGTTCTCTCGTGCTCCGCACGACTGTAAACGAAAATGTCGTCAAAGTATGTCTGTGCATTCGCCCTGGAGGGCCTGAACAATTGCGTAACGAGACGATTAGATGTTGCTGGTGCAA
>NW_020190023.1:1872769-1872924 GCF_900000015.1 Plasmopara halstedii | reverse complement strand
GCCATCGCCTACGCCAGATGACGCGCGCGAATGACATGCCAGAGGGATTCGATGAAATTCTCGAAGAAGGTATAATCAAAATTTAATTGCGAAGCAGCTTAATTGCCAGGAATTTCTGGTATTCTTGCACTTGCGCAGCTGTAGTGTCGCAGCAG
>NW_020190023.1:1839599-1872759 GCF_900000015.1 Plasmopara halstedii | reverse complement strand
GGTGGTGGCTCGATGGAGGTGCACGTCGGTGACCTCGAGGCGCTGGTGATGCGCCTGGGCAGCGCGGGGTGCGCTGTCACCCGAGAAAATTTATGTGCAATATTGCTGCGCAGCCTGCCAAGTTCGTACGACGGTCTTGTGCAGGCGTACCGTATGGCGGCGGACAAGTTCCTTTTTCTGACATCGTTAATCGAGTGTTCGCGGAGGAAGCGCGTCAACAGGAGCTGGGCATCAAGGAGAAGCGCACCCCGATGCGACGCCGGCCGGCCTCGCAAAAATAAAAACAAAGTAAAGAATAAAGATGCGTGCTGGAAATGCGGTAGTGTTGGCACTACCAGCGCGGGACGAGTCTTACATACTCGATCCCAAAAAACTCGCGTCGACACAGACCATAAAAGACTGCGCTAGCATGGCAGTAAACTATTCTGGTACATGTTCAAGTCTAATCTGGGTTTGGGATAGCGGAGCATCCATCATATGTGTGGCGCACACGATATGTTTGTCGACTATGAACATCTTAGTGCGCCAATGTACATGACGGTCGCCAAAGCCGGGATCGAGATGGTCGTTGCCGGAAGAGGTATCGTTATGCGTGTGGGTAAGCGCGTGTTCGCCGCCCGACTTGAGAACGCATTTCATGTACCAAAGCTCACACGTGACTTGTTTTCGGTGTCACGATCGAAATGGCCGGTTCCGGCTGTACAATCAAGCAAAGCGGTACGGTAGTGGCTATGGGTACCAATCGTGGTAAGCTGATCACGCCTGATATTGAAGATGCACCAGAGTGCCATCTGGCCGTTAGCGGCGAGCTTTGGCATCGCCGGCTCGGTCACGCATCGCGCCACGCAGTCAACTTATTTGCCCCGGAGTACTATGATCCAAGACAAGAATGTGCGATACGACGGTTACAGCGCGTTAGCAAAGCAGACACGTGCCCGATTCCCGCAACTCGAGGGGGGAAAGGCATTTAAGGAGCAATACAAGCGGCGTGCTGAAGTCGTATGCTCGGACGTCGCCGGGCCGATCACCATATCGTCTGTGTGAGGCTCTCGCTACTTCGTCACGCTCACTGTGATGTCAGCGCGTTTCTCGATGGTTTATCCGATGCGTGCCAAGTCCGAAGTCCTACAGCACTTCATCAGCTTTCGGACCTACATCGAGGCATCATCAGACACATGCGATAAAATTTTACGAAGTGACAGCGGCGGCGAGTATACCAGCAAGGATTTGCTACCGTACTGTGAGAAAACTGGAGAAGCACATCAGCTCACGGTTTCGTACAAGACGGAGCAAAATGGAATGAGTGAACGCCTCAACCGCAGTTTGGTCGAGATGGCGCGCTGCATGCTATACGAAAGTAGACTTGAAAAACAATACTGAGCGGAAGCTGTGGTGACTGCTGCAGATGTTTGCAATACTATCCCACCAGCTGACCAGATCATGTCTTTTTATGAACACCTATACAAGCAACGGCCCCAGTACGAGCGGATGCAAATCCTTGGATGTGTAGCCTATGCGCACGTGCCCAAATCGAAGCGCAGCAAGCTTGAAGACACAGCAGTGATTTTTTTTGATATCCTCGCAAACAGAAGGGATGCCGGCTGCTTAATCCGGCAACAGGAAAGCTTATCATTTCTCGGTCGGTAACATTTGAGGAGACAGCCGGGATTACCAACTGCAAAAATATTGAAGACACGAAACCGTGTGTAACAACAGCTGTGTCGCATGTCATCGATGTGGTCCCAGATGCTAAATTATCATCGTGCGGGGCTCGAACCGACTACCATGATGACCATATTCAGCTGGTGTCTTATCTGGCTGAGCCACATGGCTAATTGGATGTTCTAATGAAAGTTTTACACAACAGTACAATTGTGCCATGGACACCACCATTGTCAGTCTTACCGGTCCCAACGCAGCTGTCGTCACTTGGTTGTGATGGGGAAGACGAATCCAACATTTGGTTAGTCTGTAAGTGTCTCGAGATGGTGCGCTACCAGGATAAATTCCAGCGACCGTTTCAACTGGACGACTACGAAGCTTCACACGCCGTGCTATTTTGTCTGAAACAGCCGACGAAAACGTCACAACTTATAAAGAGATTCTACGCTCGCCAAATTGCAGTCAGTGGCAGCAAGAGATGGAAGCAGGGATAAATTCTCTCGGCTAGTGCAGCTACCAGCTGGCAAGAAACCTATCGGATGTCGCTGGTTGTTCAAGGTAAAACATCACGCGGACGGGGCTATTAATCGCTACAAGGCCCGGTTGGCTGCACATGGTTTCACGCAACGGCTGGGTGTGGGCTATCACGAGACCTTTGCACCTGTCGCACACATGGACACGATCCAATGCATGCTTGCAGTGGCGGTGCAGCTAGATTACGAAATACAGCAGTTTGATGTGGACACTGCGTTTCTCTACGGCCGCATGAACGAAGAAGTACACATGCGTCAGCCAGATGGCTAGAAGACGTGTCTGAACCAGTATGTTTGTTGCAGCACGTGTTGTATGGGACCAAACAGGTCGAGGGGGCATGGTACGAGATATCATGCTGTCAATTTAACAGTTAACAAGCGAGGCTTCGAGTCCTTTAAGGCTGATTTATGTGTTTTCTTCAAGACTGCATCACGTGTTGGATTTTGCGCGGTGGTTGTTATGTAGACGATTTGATTGTTACTACCCCGGAACTGGACGACATTACATTGGTGCGCGACGGACTCAAGGAACGGTTTGACATCAAGGAGATTAGTGAGTTGCGCTATTGCTTGAGTATAGAAATGCGATGCGACCATGCCTCACGCACATTGGAGCTAAACCAACGCGGTTATATTCGTAAGATTGCCGCACGTTTCCAGTTGGCCAACTGTAATCCTACCACGATCCCAGCCGATTCAAATACACCTCTCACCGCAACGACCGGCGCCTCCTTGACCCAGCACCCATATCGAGAACTGGTGTTTTTTATGTACAGTGCAATACGTACGCGTCCAGACGTTGCGAACGCGGTGGGGAAGGTGACCAAGTTTTTCAAGACGCCGAACAAGTTACACTGGTTGGCCGCACGCCGCGTACTTAAGTACCTCGTCTCAACGCAAGACGCAGCGATTCGTTACGGCGGCGGAGAAAGTGTACTCATCGGTGATGCGGATGACAGCTGGGTATCGGACGTTGATACTCGCCGATCCGTAAGCGGATTTGTCATGTTGCTACACGGTGGCGCCGTAACGTGGATATCCAAGAGGCAAAAGACCGTCGCCACTCCTTTTACCGAGGCCGAGAATGTTGCGCTACATTCTGCATCTCAAGAAGTGGTGTGGTGCGTCGAATCCTGGGGGATAGGACAAGCGCCAAAAGATGCGACTGTGATTTTTAATGACAACCAAGGCGCCATCGCCCTCGCACGCAACCCGATTTTCCACGCACAAACCAAGCATCGAGATCAAGTATCATGCAATTTGTGAGCGTGTGATGGATGGGACCGTAGAGTTAAGTTACAAGCCGACCTCTGACATGCTTGCGGACGCTCTTACGAAAGCAGTGTCGCGAGCTAAACTCGACGCGTTCAAGATCGGCGTTGGTATGCGCAGCATGGGGGAGTGTTTGTTATGCTGCTACTTTCAATGCTAGCACAAATTCATACGTTATGGTGACTTGCTCACGGGGTTTGGTATCATAATGCTAGACGCAAAGTTGTGAGTTTAATTGTTTCTAGGGACGGTTAGTGCGTGCTCAGCCTTTATAGACTGCAAATGTCTGCGAATTAAAGTGTGTACTTATTTTAGGTTCGCGCAAAAACTGAGTTAGAGTGCTCCACATACCTTAGGATGGGTTAGTAGCTTTATTTTTAGGTTTAGTGTATTGCGTGGCCCGCAAGAAAGTTGCGCGTGGGCCCACACAATTGCGTGCTAGCGCGCCCAGCATTAGTACACTCACTTCTGCATTTGCACACACAAGCGCACATCATTTCTACCTCTGCCCTTCCTATATCCTTTAGCTCCCTCCGGTCTCGTCGAGACACAAAAACCTCTGTAGAGAGGCAACGGTGACACCATATTTATCTGCAAGACTCCGGGCGTCGACCCTGACCCAGGATGTGTCAACCGTAGACGATAGCGCACAGCTATACACCCTCGTCAACGGAGCTTCCCCACTTCCTGCTCCACCGGAGCCCTAATTTTTTTACAACATCCGACAAGAGATGCTAGCTCCGCAGTCTTCGTCGAGTGGATAACGTGTTACCCCACGCGCATTTAAAGAACCTTGTCCAACATGCCTCGGACCTCGTCCGACCATGCCACGCATAGCATACAGCGACTGCTCCAATACTTGGGCAGCGCTCAGTGGGTGATGTTCCACTCCACGTTCATAACACGAGTCACGCTCGGCACCTCTGTCCAATACATCCTTGGTGTTCGACAACTCGAATACTCCGATCTCCAGCACGTTGACATATGTCTAAGCTCATAGCGTTTCTGCCTCCTAGCAAAGGTAAGTTCATGACTCACCAAAGCTCCACCGGGAGACGTGCGCGTAGCGCTCAAGGTCTTCGACTTCCAATCGATCCAAGAATCATGGTGTTTCAACCATACCATACCAGGGATGAGGTCATACCTTGGTCTTAAGTCTAAGAGTGAGCAGCGTTCCAAGCTATCAAAGTCAAGAAACTTGACACCGAGGTCCACAGGGACCTTTAAACCGTGACACATGTCCCAGTCGCTAAGCGAACAGGGACGATGTCACTCAACCGCGCTTTCAGCGCCTCAGCATACGGCTGACTTCCTTTGATCGTGGACCGTCGAGCATAATTGCCGACGCCCCGGAGTCTATGAGGATCTTCCATGGATTCTCAAAGCCCTTCACGATAGCTTTGACGACCAGCAAGCGCGGTTTGCAGACTCGTTCCGTGTTCAAGAGCACGGAGCTCTCCGGGGCTAGGTCCTGCTGCCTTCTACCTCTTCGAGGCTCAACAGAACTCAGTTCTTCCCAGTAAGGCGCCCCGCGTCTAATGGGTGTTGTCATTTCCTGCGACAAACCAGAAGACTGGTGAGAAGCGGGACTTCGGCTCGATAAATCGTGACACGCCTTGCGCAGGGGACAACCAGTCTGAAGATGACAGGTGTCTACACAGACAAAACACCGTTGGGTGTTCGAACGCTGCCCGGCAGCTCGGAGCTCTGCCTCCTCTTTCTCAGCATAGCTGACATCCAACGACTCAGTCCCGCTTGATGAACTGCTAGAGTGTACATTCCAACCAAGTCGTGCCAACTTAAAGTTGAATTAGGCATTCAATCTCGCATTCACTGCTTCTTCCAAGGAAGGTTGCTGCACACGGAAGATTTCCATTCTGACCACGCCAGTGCGGAGGCCCTCCATAACGACGGTCGCTGTGACCGCCTCGGGGTAAGGATCAGCAACCATCTCGGCATTGTGAGTACGCAACTCTTGGACAAAGTCCACCTTTTGCCCTGTCAAATGGCAAGGAAACGCGATCACACGCGAGATACCTCGTGAAGTGGCGACAATACTTGTAAAAGCTGCAGCTTCAGCTCCATCCAGAAGGGAAATGCCGCGCACTGCGACTCAGTCGTCTCACCACTCGCAGAGGATGGTCAGGTGGCTCTAATTTTTCGCCGAATGTAACTGCAAGGTAAAGTATAAGCCAGGAGAGCAGAATGCTTTGGCTGATACGTTGTCACGCAGACCAGATTATGATCTTGCTCATGTCACGACGGTGACGGCGTCAGTGACGGATCTAATCCACGCCACATATGCGGGTGATGGTATGTGTGTAGCGCTGCTAAGGCTATCAGGATCAGTTTGGTAACTCGGACAAGAAGTTGTCGTCGCGACTGCGCGCACGGTTGCACTGACGTTCCTTAAATCACGAATTGCTGTATTATAGCACCGACTTGACGGATGCGACACAATTTGTGGTTCCTCACGATGAGAATTGAAGAACCGTATCCTCTATTAGGCCCACGACACCCCACTCAGTGGTCATCTTGGTCGTGAAAAGACCCACAGCTCTGTGGGTTGCCACCACTGGTGGTCCAGGCTGTACAATAGACGAGAACATATGTGCGCACGTGTGAGACGTGTCAAATGGTGACACCCTCAACGAACGCGGCGACGCTGCTAGCCAGTTTACCGGTACCCCCCGGGTGTTGGCAGTCCATGAGTATGGACTTTGTATTTGGCCTGCCGAAGGACTCGGCGGGCAATACAGGTGTCGTGGTCTGCGTCGACCGTTTGAGCAAGATGGTTCATCTTGCGGCAGTGCCGGACACCGTCGACGGTGTGGGTACCGCGACGCTGTTTGTGGATCGTGTATTTCGACAACATGGACTCTCAGAGTCTATTGTCTCTGATAGAGACCTACACTTCACTGGGAAGTTTTGGTCGACGATCTTCAAGGTGCTGGGCACTAAGTTGACTACATCAACAGGTGACCATCCGCAGACCGATGATCAAACTAAGCGCGTGAATCGCGTTGTTAAAGACGCCCTTTGTAGCGTCTGCGCTGAGAAGCCGAGGCGCTGAAGCGCCATGCCGCCACTTTAAAGCTCGCTCTGAGCAGTATAGTGTTTGCGTCTACCGGCTACATGCCGTTCTACGTGAACGAGCTCGTTCATCCTCGCGTACCGCTGACGCGGCCATCCCATGGCCGTGGGCTTGGTGGAGGAGGAATAGCCGAGCGGCTAGCTGATGTCAGCCCCCTCGCTGTTCGTAAAGAAGTCAATGACTTCCGGTTTAACAGACTGAGTGTGTCACGACACGTTCGTGATGCGATGGCTGGAAGCCAAGTCATGCAGAAGGAATATGCAGACGGAAGAAGCAGAAGAAATACTTAAACTTTGAGGTCGTAAACCTGGTCTTGGTAAATGCTTAAAATCTTCCTACACATGCACTTTCTGCTGTCTTGAAGACGAAACTTCGTCTGCAGTATATCGGACCTTGTAAGGTCGTGGCCCAGTGGGGCCTTGCGTATACGTTAGATCTACCGAGATGGTTGCGCAACCACCCGTTGTATAAGTTGGTTTGCTCAAGCCGAATCGGGATCCGGCGCAAGTGAATGCGGAAGTGTTGGCGTCGAGGGGCCGCCCACAGGCGCTCGACCACCTAGCCACCTAGAAGTTGAATTAGCAACTGGTTATGGGCACGGAGTGCAATGATCTCCATCTCCAACGGCGCCAGGGGCTCCACCGTCGCACGAAGTGTCGCATTCGTCTGCTCGACGGCTAGGAGCCGCTACGACTGAGCGCGATAGTTCCCAAAGAGGGGCAGACGGTGCAAAAGTGCTCCAAGCTCTCGAAGTCTTCCGCACAGCGGTATGCAACCCCAGCATGATGCTCAACAGAGTACCGATCGCGATGGACTTTGTCCTCAAGAGCTCAAAGAGCATCGTGAGTCACCGGACGGCGATCGACCAAATCTTTATCGTCCGCCGCTGACTCTTCTTGACGAAGCGGTGACATCCACAATCACGTGAGACGTCTTGTGAGTCGACGTCGTCGACTGGGCCAGACCCGTTATCCTGTGAAGTGGCGGAAATACCCAAACTGTGATAACCTGTTGGAGTTAGAGGTGCCACATCGACAAGACTGCTCAGACGTCGTGGGCGCTTATGATCAGAGGGTTCATGGCGTTCTGAGACGTCGTACGCCCCGCGCTTCTCGGCAATAGCCAGTGGAGCCGAAGGGCCATGGGCTGAGCTTAATCTATGGCTCTGAGCTGCTGTAGTCGCAGACTCACTCGTGTGAGATACCACAGAGCTTGTGGGAGTGTGATGATTTAATCTATACGTCGCAGGGTGACAATACGAAGGAAGTCGGCGTTGTGCCTTGAGTTTGGCAAACTCGAATCGAAGATGGCGTTCTGCGCGCACGTCCACTTCCTTCTGGCCCCGCTGTAAGTTAGACAACGAGAAAAATTTCCGGTGCCGCTACATCCTTTGCTCTAAGAAATCTTCATGATCTGCAGCGGTTTCGCCAGGGGTGATCACCATAGGAATCGTCCGCATTGCGGGTATAGTAGCACCTCCCCTCTGAGCACGAAGTCGAGTGCAGCACGTATTCACCGGGGGTTCTCGAGGAACCAAGAAGTGAGCTTGGAGAACTTTTCGTTGATCAAGCTCAGCTTCTGTACTGGCAGGGGATCCGACCATGTAGACGCCCAACGATCGAGTGATCGCTACCTTCCCTTATGTAGCGGGTTCGGCCGAGCGAAAGCCGTATTTCACATGAAGGTCTAGGATCGACTGTGGATGCGAGCGCATGAGAGCCACCCTGTGGTCAGCCTCCAGCTGCTGCTTCTAGGCCTCGTCGAGGCGATCGGTAATGATCCCACTGTCCCCTGAAGTCAAGAGGTCGGGAAACGGACAGAATATTCGCAAGGTTCGAGCAGGGCTCACGTCGCGCCGTTCGCGCACCTCACCCTCCTCTTCATCCCATCCTGGGAAAGGAGTATCCGTTTCATAGTCGACTTCCTCCACACCCTCGACGAAAAAAACCGTCGCCCGTGGCGGGCGCAGTGTGCGGCACTCGGTTGCCGTGGGCCTGGGATGCGCTTCCCTTGAAGCCACGGACGTACTGATCGGAGCTGCACCGCGTGCAGGAGGCAAAGAAGGGCTCTGCCCGCGTTCGCCATCGGAACCAGCGAGGCTGGGTGTCTTTCGTGTCATATTCAAAGGGCTCGTTGAATAGAGAAAGCGTGGAGAAGGTCCTGAGAACGTAACGGTGTCTTAGACACGCGAGACTCGTACGAGGCGACAGTTAAATGTGAATCGTGGTATTCATAATTTTGATGAGGAAGAGTGTCACGGGGTTACGCGTACCCTGGTATGAAAGGTTGGGTCACACAAGATGGAGTGACCAGGCTACACCTTGACAAAAAGTCACTACGGGGCTGGACTGCCAGGAGTTATGCAATTGAATTAGGTTTTACCTTTGATTAGAAAACCTATAGGTTTAGATATAGGCGGCTTTGCCGCAAAGAAATACAGTTTACATTTTGAACAGAAGAGTATATTTGCCTTGGGATAAGGTTGTCGTTACTCTTGGAGTGAGCGAATTGCGATCTGTTACACTCGTACTGGTTCTAGCATAGAACGAAGGTCAGTGACCTTAACTAAGCTACCTCTGTCTTTGACAGTGGCTCTGGTCTTCGTAGGGGAGGGGCTGCCGGTCCAACTCGATTTTTGATATCATCCTGGCTGCACTTCGTAGCAATTCATTGATATCATCTTAATGACATTGAGCATCGAGCGGGGGGTGCGCGACGCTACGGCTGAAATCAAACAACGTTAACACACCGATGTTGGAAGCAGGCGAGACCCACTCGTGAATGTTGTGGGGCAATTTTTTTGATTAAATACGATCAGCCTACCTATACATGCAATACAAGACAAAGTTGCGACCGCGCTGCATCTGACCGTTCACAGTCGTCGCGAATAATGGTTGAGTAATATATTTAACATCATAAAATAAAATTCAAACACATTCTGTGATTAACGCGGGCTTACGAAACCATGCCACAATCCTGCTCTAAAGAGTAGATCTGATGTATATAGCTCTGTAACAGACGAGTTAACATCTCCACCATCCCCTGTTGATAAGCTACGATTGCTTTAGAGCAGCGATGTGTTTCAAAAACGCTGGAGTGCCTAAAGTTACACAATGCAATGGCGAAGCTCAGAGAGCGTAACCGAGATCTGCATTATCTAAATTTCCGATGTACGCCGAGGCTCTCGGGTTGTGTCGACGCACCTCCGCAGCCAAGAGAGCGTAAGAGAACCAGCCGCGGGAAGGTCGACATCCACCGGCGAAAGATGTTACCCACTTACAGATGGAGCGTCTGGAGAGCCGGCGATATTGGTGGATGGGTTTTTCAAGCCTGAAAACTCGTGGGAGCTTGATTTCTGCGCTTTGGCCAAATTGCCCTGGTGCCTTGGTCGCTCAGGATGTAGCATGAGTCCAAAGACAAGATCATTCGCCGCAGCGCACTACCGCCAGCGGGAGGTGGTAGACGTTGTAGACGAGCGGAACAGCAACTAAGGCACTCCAGCCTTTTGAACTGCGTTACTGCTTTGGAGCAAGGGTCATTTGGTGACAGAGGATGGAGAATACGTTGCTTCGATTGTTATAAATCTTTTCAGTCCGACTGGCTTGTAGGATCATGATCCTGGTATGATTCTCATAAGCCCGCGTAATATACAGGGTGCGCTTGCATTCTATCTGAGATCTAAGAGGGGTACTAAATCCCATATTTGTTACGACCGTGAACGACCCAACGACACGATGTAGCGCTTTGCAACTTTGCTTCATAGAGTGCAGTATAAATTAGATTAGATTCATTCGACCTAATTTTTCCCGCAACATATTTAAGTGGGGTCCGCCTGCCCCTGTTGCTACTGTCTGCCTTGAATCTCAGCCATAGCGTTGGTCACCCTAGGCATGACGCTTGATCTCATAATAAGGTAGTGATAATTCTACGAAGTCTAGATCGGCCTAAACTTGCAAGTTGATTTAGACTAGCAGTCTCTTCTCCACAGAGACTAGACCACTTCGTGGCGGTCTCAAAGGTATCCAGGTGCTCACCAAACCGTCCATGTAAAATAAGTCGAAGCATGTAAAGGCAAGTTCTGCGTTATTTAATGCAAGCCTAATGGGTGGAGCAAGTCGCTACACCGCCGCGGTCTCTCCGCGCAAGCAACATCGAAGATTTTTTTACGACAAGATTCACTCTTCCCGCCTGATCATCCCGGTCAGTTGTTGACAAATTCAACCTGGTGCCGAGCACATTGAGCAATGTTTGCCAGAATTTTGCTTTACAGTGCAGATTTTCTTTTCATACAATGGCTAACGGCGAGCCATGTTGACGAAGCAATATTAAGTAACCTCTTGGATAAATTATCGTCTGTCACAGCATCGCTGATAGCAGTGATATGAACCAGATTCCCCAGACGTCCCACAAAAAACACACACTGGTATTATCAGACACAACTTTGAAAGATCGAAACAAAGTCCATGATTATGGACTGCCAACATAGCCGGAATCGACAAACTAGCATGTGGTGCCGTTGCACGCGGTGAGAACTTAAGCAATCGATACTTTTTACACGTGCGCGTATGTGCTTATCCATTTGTGCATGTTAGACTACCGATACTTAACGCTCGCCGAGCAGCATGTCTTTCCTCCTCTGAGTTGACCATCCAGCGAGATACAAAGAGTTTTCTGTACTTAAGATCCTCATCATAAATCACCACTGCGAGCGAAAAGTCATGAGGATCAGAGCTGTTATGCAGCAAGCCTTAGGATAAGACGTAGCGATACCGGCGCTCAACCGCGCGCTTCGATAAAGTACCATCTACGCTATCATAATCCTTTTTAGCCTTCAGCAGCGCAACACATGATGCGTCTGACACAGGAGTTGCTCGTGTCGCCTCATCATTTCGCAATATCACCACCGTAAATCCACGGTCGAACGCACATCTACCACCATGCTAAGCTGACTTGGCTTTTACCTTAGTTAAGACAAACATAACAAGAAAAGTAACCATCTAGCTGTTTTCTTTGAAAAATGTGGTGTCGACGTCACTCTGCGCAACGACACATGATCTGTATATATCATGCAACAGAGCTACTGCAGCCCCACTGCAACGACCGCCGATTCATCAGCGAATGTGCTGCAGAAAAATATTGCCAAATGCACTTTGTTCGGTTCACGACTTGGTTGATAAGTATCATCAACTGCTTTCGAAAAAAGCTATATTTCTCTCACTATGGTGAGTTCTTCGAGTGAAATGTTCTGCGACTGGCTAATCTTACCACAAAAACTGTCTGGTGCGCCAGCGACGCTCAATTGTCTGTGAGCAAAGCTTTATAGAACAACGCATAAACCTATTTCATACTCGTCCTCAGTCGCGCAGAACTGGGGATGTTGGATGCGGGGAACCATAATGAAGTTGCGAGTAGCGATTGTTGACCATCCGCAACCACAAGGTCGCAACGCGTTGATCGACTTGTGAAAATCAACCGAACACTAACGCGATGAGTCCGCAGTGTTGCTCACTCATTGACCGAGCGTTAAATAACGCATTACATGCACCTACAGTTTTGCTCCATTTTACATAAGCGACATGGTCTCCTTGCAGCCAATTAGTTGTGCTTTGAACAAATCAAGGGCAAACGATATCACGAGTATGTGTGTCTGAATAACTGTGTCACCTGACGATTGAACGTCGCTGATGCATTGGACAGTCTGTGCGGCATAATTTGCAACCCTCAGAGCATCCACTTGGAGTTCTCACCCTAGTGATAGGTGTATCACTGACCTTCATAAGCAGATAATAATCATTATCATCCAGGTCGTGAGCACAGAACAAAGTACGGGCGACCATGCTGTTCTGGAGCTTAATCTTTTGCTATTCTGCGGTTGCGCCACCATCCTGGCTGCATTTAGCTCATTATATGCTTGCACAATTTGAAAGTTATTGTTCGACTTTTTGCCACCTAAAATCAGAGTCGAGAGAGGCGATTCATCCTCTCACTTGATTTGCTTCGTGCATCACACGAAAGAATGTGTCAATCATATCACGAAGTTCCTTTGGCAAGCGTCATTGTCGTGTGACGCAACATTTGGTTCCAAGAACCAATTCAATCTCGTGGCGCTCTCCCACATCTGATGATTATACGCCTGGTGGGGATTGTCGTCGCCATGTCGTGAATCTCCTTCACAAATGATATAAAGGATTTGTAGACTTCTCAAGAATAGCTGTCGCAATTTTCAAACTGACTGCTCTGCAATTTTTTTAATGACATATTCATTGTTTGATGGAAGACGAGCTCAGCTCCTCCTTCGGCACCGATCGCAACATTTTCGGCAAAATGAGCGCCTTGCAATCATTTTCACGTACCCCAAGAATAAATTTTTTTTATAAGACTTTCTCTTAGAGGCAGTGATGAGAGACTTACAATGGCTAGGACTACCCTTGTTACTCTATTAACGAGTGGTTAATTGCTCCGCTGCTTACGCTTAGGGTGTGACCTTTCCAAATGTTTGATACATCACACGGTAGCACTGACCGTACAGCACCGTTGCATCAGGACAAGATTTTAAATACTATTCAATTCTCAGTCTTTTACTTGTGACCTGCAGTCGCCCTACAACTGTGATCGTTCTGACAGGGGTTTGTGATGTTCAGTCATTTCCACTTTCCATGCATTTGCTCGATCCATCTCATAGAGAGACCGCAGGTTACTACCGCATCTGCTTTCCGAGCTCTGCTTGAGGCTCCTGGCAGACATTTCGGACAACGTTATGTCCTGCACGGAAGCTATGGTAATTCCGCGCACCAAAAGCTCTTCTGCTCTATGGCAAAATTGGTAACCAATCCCTGGCTCAAGTGGTTTGTAGCTTGGTCTGGGACCGGGAGGTACCTGGTTCGATACTCATAGGATCCGAATCGAGGGCACCGGAAATAGGTCACTAAAGTGGATAGCAGTTACACCCCTGTGTGGTGACCGCCCTGCCAACCCGCACCCAATTGGGTGTGTGATAGCTGGGTGGAAGGAGGCCCCACTGACCGAAAAGCCCCATAGTGTCATGAGAGGTACGGGATCCGGTCCTAAAATGGGTCGGATAGCTATCAGCATCTCGCGCTAGAGAAAGCTTAATCTTAGCGTGTGGGTTCCGGTAGCTTAAATCTCTACGGCAAAACTGGTTTAATATCCTTGACTTCCCATTGGTTCTGTGCTCGTGGAGATCTAGCCGCACATACCGAAAATGAGAATGTCAGGTCCAGGACTAGGCAAGGTTACACGCTGTCGAGGCCCTCAAACTTCTCTGAAATTGACGGGTGCCTCTGTCGCAAGAAGCGCGCAGATACTGAGGTGTTTATCGACACTTTTGACAGCTTTTAGTAACCAAGGTGCATCACTTATAGATGAGGCCTTCCTGAGTGCAAATGGTATTAGAATAGAGTTTTTGGTGCTCGTTTTTAGCTCTCAATGTGACCGGATTGTTTGTACGTATATGAACGCCCCACTCGAGCGCTACGAGCAACTTACTCAAATTACACCTCCAACAAGGTAAACGCGCTGTCTCACCCGTCTCAAGGCATTGCAAGCCAGCATCACTGAAGCGGACGTCCACCTAGAGCGTCGATGAATACTTGACATTACGACTTAAAGAAAACAGTGCAGGTGTCAAGATGACATCATCACTTCGAGTACCTGCAGCTAACTGCACATTTTGACCTGATGAGATAGCCGTTACAGCTATCGATCGATTGTTGGGCTCATAACTAGGCCGGTCCTCGCTCGCTAGTGGGGAGCGCGAGACCTTGGTTCTTCTCATCAAAAAATACAGATTGAGGGTGTGCCAAGTACAAGTGGCAACGGCCAGGTCAGTTTTGCCAAAGTGGAATTTCACACATTTATGACTTGAGTGTATTTCTTCCGCTTCACAAATGGCGATAGCCCTGGTATAACTACCAGTCCGCTGAATCCTCCACAGATAGTAAGCTACCTCTCGCACATCGAGCAGTGCCGACAAGAGACGACCCTCCCAACCCTCCTATGGCTGCCTCTCGTGAACTCTTTTGGTTGTGGCGCTCTCTGAGAGATTCGGCGTACGTCCAGACCAAGATTAAATGAGAAATTGGACGCGCTCTTTGCGCTATGTCATCGCACTGCGTGGATTTGGGCACCTCTAACGGCATAGAATCGCGTCGCTGCTTTAAAGTAGAGGGTGTCTCGTCTATGAGAGGATGGAGGTGTGGACCCACCCCCAGAACAGAGCGCTTCAGATGTGACTGACTCGTAAGAGCAGTATCGTGACCAGGCTTTAGGAAGTCCACGTATGACTCAGTCAGTCCTTATTTTGCCATTACCGTGATGATCCAGTTTAGATTTGTCATAGCAACTCCGTCTTGTAGACCAAAATCATTTCAAGTTTAGGTAGGTAAGTTGCATTCGATAAAATCTTTTTTCCCACGACATATTCGTATGTGTTTGCCTGCTTCTGGCAACGGGTATTTGTTTCAGAATATCCTGGTTTGCATTACGAGGGGAGGTGAGATGACCATAAATCTGGCCATGTTTCAAACGGAGCAAAAGAGTATCGGGCCGGCGGTCTCTGAGCGGAGAGACCGTGTGCTAGAATGAGACGATTCGCTCAATTACGTACCACGTGCGACTGTCATAAGCAGTGAACAGACTAGGAGGCCTTGAAGATACCAAGGCTGATCAGATGGCTTGATAGTGTAATAGGCCGTTCTTAGCCATCACATGAAGGAAAATCTCAGTGGTACATATCACTTTTGACGTGTATTGTGAAGACGAATAAGAAAGGAATATATTTTGGCAAATCCCACATGCACCTGTGACATCATTGGATGATACAGCGACTTTTATGTGCCAATCAGTAGAAAATGATATTTTATCTATGTTGATGATGAGACCGACGTGTCTTTACCATCTGAAGCGAGCGGCTCGCGCCACCCGCTTTGCGAGAAAGTTCTCACGAGGACTTCAAATTCAAGGCTGCCTGTGCTCATCTTCAATATAACCAAGGTTTTTATTTATCAGCTTCAATTCTTCAACGTTCCCCTGGGTTGAACCTCAGTTTACCCAAGGATTTCGAAGCTTAACTTCTGCATGTTCAGGTTTTATACGTATAACCTCCAGGAGCTCTAGTGATTTAATTCAGGTAGCTTTAGGAACCATAACCTCTTTTCAATTTTGTTGCATCGTGACCGCATTCCTATCAATTTTTCCTCTCAAGCGCAACGTGCGTGCTGGTCTTGAGCTATTTACGGTGATGATAAATACGACGTGGTACGATCGGCAAGACTCGCCCATCGGCACAACTGCTATTTGTTCTTTTCACTGACAACAACAAAAAGCACATTCACCACCGAATTAGTCGATCCGGTTCATACATTCCCTAAAATCATACTCGGCAAATAAGGATAACCATTTTACCAATCCATCGAGAGATGTGGTGACGGCGCCGCTGTGCACAACGACATACGATCTGTATATATCACAAACGACTTTTGCCACGTGAAAGACTAACAAACCTGAAGGGGGTATACCTCACTGCAAATAGCATTGTGGTAAAGGTGTAGTTTCTCCTGTTGTTTAAATCCGGTGAGAATCAAACACGCGTTCGTCCAATCAACGTTTGCTTGGGGAAAGTATAGCCAATTTGAAAAGGATGAAGCGGCACAGACAACATGCAATGAAAGATGTGAATATGAGAGAGAGAGCCCGATTGGGACGCGCACGATTTTTTTTTTCAAAGCCTTAAAGGTCGCTTTTTCTGCCGCACTCAGCACAATTTCACATCCTTTTAAAGACAATTGATGAGAAGCCGTGCCATATCGGCATAATTCTTACGGTGTTTGTGCAAATAGTTGGCCGGGCAAAGCCTGTAACGGGGCAAGTGTACTTATCTTACACATTCGGCACAACTGTATTCAATACAATACGTTATGATAGAAGGAGATTCGCGTTGCATTTGGTGCAATTGTAATATTCGTGGACACCGAAAAATCGGTATCTATGAAGATGATGGTTCCGAAAAGGAGGTCCAAGGTACACGTGGGATGCTAGCCCCACGTCAGAGAAGAAAGATGGTATATTATGAAACACAGTAAAACGTTACATTTTTATCACTAGGCCAAATGGAATCAACCCGAAGTGTATGTACTATTGAGCTAGCAGACAAACCGATTGTGTTACACTCTCTTTTTCGCTCGTTGTAGGAGCGCACGGAACCAGCTAACGCGGACTCGGATAGTCAAATTATCCGCTTTGCAAAGTGCACCGTGACCACTCTGCAGTGACGCCGTTGCAATCAAAGACATAAGTTGTGTGTAGGGTTGTCAATGCTGACATTGGCTCGGCTTGTCTTCGTATCATTGCCAACTCCGAGAGAGACGTTGGCGACAGTCATCGTTGATTTTGAGCGGTACGCGGACTTTTGCTTTGGTGGTCTGGGGAATGCCGTGAAGGCATCAGACATTTGGACATATACTTTTATAGTGTGCAATGTGTCGTGTAGACCTTTCCTTGTACTTCATGAACTCCTTTCAAATTGCAGTACAGTTTCTTTTGCTAACTAAATTCAGTGGTTGATGTACACTGTATTTGATCACTTTTTACGATACTGGCCTATCGATGGACTCCGACGGATATACATCGCGCGCGTGGTTAAGTCACTGGGTATCAGGTGAGGAGAATCCTGTAAACAATTACTACGAAGACCACAAACTTATGGAGGGCGCACTTATTAAAATGGGTGATTATGCACATTTCCGCTACTTTTTGCTCTTCCGCAACGGCCGTTTTTGCTACTATGAGCTACCAATGCCCGCGATGGCACCTGGAGGCGATCCTGGTGGCCCTAAACGCGTACATCTAACACTCACGTCAAAAAATTTGCGTGGTGTCATGATGCTTAATGCATCAGTCAATGCCAAAGATTTGGCTAAAAGTGAAGACGAGTACGATGCCGATCTGATTAAGCGTGGGCTCGTGTTTAACCGTAAAAAACTCGAAATGCAACTTACAGGATATTCCCCCACGGGGCAGCTAATGTGCTGGAAGCTTCGAGCCGGAAAGGATGCTGTCTATGGCAAATGGGAGCGAGCCTTTCGACTAGCTTTGCGGCCTATTTGGGTACAAAATTCAAAGTGTTGCATGGTTTGCAAGAAAGAGTTTGGCTTTTTCTGTCGTCCACATCACTGTCGGTACGTTGGCGAGTGCAATACATATCAAAGAATTTAACGCATGTGTAATTACAAAGTAACTATTGTTTATTAGCAAATGTGGAACATGCATGTGCGACGAATGCTCTGTGTTTGTCCCGAGATTGCCGATGCAGGGCTACTATGATGAAGTGCGTATCTGTCGGGACTGCTCACCGATAAAGATTCAGCGATCGTCGCTGAAAATGGGCACTCGTGTGTTAGTGTATGGAATTCTGGTTGGTCAAGTAGTGCAAGTTGATGCTGCAGATGACTCAGCAGATGGCAGGGCGTTTGTCAATGTGGAGTTAGCGAAGAAAAACTATCAGCTTAGTCGCTTTGCACTAGAGCATGTGGAGCTGTACTCTGACGCCGTCCTTTCGGCCAATCGAATTAAGAATGCCATTCGCCAACATTTATCATATACGGTATTTCGCACACATCTCAATTTTAATACTTGGAATCTTCTAGAGACTGTTCAAGAACAACGCACGGTACAGATGGTTCGAATCCTTAACAAATCGACGAGTATTAATGAGCTGCACTCGATGGTACCGATGCTTGGGTCATTAGACACGATGCAGTTTTCGGATGCCGACATTCCAGAGAAAGATCGCGTGCAAGAGTCGCTTTCGCATTATCGTGGTGTACATGTGTCGTTCCCTTTGCGATTGGAGACGGTAAAAAAGCTAATTGATCAGTTTCGCAATGGAATTCTGCTCCATCGCGTCTTTGTACGGCAAATTTTGGACGAATCGGAAAAGCTATTTCTTAAGAGACACGAGTCACCCATGAATGAGATCCAGCTTCCGATGGGCGTACAGATGGTCGTAGTTGGTGATCTGCATGGGCAACTAGAAGACTTGCTTACAATTATGGACAAGATTGGTGTACCGAATAGCAAAACTTGGTATCTTTTCAATGGCGATTTTGTGGATCGTGGTTCGCATGGAATTGAAGTTGTTTTGTTACTGCTCATCTTTAAATTGCTGTATCCGGACTACGTCTTTTTAAATCGGGGCAATCATGAAGAACGTATGATAAATGAGGCTTTCGGTTTTGAAGATGAGGTCTATACGAAGTACGGCACGGACAATGATATGGTTGCTGGATGGAATGGTTTGGGAACATCGATGAACTACTCCCCTATGAAATTATTCCAGATGTTTGAGACGGTATTTTGTCTTTTTCCAATTTTTGCGTTGCTCAATAAGCGTATCTTCATTGTACACGGTGGATTGAGCAGTCATGAAAATGTTACGATAGATGAATTACTGCAGCTTGATCACAGACGCGAGATTCCGACGCAAGGCACATCTCGAGCTGACGAAGTCTTTACGCATCTCTTGTGGAGCGACCCGCGCGACGATGAGGGGTGTAAGTCATCTAATCGGGGCGCTGGTGTTGAATTCGGCCCTGATATCACGAAAGCGTTTTGCGCGCAAAATGGACTTAGCCTAATTATTCGGTCTCATGAGTGCCGAGAAGAAGGCTTCGATATTGCTCACGACGGTCTACTGCTCACAGTGTTTTCGGCCTCTAGTTATTGCGGATCACAGACAAACAAGGGTGCCTATGTTCAATTAGAAATCGGAGAAGACAACGAAGTGAAGCCACATGTAGTGCAATTTTGCTCTCAACCACTTCAAAAGCTAAAAGTTGCTGGAAAAAATGAGTGGCGAAAAAAGGCTCAGCGTTTGGAGCGAAGAACGCTTATGTCTGTTGTTGAAATGATTTGCGAGAAGAAGAATTCTTTGCTGTCTGCTTTCAGTGAGCTTGATAACACTAGTTCTGGGCGTGTTTCAAAACTCATTTGGAAAGCAGTTTTGCAAAATGTACTTGGAATTAAGGCAAACTTTCTTTCGTATTTTCGTCAACTTGCTGAGGTTGAGGAGGATGGGGATGTCGACTACCAAAAGTTTCTTAATCGTTACACTATTGAATTCGATGGTGGTAACGTGGAGTGGAGACGCAGTCTGATCCGCCAAGTTTGGCTTGGACTCATTCGAGCGCTTCCCCATCCTTCGGAAATGGAAGCTGAAAGAATAACGCTGCAGGATAAACTGCACTATGCATTCAATCTTTTTCAATTGCCTGGAGCAGTCATGAAAAATCAGATTTTTTCGAAGCTTGACGATGGCGGATCGTTGGGCGCCCTTGGCATTACTGGTGAGAAGTTAAAGGATCCCTCAATGAGTCATAGCGTGGTCACGTATGAGGTGTTTCGAAATACTATTCAAGACAAGCTGCAGCTGGGCGACATTCTTTCAGAGCAACAAATCTTCGAGCTCATGCAACATCTCGACCAGAATCATGACGGTGTGGTTGACTATCACGAGTTTTGCTCATTTTTTGCCGAGTTCAGCCGGACGGATTACTTGCAAGAAATCTTTGAGTTGGACGACACGAAGGCGATTTCGCTGCTAAATCGATGTGCTACACTGCTTCAAAGGCCTAACAAGTTTAAGTCGCTGCGAGATGCATTTGAAGCGTTTGACCACAGTAAGACTGGTAAATTGACTGTGGGCGACATTTTAAAGGGAACCCAAGAGCTAAATATGGTGCCTGAACTTGATCGTGACGAAGCGCAGCTGCTTTTCAACTCGATTTTATTAAGCTATTACGGTATTAACCAGCGACATCAATGGGAGTCGAGAGGCTTAGACTGGGTTGTGTTTGAAGACACGTTCTCGCCTGACAGCACCTTCCAGCGGCGTTTGTGGCTTTCAAGTCCTGGGGCATCAAATACGAACTTGACCTCGTTAGACATCCGCAATTCTTTTTTAGAAGATGATGACGTGATTCAAGAACAGCAATCATTAAAAAACCAGGCGTGGGCGGATACGTTTGTTGACAGTGTCAAACTATCGCTTCATGAGCAGCGCTTATACATCAAATTTTTATTTCGTATACTGGATCGCAAGCGACACGGATACGTCACAAAGGGGCAATTTATCGCTACCATGCAGGCCATTAACGAAGAGCATGGAGCACCACTGACCATTTCCCAGCTTGACCAGCTGGCTGATGCCTTTGCACACCGCAAGACTGTACGTCGCATGTCAGACGCGGGCGAAGAGATTGAGGAGACGCTTACATATGTTTCGTACCCTGAATTTTTGCGCAGTCTGCGCATTATTGATCTGGGACCCACAGACACTACGAATGCATCGCTGGAAATACAAGATTTTAAAAACACGAGAAATGTCGAGTTCAATTAATGATGAATGAATTAATATGTACACATTAAAAAAAATACATTAACTTACCTGCTCGTTCGGCGCAACCTTCCTACAACCTTATGAAGCTTAAATTGACTGGCTCAGATTAGTTGACTCAGTTATTCAATTGGACTTCGTCAGCGTTATTCGCGAATCTCTCTCTAAACTTTTCCCCACCACCACTAGCAAGTACGTCCTGATTGCACTTTTTTCCATTGTTTGAGAAGCCGCGCGACAGTTCTCTTTCTGCACATCATGGCGAGCTGTCGCGTGACTTTGGAGGCAACGCTCTTCTGTATCAGCCGTCGTTGCCTCAATTCTGTTGCTCGCCTACTTCCTGGGGCTTGAGTATGGATTGTGCAGCAATCACGGCTTGCAGGTGGCGCTTGACCTTGGCCATAGCGGTAGGCATTAACGCTTGCTGCATCTTTTTGTTTTGCCCTTATCACAGACATGGTTCGTATGAGCGTGCTCGCTGACTGCCTCAAGACAATGTACAATGCCGAAAAGCGTGGAAAACGCCAGGTGCTTATTCGCCCAAGTTCTAAGGTCATTGTCAAGTTCCTGCAGGTGATGCAGAAGAATGGATACATTGGCGAGTTCGAAATTGTGGACGACCATCGCGCTGGTAAAATCGTCGTGGAGCTTAAGGGCCGAATTAACAAGTGCGGTGTTATCTCACCTCGATTTGACGTCAAATTGGCCGAATACGAGAAGTGGATTAACAACTTGCTGCCTTCGCGTCAGTTTGGTCACATTGTCGTAAGCACTACATATGGCATCATGGACCATCACGAGGCCCGCCGCAAACACACAGGTGGCAAGATCATTGGATTCTTTTACTAGATCTTGATCAGGTCTGAGTGCGATTTTAGAAGAGGATTGAGTGGCTAAAAGGTGTAGAGACTCGGCTAATATTAACGGTTTCCTTACATTGAGCTTCACAAATTTAGATTTTTTTCTGTTCTTATCGAAATCAAATCAAGGTTGATAGCATGAAAACTATTACTGGTCCATAATGTCAAGGATCTTTGTGGCAATGGCACTTTAGCGAGCGTTTGAATTCAAACATGTCGTTTGCTATGATCAAAGGGGTCATTGCAGGAGAAACAAGCTGTTCAAATGGCTTAATGGGACTGCTTTGGCCTACAATATGCACTCGAAGTTTTCGTGATCCATGGCTTCTATTTGTGTGGTGCTGAGTTTTGCACTTTTCGTGAAGGAAAACTGGACATGTATCGTAACAGCTACTACTCCCTTGAAGCCAGCATTGATACCTCGCGAGAAGACCTTCACGCGTACAATTTGCCAAAGCATTTGCAACTTGTGCATCCAAATCAAATTTCAAACGCCCAGTAGCAATTTCTTCCCAGTATCGCTCACTTTGCTCGGCAAGCGTCAAATCAAATCGTGCATAAAGTCGTTGGAGACTCTGTACGTAACTTGCAAAGCTTTTCGGCGAGAGATGTTTTTCTGACTCTAGATAATTGCGCGGAAAGTCCTTGTGTAAAAATTTATCAAGCCTTAATGCCAAGGCCCCAGCAGCATGAGAAGCGGACTGCACAATCAAACTTAGCCCAAGCACGTCGTGCGTGTCTCGAAAAATGCAGGTCGCCAGATATCCTAATTGTTGTTTTGTCCGCATTTCACTATAAAGTGGTTGCGCCAATAGAGTTCGCAATAAGAGTGCGTACGCTCTGTCTACTATACAAACCTTGCCAATCTGGAAATATACTTCAACCACAGAATTTCGTTCCCCGGCGCTTCGGCTTTCGCGACGTATTAAAAGTCCATTGGCTGTTAATGGTAGCGCGATCGTATGGTATCTCCGTGATACGATTGGAAATTCAGTTCCAAGCTCCGGTTCTGGCTCACTTTGTATCACGGCAGTCGACCTCCTCGTTAGAAGAGTCTGAATATCTTCCACGAGTTCAATAGCAGCATCGCGACTCATGTTGCCGATAATGAGGCACCGCATTGCCGCTTTGCCATCGATGCATCCCAACAAACTTTCCGTAAGAAAACGTGTAAGATCTGCTGCAAGGTCCATTACATGGCCATTTCTATCTTGAAGCGCCTTTAATTTGTCTTCAGTGGTCACGACTCGTTTCTCCAGCATATGTAAACGTATTTCGCTAGCTTTTGCTTTTGGGGATAATACATCCTTGCGGTAACCACGTTCAAGTTCACCTTGCACAAGCGTCAATTCTGACGCATTCTCAAAAGCCTTAAATGGACACAAAACTTCTTGCATCACGGCACGAACAAGATCCGGCAAAGTGTCGCTAAATCCGGCAAATACGGCTTCAATAGCTTCGTCTCGGACACTTAAATCAACCTCAAATGTTGCATTGTAGGCATGTTCTAGAATCTGCTGCAAGCGGTGTTTTACCAATTTTAAGTGTAGCTCAATAAACATTTGACTCGTTGCCGTTGATACAGGTGGCGTTATGAGAACGCTGACACATGCCTTAGGCACCATAAATGTTTGATTGCCTTTGTACCAGAGCTGTGTCGATGAAGTTGAAACAATTAACTTTGGAGGAATGTCGATACTAGCGTGAATACTTGGATCAACAGGCAATATGTAAAAGCTCCGAGGCATAAAAGGATTTGGAGCTGGTAGTGGCAACAGCTCTATTGACTGTATCGAGCTCCGAGTCCAAGCTTCAATACTAGCATCACGAATAGATTCAATAGTGTGCTTGATTCCAAACCACCTTTCAGTTTGAAGTGCCTCCACATCGAGTGTTTTCGCAAAAGAAGGAGCCATCAAGACGACGCGGACACTATTAGCTGTAAGACTAGTAAGCAGGTCGCACACAGAACCCGTGTCGAATTCGCCTTGTATTAATTCATAACGCAGCAGATCCCCATTGCAACATTGCTGAATGTTGAGGTGAGAGATCATTCTTTTGCTTAGCTCACGACAAAGTACTATGGGTTCCTTGTCATCTTCTTGAAATTGAAACTCTATTTCGCGAGACAGACGAAGCTCTTCAAACAACCATGAAGGCAATTTACCATTTGCTGCCATATCTGAAAATAAATGAAGCGTATCAAAAATAACTTGAGCAATCTGTTCCCAGCAAGCCAGGCCACGGTCGGTTAGAGACACTCTAATTTCAAAGACCGTTCCAAAAGACCCAAACTCATAACCATCTTGATCAGAAGTGCCAGCGATGACATCAGTAGCCCACTGTTTTCGCTTTAAAATCGATGATATCGAACTTGGACCTCCGTGCTCTAATAAACAGCCTACGTAAAGCCAAGGCTTTTGTCGATAATTCTGCATCATTGGAGAAAGCATCCAATATAATTGTAAGGTGCACTTTTCGTCTACTGGAACAACGCGTAATAGCATCGGCTTTTGATCGGCCCAGCCTCCATATGTTACTCCCAGCTTTTCTGTTGATGGCTTATCATAATCATCTCGACGGCATGGAATGCTGCTGAAAATTTGTGTGACAAACTGTTGTAACACGTCTAGTGAGTCGGTTCCATACACACAAACTTTCATGTATGGCGCCACGTAGTGACTTTTATGAAGATGCAACATGTGCTCACGAACATTGACACCATTGCGTTCTGGACTATGCTTAAGGCTTTCCAAATTGCCCCACGTAAAGCAGTGTGAAAAAGGGTGTTCTTGAATACTCGTCGAGCACATTACTTGCTGCAAACGGACGACATTGCTGTTTCGCACCCGCTGAAATTCAGACTCAATAGCTTTAAGCTCACGCTCCATAGCTTCATGTTGCAATAATGGAGCTACAATAAGACTCGCAAACATGTGCAGTGCTGGTAATAAATAGGCGGAATCTACATCAAATTCAAATCTTGTCGATTCACACTCTGTAGCCCCATTGCAAGAACCTCCGTGTGCATCAAGGTAGGCTTCGAATGCGGCCTCTTCTGGATAAGTTTCGCTGCCCAAAAACACCATGTGTTCTAAAAAGTGCGCTAGTCCCGGTAACTCTTTCGGATCAGACAGACTACCCACACTAACAGTCAGGCATACCGCTGCTTGTGCTGAAGCTTTTTTGTCCATTCCTATATTTTCTTCCTCCATACTGACAGGTTCGATGTCTTCTGACATGCTAGTACTAAAGTGATCAATGAGATCAGTTTTGGGACGGAGAGTGGATTGAGAGACTGATCCATCATCGCTTTGGATGAGCAGAACTTCCAGTCCATTTCGTAAAGTCAGAAGACGGTAGCTCTTTTTGTCCATGGGCGATTTGGAGTTATGTAGACTTACGCAGGATAAAATAGATGAGGTCATGACGGTTAATCTCACCAAGCTGCTTGATATAATGTGATGAAGCGGAAGCCGATGGCATGGTGCCAATGCGTCCTCAGGATAATTTTCAAATCTGAGGATTTATTTGTCCTCAACAGTTTTAGCCAATCATACACAACTTTTCGAATGTCTTTAATAATTACTGATTTCAATGCTCATTCGTCCAACGAAGCCACCACAGCACCAATTGCTGCTCTGGATGCACGATAGGTCGTCATAAGTGTAGCTTTCGTTGCAACAAGGGCCGGACCACTAAATGCACGAGCCACATTCATGTACGGACGCAGCACTTCCTTTACCGACTGACCGATAGGTGTGCAGCTTACAAACTCCAAGGGCTCAACAATGCATGACTCGTACAAGCGGTCGAAAAAGCTACCGCGGTGTACCACAAACACGTTGTTGCGATGTACGCGTAGCGCTGCTTCATAACCAGACTGGGAAGTATAGCTACAGAGCAAATAGCTACCGCTCGTCTTCTTGACGTGCATTTCTAATTCTTCGACGGAACCGAGGACCGCTGACGGATAAGAGCCAAATCCTTCAAACTTGACTACGTCACCTACACATGGCTCCATACCGTGGGGTTCGTATTGCAACACGACACGAACCTCACCAAAATTTAAATCAGCTTCGTTTTGCTGCTTCTTGGCTGCCCCTTCAGTTGGACCTGCCATGGGCAGCGCGCCGCTAAGTGAAACCCATTGGTCCATGACGTCTTCCTTGCCCTCAACGAGCGACGTAAAATCCACGACAGCTGTGCCAATGACTGATCCACTCGTCATACCCACCGCCTCTGTGGCCCTACCCGTAAGCGAGTCCTCATTCATGGCGTCCACGATGAGCTCCATTCGAACGTTTGAGTGTTCGCCCAGCGGATGATACTTGAGGTCCAATTTACTCAGCTTCACTTCAAGAAGCTCCCGACGCCATGTGGGATTATTGTTACTGGGTATTGTGGCGCTACGCACGCTCTGCTTGCCGACGCGAAATATGATGTATGGATTGCAACTGCGCACCCAGAACATGGAAGCAGCGGCGCGCAAGTTTCGAGCGGCTACTAACCGGATGCTTAACGTGCCTGCCACGCCATCCTGATGATTTATATGCTTTTCATACAAATATGAAGCCAACTCGGCTCGTTCCTGCTGCTGCTGTAGGGTGAACGCCATGCTCGCTATGTCCAACGTAGAAAATATTGTCAGGTGAACTTTTCTCTGATTATTCAAGAAATGTGCTTTGTCACGATCGTTGAAATTTTAAAGATGTCTTTATATGGTAATTACTTTTCTTTACAGAAAAAGCATTGTATTAGAGATACATTTGATTGGCTTATACTTTTTAAGATTTCCTTGGCTAAAAATTTCATGTCGACGCTTCCAATCGTTGTCACTTGCATTTATACACTAAGATGACGAAGGGAATTAACACGACCAAGGCGTCGGCCGACAACCCGAACCGAAAAATTCCTAAGCGACAGAAAGCAGCTAATATGCGCGATAAAAGCACGATCAAGAGACTAAATATGTACCGAAATAGCGGCCCTATTCGCAACAAGGCTGGCAAGGTCGTTGGCGGCAGCCTCATGATGAAAAATAAGGCAGGTGGCCAAGAAATCACCAGCACAAGTGGTCGTGTACAACCTGATCGACGCTGGTTCGGAAACACGCGGGTCGTGGGGCAAAAAGAGCTTGACAAATTTCGTAATGAAATGTCTTTGAAAGCTGCTGACCCCTACTCAGTTGTGCTTCGTACCCGCAAACTTCCAATGGGCCTACTACAGGAAAGCAACAAGACAACGCGTATGAAGCTACTAGATACTGAGAGCTACCAAGAAGTTTTCAATGGCAAGCGCAGCCGCAAGCGCGCTAAAATTGATGCCACAGACTACGCGGCGCTTCTTTCTAAGGCCAAAGAGAATGTTGATAAGTACGAGACGAAGGGACCAGATCGCAACATTGTCGTGGAGCAGGATTTTAAGGAGGAAGTTTCACACGACGTATTCAACAAGGGACAGTCTAAGCGTATTTGGGGTGAACTGTACAAGGTGTTGGACTGCTCAGATGTCGTAATTCAGGTGCTGGATGCTAGGAACGTACCCGGCACGCGCTGCGAACATGTAGAAAAGCACATTCGCAAGAATGCCGCGCACAAGCATCTGATCTTTGTCATCAACAAGTGCGACCTAGTTCCTAATTGGGTGACTAAACGCTGGGTACAGAAGCTCAGTGAGACAACACCTACCCTAGCTTTTCACGCATCCATGAGCAAACCATTCGGCAAAGGCGCACTGATTAATCTTTTACGCCAGTTCGCAAAACTCCATCAGGAAAAAAAGCAGATCTCTGTCGGTCTCATTGGTTATCCTAATGTTGGAAAGAGCTCTGTTATTAACGCCTTGCGAAAAAAGAAGGTATGCAAGGTGGCTCCAATTCCAGGTGAGACTAAGGTGTGGCAGTACATCACGCTCATGCGCCGCATTTTTCTTATTGACTGCCCTGGTATTGTGTACGACACGGGTGACGACGAGATTGAGACTGTGCTTAAAGGGGTCGTTCGTGCTGAGCGTCTTCCTCAACCGACTGACTTTATCTTAACTATTTTGCAACGGGTGAAGAAAGAATTCATTGTAAAGGTTTACGGCATTGACGAGTGGAAGGATGAATGGGATTTTCTGGAAAAACTCGCCAATAAGAGCGGGAAGCTTTTGCAAAAGGGCGAGCCTGACTACAATAACGTCGCCGTGCATATGATTAACGATTATCAGCGCGGCAAGCTTCCCTGGTTCATTGCACCTCCAATGCGTGCTGAAGAGCTCGCTATTCTGCAGCAAAAGGGCGATGACGCTCCACTTAACGAAACAGAGGCTAGTGAAGTCGAGAAAGAGAATGAGGATGAAGAGACAGAGGAGGATTGCGCTGATCAGGATGGCAAGCATACTACTGTGGACGATGAATGTTGATTAATATTTTCTAAGTGAAACATTATACAGGATTAGCTCAAAGCTGAAATGGTCACAGGTATGGATTACGTGTGGTAGTAGTAGCAAGCATATCCGCTACAAATTCTCGATGGCGGTTGCTCCAGCTACATGTAAAATTGCGCGAAGCCTTTTTAATCGATCAAAACATGCTGTCGCTTTTTTAGCAGAACGACTTGTGACGACTTTTCCAGTCCTGGCGCTGACACGTCTTGCTGCAATAAAATACACACTTACACCGGCTGCAGGCAACCAGTTCATCGTCACTATAGTCAATTGTCTCGCAAACTTCGTTACCGCAAATGCGTTTGTCTGGCTGCCGCATCTGTAGCGCTTTAATGTAATCGCCCTTAGCCTCGTATACCTTGGCAATCTCTTCGCGCGTGATGTTGCTATCTCGTAGCGCAATAGAGATACACGCTTTGTCATCCGCGCGATCACGTACCGCAAGTGACTTCGTAAGTAATTCCAACACCGCATCTAAATCACCAAACTGGCGCAGGACTCCGCCCAATTCATGTTGTGTCAGTGCCAGGGAGACGTCGTCAAAACCTGCAGCAGGCTTTCGTGTCAGTACATCGCGAAAAATCTTTTCGGCCTCGCGCAATTTTCCAATCTTAGCCAATTTTATGCCTTCGTCGCTGAGGCGTACTAGCTCCATACAGACAGCCACGTCATTTCTCGATATCAACATCTTGGTTTTTGGGTACACGTTCGTGTAATAATACTACTACCTTAGAAAAATTGAATTTTACGATCGACCATATAAATACTCAGGCAATTTTTACCGCACAATGACCATGAACTCTGCCCTTAAAAAACCATCACTGCCAAGCAAGAGTGCGTCGTCTCAGGCGCTCACACTGGTCGATGCTATCGCACAGCATAAGAAAAAAGTGCTGACCACTAAAGAGACTTCACATCAAATGCAGGAGAATCAAGCGCCTTCTGCTAACGTAACGGAACCACCACGACAGACAGTCAAGCAATCGCCGATGGTTTTCAAATCCGAATTGAATGTCATCGGTAGCAAGTGTGACAAGAAAGTGAAGCGTGTATTCAAAGAAACTGTTAAGGAGGCAGCTCCTACGATTTCTGCAGTACTAGAAGATGACGGTCTTGTTCACTTGACTGACCGATCACGCCTCTCGGACCTGACACAGCGTATGAAGCCTAAGCTCAAAGTGTCGGAGAGTGGGCGCTTTGAGGACCAATATTACCATGCGCATGATGGTAGCAAAGCCATGGCTAGGCTGCGAAAGCGTGCGTATCAAAAAAATCGAACCGTACACATGAGCGGCAATGATGTGGAGCAATTTTCAGATGCGGATATCATTACCAGCGGCTATTTGGTTAAACAAGGCTCGTTTTGGAAGTCATGGAGGCGTCGATTTTTCATCTTAAGACGAGACCGTCCCGTGCTTTGTTACTATACGTCAGCTGAGGAGCTTGCCAAGCTTGGAGAGATCCCCATTGACAAGAATACAAAAGTGCAGCCCACACCAAAGGAGGGATTTCCATCCAGATTCACTATCGAAAATGAAGGACGCAAGCTTACGCTATTTGCAGAGCAAGGAGAAGAGAGTATGGAGACTTGGATTGCTTGCATCAACGGATGTATTTTGCAACGTGTGAGGTCGACGTCTCGCACAACGATTAATGGATCACTCTCCCGCCGGTCGGAAGACGCTTCCTTCCATACGCAGGTTCAGACACGTCTTTCAGAGAGCACACCGTTATTTGATCATGTCAGTATAGATTGCGCAACTTTATCGCGTATGGAAAGTCAGCACATCGCCAGCGGCATCAACACTATGAAGCGGTTTTCGACTGATTCAACCGTGATTCAACAAGCTGCTAAAAATTCACGATCTATCCGAGAAAATGAAAAAAATCAGAACGAGCACAAGCAGCTATGTAAGCAGCAACCTAGCAGCGCATTTTCACGCTCAAATATGGCAAAGGCGACCCTTCCACTCGTTCGGTCATCAAGCGCTGGCTCTATTTTAACTCAGTCTACGTCTTATCTCGCTGTACCTCGTGCATATGATGACAATGAATTATCGACAATACATTCTCATCAATCTGCAAGTGGTTTACATATATGGCAACTTTCGTCAAACTCTCCACGAGCACCAAATCTAAGTTTGCCAGGATTCAGACGAAGTCCAAGTGTTGAAGTGGCTGTATCGGTTGGCAGTGAGTCCGTCCAAGATGTATCACACATGCTAGTCGTTTTGTCGAAAGTTCGCCAAGGGCAACAACCGGAGGAAATGTCACGAACCGAGACTCGTAGCTCACTATCCCTCCGATCTTGTGGTGGTAATTTTTATGCTCGAGACTTCAATGCCTTGCTTTCGGTGCCGCGAACAGCACGTTCGATGCTGCAGCTTGAAGTCTTTGCAGTCATGAATTCTTCCTCCGAGGCGTTAGAGCATCAAAAATTGCTCGGCTTTGTGCGAATATCTGCTCTTGATGTCCTTTTCTCACGTGAAACGTCAATGCTGCTTGAGTGTTACCGGACAAATGCGTCCAAACAGATTTACTACCTTATTTTGGATCGATTCCTTCCTCCTAGTCACAGTTTAAATGTGAGTCACGCGTACACGTATGCACAGCACCACTACTTAGTAGATACACAAGCAGTGGAAAAATGCAAGTCAAGCGATTTCATGACAAGTTCTACGTTAAGTTTACGAGATGGGTTGAGTTACAATAAAATGATATGCAGGCAGATCAGTCCGTCGACCGCTAGTCATGTGCTTGTATCAGAGGAACTTTCGGCGTCTTATGTATCCGTCTCAATGACCGTTGCTTATTTAAAATACCTTCAGCGGCGCAATGTCTCCCGCATTCACGAGGCAAAGCAATTTATTAGTGATATGAGGCAACACATTCAAGCAAGCGCGGCTCCTAGCCTTTCTAACACTCAGGTTGAAGAGAGGATGCGTGAGGTGGAGCTTGTAATGGCCCATTACATGCGTCTTCATGCTGCGTATCAAGAGAATCTAAAAAGGTATCAAACAATGTTTGCATCGCTTGAGGATGGACGAGAACAGGGCATTACTGGGTGTCTAAAGCGTAGCAACATGAAGAAAGATAAAGCAACATCATTTATGGCCACGAATCTTAATTGCCATTTGGTGCGTGGTAGACGCGTATACCTCAGTGGAGATGCCAATTGGAGTGAGCAAGCTCTGAGGGGAAGTTCGATTTCAGCCTCGTTTGATGATGGATCTGGATCAGACGACAGCGATAGTGGGACGTTGCAGACATCTGAGTTTGTGTACTCTTTAGTCACTCACGGCTGCGCTTCAGCACATACCATGGGCTTTAAAGAGGGCGGACTGCGTCGTCTCCAGCAGCTATTGTCTTCCCAAAGCCCACCAGATCCACGTCTGCGTGAGCGCATCGAGATGAGAGAAGATGTTGTGCGTTCCCAGGTGCTAGCTATCGCTGGCGCCTCGCTACTAAATGCTGTAGACTTGGCCGCAACTCGTGGTGGCCAGCACCGCCAGCGTCTGCAGCTTGCCTGTTCGACTGGTTATTTGCTAAGCATTGAATCCTTGTTAAGCACAGTTGGGGCTGAAAAGGGAATGCTTGAAGACATGTCGGAAGGTGTTCGGTGGCTTAATAGTGTCGTGAGTTTCCAGCTCGTGCAATCTGCAGAAGCACACCCCTACATGAAATTTTCAAAGTGTGTTGGTGTTACAAGTACACCAACAGGAGATCATGTTGTGGTTGCTTTTGCTGTACCACCTTCCATCTTTTCAAAACTTCCAGACGTACTGCAGCAGGGACATGCCATTAAACTTCACGGAGTCTTGTTTACACAAGGCATCAACGAGATGCAGTCTGTAGCGAATCATTATCTGAATTCAAGTCTTCAAGACGAGTTGAATTTTGAAAGCGTGCAGATGCTACAACGATACTTCAGAGTTTACTATACCCAAATATCTGCTTGTGCGGATGGTGATAAGAAGAAACGTGAAGAAGATCTAGCTAAATTAGCGGAAGTACAAGCTGAAATTGAAGCGCTAACTGACCGCCTCAATATTCGTACAGAAAATGTGCAGAAAAAGTTTGTGAACATTTTAATCGCGTCTAGCGATATTTGTCGCCGACTAGGTGCTGGACGCACGACTTGTTGTAAGAGTGGTAAGGACCGCACGGCGATGTCGGTAACTTTAGAGACCTCGCGTTTACTCGTGGAGCATTTTCACGTTAAACAGGGAGTGCATCTCTGCAATGCAATGAGGGAACGTGGTGTCCGTCGCGTTAATGTGCTCGCAAATACTGGTAAGACCAAGTACGCATTTAATTCATTTCAGCTCAAGTATATTCCAGATTGCTACAAGCCCCCACTAGCCTGTGCAGACTCACACGTGTCCTCGTAATCAAAGAACGATGAGCGGTGAGTTAGATATATTACGCTCGTGATTGATCTTACCTTTAACAATATTAAAAATGCCACACATAATTTCAATCATCTATCCTCGGTGTCAGAGTTTTGTTGCCTTGTGCGCTTACATTTGTACAAAATAATAATATATCAAGAGAATTTACTGGCAAATGTATTCAGACGTTGTTCACGTAGTCAGCAGCTGCGATGTCATGTCTAATGTTTGTCTAAATACTTTAAGATGTATGTGGCGTGTTCAAACCACCTAGACAATTCAGGTTGATGTGTCGACGACGGCAAACGCATTCGGAGCGACGACGCAAACCCATCCAGACGTTCGTCGCGATATCACGTCACATGCTTTTAAACTGCTTGCAAATGTGCTACAGCGTGTTTGAACTACCTAAAAGCATCCTTTTGACGCGAATTCGACGGTAGACAGTAAACATATCCAGACGGTGTTCACGTTGTCAGCAGCTGCGATGTCATTTCACATTATTT
>NW_020190023.1:1839014-1839589 GCF_900000015.1 Plasmopara halstedii | reverse complement strand
CATCCTTTTTAAGGAGATTGGATAATGGCCGGGCCATTTCTGCGTAATTTACGCTGTAAGTAGTTGGCGAGACCAAGCCACTAACGCAACTCCACCGGTTCTTTGGAGCCGGCCAGTCTACAATGGCCTCGACCTTAGCGGGATCCGTTCGAAGGCCACGCTTCCCAATGAAGCACTCTAAAAAGGAATCTCTTCTGCGCCAAAGATGCACTTGACTGCGTTGGCGTACAGTTTGTTAGTGCGCATGCACTCGGGCACCGCTCTTAGATGAACGATGTGGTTCTCCTCATCCGTCCTCCCGTGCTACGCACGACTGTGAACTAAGATGTCGTCAAAGTATGTATGTGTATACGCCCTGTGGGGCCTGAACAACTGCGTCACAAGACGATTAAATGTCGCTGGTGCATTCGACAGCGCTTGAGGCATCACCAGCCACTCCCAGAGCATGCCGCTCGGAGTGCTAACCGCTGTTAGCGGAATGTCTTTGGCTCTCATGAGCATTTGGTAATATCCATCTACCAAATCGAGTGCACTGTACTTCGTACATCCCACCATGTTGCTCTTAAGAACATCCG
>NW_020190023.1:1838857-1839004 GCF_900000015.1 Plasmopara halstedii | reverse complement strand
GCTCAATGAGCCCTGTGTCAATGACACCGAAGTCTCCAAGTCTCGCTGGTTCCGACAGCGCACACAGGATGAGCCCAGCTTCATCCCCTGCACACGGTGCCATGTCGGACCGTGTCTCCGCGGCATCGAGGGATGTAAATCCTTGGC
>NW_020190023.1:1836791-1838847 GCF_900000015.1 Plasmopara halstedii | reverse complement strand
TCACCCTCACTGTCCGCTCCTTTGAAGCTCCGATGTTCTCTACAACATCCGACGAAGAACTGCTAACCCCGCAGTCTTCGTCCACTGGATAACGTGCCACTCCACATGCATATGAAGGGCCGCACCCAAAATGCCCCGGACTCTGTCTGACCACGCCATCAATGGCATGCAGCGATTGCTTCGTAACGAGAGCAGTGCTCAGTGGTTTTCGTGCCACCCTACGCGCATCACGAGGGCCTCGCCCTCGATGCCTCGGCCCTTGGCCGACCATGTAACGCATGACACGCAGAAACTGCTTTGAAAATTGAGCAGCGCTCAGTGGTTTACGTGCCGCTTCACGATCAGCCCGCGAGCCACGCTCGGGAATCCTGTCCAATGCACCGTTGGTCTCTACCAACTCGAACATTCCAAATGTCTAGCACGTTGACCGTCTCGGTCTAGTGCTCTCGCTAATAGCGCTTTTGTCTCCTAGCACAGGTGGGTTCATGACTCGCCAAGGCTCCACCAAGAGACGTGCGCGAAGCGCCCAAGGTCTTTGACCTACAATCAATTCATGGCTCATGGTGTTCCATTCCTAGGATGAGGTCATACCTTGCATACAAGTCTAAGCCTAGACAGCGTTCCACGGTATCGAAGTCAAGGAACTTGACTCCGAGGTCCACAGGGACCTTCGGGATCGTGACACACGTCCCCGTCGCTAGGCGAACAGTGACGATGTCACCCAACCTTTTTTTTAGTGTATCAGCATTCAGCTGACTTCCTTCCGTCGTAGAGCTTCGAGCATAATTGCCCGACGTTCCGGAATCGATGAGGATTTTCCATGGCTTCTCGAAGCCCTTTACGGTCGCCTTCACGACCAGCAAGCCCAGCTAGCACACACGTTCCGTGTTTAAGAGCACGGAGCTCTTTGGGGCTGGGCCCTGTTGACCTATGCTTCCCTGAGGCTCAACAGAACTCAGTTCTCCCCCAGTAGGTCGCCCCGCGCCTACTGTGTGATGTCGTTTACCCGCGACGAACCAGACTGGTAGGCGTTGGGGCGATGGCTCGAAGAACCTTGACGCGCCTTGCCCAGGGGGCGACCGTTCCGAAGGTGACGGGTGTCTCCACATACAAAACACTGTCGAATGTGTGTATGCTGCCCGGCAGCTCGAAGCTCTGCTCCATCGTCTTCAGCATAGCTGAGATTCATGGGCATAGGCCCGCTCGACGAGGTGTTGGAATTTGCATTCCTACCAAGTCGTGCCAATTTGAAATTAAATTCGGCATTCAGTGCCACAATTACTGCCTCTTCAAATGAGGACGGGCACACGGAAGACTTCCATTCTGACCACGCCAGTGCGGAGGCCTTCCATAAAGACGGTCACTGTGACCGCCTCCGGGAGGGGATATGCTGCCATCCCGGCAATGAGAGTTCGCAATTCTTGGACAAAGTCCACCAATTCCTTGTTGCCCTGTTGGGCGGCAAGAAAACGCGATCGCACGCGATACGCCTGATTAGGCAGCGAGAACACTCGTGAGAGCTGCAATTTCAGCTTCGCCCAGGAGGGAAACGCAGCTCCGACCGAAGTGCCGCACGTCAGTGCTCATTCTCTCGCTCGACCACCGATCTTGAAGATGGCTAGCGCCTCGCGCTGTTGCTCGGTTTGGAGCATGGCGGATGCGATGGCCATCTCGACCTCTCTTACCCAGAGCAGGAGATTCTCTTCATCCTTTCCCTCAAAGACGTTAACGCTAACCATGAGCGGCTTAGGTCGGGGGAAGTTTCCCGTCACCGACGGTGGCGTTTTAGACGCAAACGATGCAGACATCTTTTGCTGCAGGTGCTCTAGCAGCGCGTTTTCGTAACTCGAAAACGCCTTTAGACGTGCACCGATTGCCTCAGGGCCTTACGCTACAAGGTGTTGCACGCCCTCAAGGCCAAGCAAGATCATTAGCTTGTTAAGCCCGTCCTGCATGCCCTGGGGCAAAAAGGAAAATTGATCCATCCTCACATAGGATCAGTCGAAACGACTCAGGTGTAGATTGACTACAAGTGCTACCAAGTGCAGTGGGGCTA
>NW_020190023.1:1835428-1836781 GCF_900000015.1 Plasmopara halstedii | reverse complement strand
GACGCTTAGAACAAAGACGAATCAAATGTGTCTTGCCAAAAAATGCGAAAATCAACTCTGTTCCTGCGAAATAGAAAGTAAATGAGTCATGTGTTTACCCGAAAATTGAGCTTTTAATATCCAATCAAAACATATATTTAGAATAAAATTGCGATAGCATTTGAAAAAACATTTAAATGTTGTTGGATTGCAAAACGGATCATGCTCGACTGATAGTTTTGATCAAACTAACGTATCAATCAAATACTTGCAAATTTAGTCATTTGATGCGACTGCAACTAATTCATTGTCCGTCTTGGTAGACGCTTATCGCGATATTTTAAGTATTCATGGCTGGTCGCTCCGGCCAACTCCGATAGACTAAACGTTTCCAACTTCCACGGGTTTCTTGCCAAGTCATTTGATATCAGGGCATAAACATGAACCGCTGACATCGAGCGTTCAAACCATTGGTTAAATTGGTATGCCAGGTACTTGTCACCGAGATTTCTTACGGTTTTGTGTGTAGACATTCGTGCAGTAAGCAATATAGCTGCCACTCTTGCGGGGCCGACAGCCTTGGTAAGCATATCAACCAGCGACAGTGCATCTTCAGGATACCGTTTATTGAATTCAAGGTGATAATTGAGCCAAAATTGGAAACGAATTTCGTTCTCCACTTCATTGAGAAAGATGGGAATGACGCCATCATTCTTTGCAAACGCCTTCACGACCACGAATGGGCGAATTTTTTGGGACAGCATAACTTGAAAAACGATTGCTAAATATTTCGACGCCCTGACGTTTCCGCTATTTTTGGGGTAGACCAAAATTTCCAGTAATTGTGGCGTTCTGTAGTGTAGAATGAGATACTTCAGTTCACATACACGAGGATTCCGATTATACTCAGCTTGGTTACTAGAGGATAGATATGCGAGCCACTTGTCAAAATTCACGCCAAAGAAGTTGGTGGTATCAATTTGGCTTAGCACTTTGGATTGTTTGATACTAACATCTTTTCACCAACGATTGCGCAGTTCGATGGCGAGTTCTCGAGTACTGATATCCGCGATCCCATTTTTGAATATGGTATCCAAGCGCTCCGCAGTTAATCCAGCTGCCATAGCCTTATAAATCGACTGAAATGCATCCTTTGACTGTACATCAGATTGACATACAAGGTAGGCCCACTGAATCCAATTTTTGTCGGCCAGAATGTTTACGGAACTATCTTGCGGATGAAAGATTCCTATTAGAGCTTCTGATGTCACCCCCTTGTTTATTAGATCCGTGGTCTCACCCCACGAAATAATTTTTTCCTGGGCGTTCTTGATTGCCAAAACTTTTTCCATGAACTCGAGGATTGTCGAACTA
>NW_020190023.1:1820203-1835418 GCF_900000015.1 Plasmopara halstedii | reverse complement strand
ATCCGCTTACTCCAAGAGTAATTATTGCCTTCCCAAGGCTAATTGACTCTTCGGTTTAGATTCAAAACTGATTTTTATTTATTTTTTTAATCCTAATTTTAGAAGTAAGATTTTACTTAATATACTTAAATTATATAATAAAATCTTAAACACATGCATAAGTACTGGCTCCCTAGCCCCGTACCGTACTCTTGTTTGGGTGTGTCACACGATGCACATCTCGTATGACACACACCCGTTATCAGGGTTCGTGTAACCCCGTTACAAAAACCCTGTATGTCCAGTAGTTCTTCTTCTAGATACTAACTTTGATGGACACTTCAACATGCTATTTTAATGTAACGCACACTACAACAAACTTGAATGGACGCTTAAATAAACTATGACAAGCATTGTCAATGGTGTGGATAGTGATCGCAACACCCATGCGTATCTTGGCGATCTGGAAGCTGTAGACCACCGTAATCTAGCGTTGTATCCTGACGGAAAGGTGCTTACACTACCACTGATTTATCTGCCCGACATTGTATGGAGACCTGCTTCCAATTCTCTTTAAATTTAAAAGATACTAATTACAAATAGGTTTTGTTCCCAGGCGATGACTTGCCTCTTCGGATGCTCTCGGATTCGACACTTGGAGGCTTGCGTGAACTGTTATCAAATGAGAGTATTTTGTTGGCTGTACTACCTCCACACCAAGCTGGTAAGCATTTCGGTGCTACTGTTCGAGTCGAAAGGTTTAGTATGGAAAACCACAGTGCACGGATGACAGGAGCTGCGAGGCAGCGTTTTTGTCTGCTTCAGCGATTGCCAGCCGTCCCAAACGCTCAAATTTTATGGGGAAAAGTGCAGATTCTACCCTTAGACAGAGCTCAGTCAATCCCGTTCGATCAATTATGGTCGCATCCGGAAAAGAATTCAAAGAGTAAAAAAAATCTTCGGCAACTCCGTAGTCGGCAGTATCCGGCGTACTGGGGGTATAACACGTATACGTTATATGATGCACGTTTACTTGTGCAAAAGATTCAAAATATGCTGCTGTCCAATGTTCACGGTGAGTGGTATCGCAAACCTCGAACGGAGTGGTCAAGAAGACACAGTGACAATGCCGATCAATATGAAAAGTCGAATCTAGTGCACTACTTGGCGCTTTCTTGCGATCAACAGGATCCAAACCTTTTCGCGCAGTGGGTAGCTGGTAATCTACCATTAGATACGACTCAACGACTGGAGCTGCTCAGTATAAATTCAACCGTGCGATTGCTTCGTCGAGAGATTGAACTTCTTGAACAGGTGGAAGAAGATATCTTTTGTGCCATGTGCGGCTTTTTGATTGCAAATACTCGGGAGATTTTCAGTATGACGGCATGTGGGGCAGCAGGTGGCACATTTGTTAATCCTGGTGGCCACGTTTTTCAAGTGTTAACCTTGCGCGATGTTCACCGCGCACACATTTTTGCGGGTATGACGCGCAGCACGGAGGATTCGTGGTTTGCCGGTTACGCATGGAGTATCACGCATTGCAATTCGTGCTACCAACATCTCGGCTGGCGTTTTGATCGAGTAGACTCAGATCATTTGCCTGCTACGTTCTTCGGCTTTCGGCGAGCCGCGTTAACTCGATCTCGCAATTCGCAATTAAATATTAGTGGAACACTAGGCCTGAGTCCGCACGATTGAAGAAGTTATAAAGATGGCTCATCGATAAAAAGCGAAGGGAGGCCGCTGCCTAATTGATATGAACTCACACTTAAAGTGTATGATCATTCTCTTATCAGAATGTTGCAATTTTCGGGTGTCCTTATCTTGATGCAACCTCTACAACACTTTCATGCTAAAGTCTCAAAATCGTCATAGTTAAAAATTGAAAATTCATGAGAGTGACAAAAATATACTTTTTGAGGTGACCGCTTAAAAAACGCTAAGTTTTCATTGTCTCATCAAATAATAATTCAGGACATGAATCTTGTAGGTCTACTAATCATATTCTGACACTTTTCGCTCGACGGAAAGCGTTTGTAAGAGTTGTTACCAACAGTAATATCTTCTTGAGCGAAAACTCAGAGAAAAAGTATCTTTTTACTTTGTCATGATTATTTTTAAAATAGCTTTGTTGTTAGATAGCCAAAAAACTCTCATAGATAAAAGACGGACGTTTATGGTGTGAAAAGTACTTGATTGACAATAAGAACAGCTATTTCTGCAGTAGTTTCTACCACGTATAGATATTGTAATTATTGCTGTTAATGAATTAAAGACATCATGAACTCGTTGAATGCCAGCATTCTTATTGCCTCCAACTCTTTCCAAGCGATTGTCGCCAACCTTGCGTGGATAACTGAATGTGAAGAAACTCTCTCGTTAAGCAAATTAGATACGGCATTTTCGCTTAATGTTCCTGATATGAATCGGATCTTCTGGAACATATATGGCAACTTTTCATAGATACCAGATATGAATTTCCACTCTCACTACGATGTGCTGAGAAATTTACAGTACGACATTTTTGAGCAGTGTTTGCATGAGGGACCATCTTCTCGCAGGAACGCGACCAGAGATTGAACCCCTTTGTACCATCCTCGTCTTGATTTTACTTCATATTCTTATACAGCTGGTGGATGAAATATTAGATGTCTCTCTGACTCGTCTTTTACAGGAAGCACCACAATTAAATGTTCATCGTTATTAGAGTTCAACTCAACCAACTTTCTTTAATAAAGTTACGTTCACATAGCAATGTTTTGCTCCAAATATTTTCCGAGACAATTGATGTAAATCTAACTTTCAGCCGCTACTAATGATATGGCGAATGAAAGCCTTGTAGCACACAATTTTGAAATGTATACTGAAAATTATTGCGAGTTTTCGAAGCTATTACGAAATATAGCAGGTCTGGACGGCACCGGTAAAGTAAAGGAACTACCGGTATATGAATCTATTTAACCTGGCAACACGACCACCATGGGTCGTAAGCTGAGCAATGTCTACGATCACTTCTTTCGGCTTGAACCTAATCCCGGCCAAAAGGGACTTGTTCGCTATCAGTGCAAAAAGTGCGACAAGCAGTACGCAAGCAATGCGACTAGGTTGGCCGACCATCTTAAGATGTCGTGCGTCCCAGGGTTTCAAACCAACCAGCGCGCTCGGATAAAATCGAGTACTCTTGATGACGACAACATTAAGGGGAAAGATATTGCGAGCGAAGATACATCCGATGGTGTAGTGACTACAGTAGCGTCGATCAATGCACAGACATCCTGTCCCAATGTCTACGCCACCACAAGCGTGGAGACGGCGCAATCATTGGCTTTAAAGCGGGTCGACCAGCAACTTCTTTCAAATATTTTAGAATCGGAAGACAGAGATCCACCGGATATCACGGAAGTTCTTCTTCGATTAGCTAAACTTTCTACGTGTGTTATTGGTGACGCGATGGCTCAAATGAAAATTCAAGGTCATTTAGTAGGTGTGGATTTGATCCGGGGCTACGATACTCCATTGGCGATAAATATCTGTGGACCAGCGTTGACAGTTCAAATGATGCCAATCGCTGGTGCACAAATAAGCAGCAGATCTTATGACTACATAGACACAGTGGAGATGGGACAAGTGATAGTAATTAGTGCTCCAACAGGTATAACGTCGGCAGTGTTTGGTGGGTTATTAGCGACCGCTTCAAAAGCACGAAATGTAGCAGGGATTGTGACAGACGGCCGGGTACAAGATGTGCAGGATTTGTGTACAATGAATTTCCCAGCATTTGCCACGGGCACATCGGTCCATGGCGAAACGGGATCGACAACGATAGGTGAAGTGAATTGTCCTATTGTTGTATCAGGTTGCGTGGTGCGTCACAATGACATTATCCGAGGTGACATAAATGGCGTAATCGTCATTCCTGCTGAATGTGCACAGGACATTGCGACTCGAGGTGAAATCATTGAGGACCAAGACAGAAAGATTGTTGAAGCTTTAAATGAAGGTGAGCCACTGAAGCGCTCCTTTCACCAGTTTCGCTCTCGTGATATTTGATTATGATCCAACTACTCCACACACTTCTGCTGTTCGTTTGGTATGTAAGAGATCACTACTCTTACCTGCTCGCGTGCTAATTCGGAGGTATTTAACTAGCTTTTATCACCAATAGGACCAGGTCTTTTAATAAAGCTACTAAATAATTATTGGCCTTCGCACTTTGTAAGAAAGGATATTGTAACAATGGCGGACGAAGTAGATTATGAGAGCGATACGGCCATGGCCGCAGAAGAAGAAGAAGACAAGCCACGAAAGACTAAACGTACAATTAAAGGACGTGGAACGGGAACTGCAGCAATGGATGCTGCACGATATCCAGCTGAAACCGGTGTCTTCGACAAGCTCAAGCCCAGCGCGTCAACTAGAGATCATTCGACGGCCCTACGTTCTGTTGAGGGATGGCTCTTATTTGTCACAGGTGTGCATGAGGAGGCACAGGAAGAGGATGTTATGGATGTCTTTGGAGAAGATGCACAGGTGAAGGACTTACATCTGAATCTTGATCGACGTTCCGGCTTTGTCAAGGGCTATGCACTAGTAGAGTTTGAACATTTTAAAGATGCGAAGGCAGCCATGGAGCGCATGGATGGTGCTAAAATTCTGGGTAGCACAATTCATGTCGATTGGGCCTTTCGAACAGAGACCGAGAAGCGTGGAGGACGTCGATCTAATCGACGATAGATAGCTACACTAGTGAGAAATGATGTGCAAACAATACAAAAAAGGTCTTTGGATTCCTGTAACTATTAATGACTATCCGACAGTAAATACACGCGCATCACGCTGCCGTTTGGGCCGTCCGCTAGGCTTTTTGATCTTGGTTTTGTATTCTTCCATATACCTCCTCTCAAGCTGGCGCTTGGTGTAAAGCCATTCTGCAACTCGTCGTTGAATGCGTCGGGCACCAAAGTATTGATGGGCAAAAAATTCGATACGCCGTTTAGCTCCAACAACCCCAATAATACTTGAATCTTGGTCAGGCATATCAGAGTCGGAGTTAACCTTCACCCATAACAAGACTTTTTAGTGTCATGTTGGTGATATATTCACAAAAATTCAAGGCATAGAGACATACCTTGACCATCTCCCGCGTCATTGCTAGTAATACGTCTCGAAAGTAAACAAACTCGCCATCATATAAAGGCACCTCCAAAAGGCCTGCGAAATTTATAAAGCGGTAAAGTTTAAGCAAGAGACTACAATAGCTGTTTGACGAACGTACACATGTATTTGAAGAAATGAGCCATATCGAAAGGCATGCCGAACTTTCCAAGTGGAGGCTTAAGCAGATTGATCAGTAGCAAAAGCTTGTCAACTTTGACAAATCCAGTCGCTTTGGGATCAATGTCTGCCCATTTCGTCTGAAACTCGTCAAGAAGTTCGGGTTCAAATAAAGGTTCTTCATCTTCGTGAGAAAGCGAGAAACCCTCAAGAATCACAGCGATCGTGAGATTGAGCATAACGTAGGTCACCAGTAAGGTAAACGTACAGAAAAAACCATACGCAATCGGATTGCCGCATCCATTCAGCGGTATACAGCCTTCAAAATCATGAAATCCGCACATATTTGGGTCATAGGGAGGATCATCTACACATCCTGGAGAGTAAGACGCCAAGTCATGCATACAACTGTTCCATGCTTCGCCAGTTGCTGCACGCAATAAAAAGAGAAATCCTCTACCAAAGTCTTGGAAATTAGCGTGTTCATCAATATTGTCGGTCAAAGCAACTTTGGCGAATATTTGAACTCCCATTGTCGCGTAGATAAACAACATAAGAAACAAGATCGACGTAATATTACTGAGTCCAGGAAGTGCGATATACAATGTTAATAAAATTTGTCGAATACTTTTAGATGCTTTGACAAGACGAAGAATTCTGGTCACTCGAAAGACGCGGACGAGCATTGCAAGGGATCGAACCGAGGCTCCAGTAAGCGATTCCACAACGACACTCAAAAGTGTTCCAAGCACGACAAAAAAGTCAAATTGATTCCACCGGTCTTCGAAATATTCCCAACCAAAAGCGGTAAGCTTCATCACGGCCTCTAATGTGAATACTACTGCAAAGATTTCATTAAGAATATTAATGACGTAACCTTGTATGGTTGATTCGCCAAAGTATTGTGCCGCCATTAAAACAGTGTTGACAATGATACAGATCATAATGAACCATTCAAAGCGCTGCATTGTAACTAAATTGAATAAGTGCCGTCGAAAATATTCTTTCGGGGGCTTTAATATACGCACGGGACCGACGCGAGACGCAGCTTTTTGGGCCTCAATCCACTTTTTCTGTTCCGGTGTGAGCATAAAATCCCCACCTAATGCAGCTTTCATGCGATTAAAGTTGTCAATGATGACACCTACAAAGAGGTTTACAACGAAGAAGCTGCCGACCATTATGAAAAGCACAAAGAACAATGCCCAGATCATGTTATTGTCCCGTATAGGCTGCATGCCAATGCCGTTAGAATCAATTGCTGCCATCATAACATCTGCCCAGCCTTCCGTTGTCGAAATTTCAAAGAATGTTAGCATTGCGGAGCCAACATTGTCAAAATTTTGAGGCAAGACTTTCTCCCAGTTAGCCCCCCAGCACTTGCAAACATATTCCGATGTCAGATCTGCACCAATGGTGAGCGGGAAAGTTGCTTGACAATCTGTGCCATGGAACCAGCTTCGTTCGAGGTCTGAAGATACTTTCCACGCTTTTGGAGTAACAAGAAAACTCAATTGAGCCTCCGAAAGTGCATCAAAGACGTCTCCACTACAGGCATTAAACGTTCCTTTCAGGTAATTCACGGCCACAATGCTAAATATGAGAAAGAAGAGCATACATACGAACAGGACATTGATCACCTCTGGTATAGCTTCGAACAAAGCGTTCACAACCAACTTTAATCCAGGTCTACGGCTTATCATTCTCAATGGACGAAAAGTTCGTAGTCCACGAAGTGACCGCAAAGACTTGAGATTTGCCCCTTTTCCTGATGACTCTGCGACGAGCATGATGAGAGAGGAGACGACAATAACTCCATCAATAATATTCCACCCATTCCGAAGATAAGCTCCTTTATGCATGACTAGACCCATTGCAACAATTTTTATGACCATTTCAATCGCGAAAATGATGGCTAACGCCTTGTCCAGCCCCTTTAAGAATGTAGCAAGAGCAGACTCTGGATTCGCGAGTGGATTGTCGACCGCTAAAGCAATGGATGAAAGCACAATCAAACCAAATACCGTCGAGTCGAAGTATCGATGGGTCGATAAGTAGCAGGCCACTCGCCGTACTTTTGATGTGTCTGCAAATAAAAATAACGATTTCCCAGAACTAGCTTCTACCGCTTGATTGACTGTCTCGTCTCGGTCTTCTACTTCCCCACTGACTTCTTGATCTCTATCCGGCATTATGTCAGACACAATACTTGTTCGTGAACTGGCAGCTAAACTACTTCGAGTAGTGGTGGTCAACATGTCTCGCAATGAAGCTCTGCGAAAGCTTCCGATCGGTGCAAGGTCCGTTGAGCCACTAAGAGAACTCAAACGACTTGTAGGCTCAATGTATATTGTTTTAGCCAACGGTACACTTGGTGTAATTTCATCGGCAAATTTCTCCAAATTAACAGCGCGAACATCCTCTTCGTCTTCATCTTCATCTACCTCCATAATTGATTGCCGCCGGGCTCCAATCGCATGGGTTGTGGAAAGCATTAAAAAACTTCCTCTACTTGTCAAAATTTGTTCGCTTTCGGACGAAATTGGAGTTACTCTTGAGCTCATGCTCATCACTGACATCTTTTCAGCCAACCTTTTGGTTTCTTCTTGTTTTTGCCTTTCTTGCTCTTCATCGTTATCTCCAAAGTTGTCAAGTAAGAGAGCTAGGAACAGATTCATCAATACAAAGTCACCTAAAATCACCTAGTGTCCAAACATTTTATCACTCTTTGTACAAATATAGGATTGCAGGACAAAATGTTTTCAGTAAACACCTTACCAATGAAATAAAGTAAATGCATGAGAGCATGCCATTGCCCAGAATAGCAAAATACATGATGCCGTTCCAGTTCTCGCCCGTGATTATCTGAAACACTGTGACAGCAGCCCAAAGCAGCGTGTCAAAGTTATTTCGCGGAACCTACGAAAATCGTCAGCCACAACGCGAGAATAATTACACTCAACTACTTACAGTCCCATCCCAGAACTCGTCCAAATTAAAAGGAGTTGAGTAACCCTCATTATCAAATCGCATAGTGTTGCCGAAGAACTAAAATATAAACAAACTTCTTTCAAAAACGAGGTGTTGGATAAAAACTCATCAGCTCATTTTTACCTGTACGCCAATTAAAGCATAGATGTAGATAAAAAGAAAAAGAAGGACGCCGAAATTTGTGATACTTGCTACAGCTCGGAATATCATCTCCAAAAGCTCCCGAAGCGATTTCCAGTCTCGAGCAAGTTTAAAAACTCGGAATAACCGAAAGGACCGCAATGCCGACACAGCTCCTTTCTTAGGAGGGTTATTAGACATAAACGAAGGTGGGGAAGCAACAGTCTCAAGAATACCCATCGTCACGATAAATGCGTCGAACAAATTAAAACGATCGCGGGAATATTGACGTAGTCCAAGTCCAAAGAGTTTCATGACCATTTCCAAAACAAAGACACATGAAAGCGCAAAGTTAACAATCTCGAGATCTTCATCCATTTCGGTTGGCATCGGATAATGATCTAATGCTAATACGGCAGTATTGGCAAGAATAACGGCCATAATAAATCCAGCAAAGAGCTTGTGCGATACAACTGCATTCAGCCAGTGCTCCTTTGCAAGTCTCTCGGCATTGTCTCTATCAAGCTTTGCCCTTCGCTCTTCTTCCCGCTTCTGAGTAGAAGTTTTCCCAGGTTTCTGATCGAGATTAAACTCTTCGGAAATGACAGCAAGCGTCAAATTCATTACGAAAAAAGAAGCAAATATAATGAGCCCCACGAAAAATATCGCTCCAATAGTCGGTTGTGATGAATCCATTACCATGTACATAATGGCTGTCCAGCCTTCTTGTGTGATAGACTGAAAAATAGTGAAGAAAGCTCGTCCAATATTATCAAAAGTCGTAAGACCCCAATCAAGACTTGGACGGTAAAGTGCATAATCCATCGCCTTACGGTTGCTAAATCGAGGATTCCCAAATGCATCCCAGTCCGAGCCACAAAATTTTCCAATTTTGCACGCATGATTACCGGCTTGGCCTGTTGCTGCGCAAAGAAATTCGTCTTGCTCATCTACAGGCCAAAAGCACGGTTGTGCAGTACTCCAAGGTGAAGTTTCCTTTGTATAATGTCCCACACTATCTTCGTAGTCAAGAAGGGGAGCATCTATGCATAAATAATTTTCTTCGTTCGCCGTCACTTGGTCGAGGTATCCCTGAGGAATCGGCCAAATCGTTTCGTTCATTTCGTTAAGAGGTAGCTTTACGGGAAACGTGGTTAAGCGACATCGACGGTTCATACTGCCACCAAAAAGTTGAATTCCGAGAATACCAAAGATGAAAAAGACGAAAATCTGTAGAATGACAACATTACCAAGTGCAGGCAATGCTTTCAGCAATGCAGCAATAAGTCGTCTCATTCCAGGAATAACCGATAGGGATCGTAGTGGACGAAGTACTCGGATAGTTCGAATGGCTGAAACATTCGGCATTCCTGGCAGCGAAGCTACAAGGCTAAGATATACAAAAATACCTGTCAAAACCAGTGCTGAATACGTCACTTTAGTAAACAGCGCATCAGTACCTAGAAACAACGACGAAAAAGTCGAGGACGTTCCACATATCCTGCCCGTATGAACCCTTGCCATATATTCCCATGGCAATAATTTTAAGTACGCACTCTCCTGTAAATATGATGGTAAACGGAAGTTCGGAAAATTCGACAATATGATTCTGTAGCGAGTAAGCGTCGATAAGTTTTCCATTAATGTACGTTTTCCCCGAACTTGCTGGGTTTAATTCAGTGTCGACGACAGAAAAGTCGGATAGTCCGAGTATGATCGAATTTGCCACAATAGCAGCAATGATAAATCGATCAAAGTACTTGTGGGCAATTAACTCAACGCACCATTCGCGTAGTTTGTGCTCTCTTGGCAAGAAGCGAAATATTAAATAGTCTGCACCGAATCCCTATCGAATCAGTACATATCTTGTGAGTGAAGTCACAAATATCATCATCCACGTTTGTTTAATGTAAATGCGGTACCTTTGGCGGCTGGGCGACCGCAAGCCGTCTTTTCAGGTCTATCGATCGCTCAAAATGATCAACTGGATTTATGACTGGGGACTTGACTGTGTGTAAAACTTCTACTCCTGGTGAAAGAATCATTTTCGTGCGGGAGATGTCGGGAAATAACACTAACGCATCCTTTTCTAACGAGTCACTAAAGGTTGTCGGCGCGACTGCAACGCCACGCTTTATCCTGCTAACTAGATGTCTAAGCCCCTTTACAACGGACAACGATCCGTACGTTGAGTAGAAGCACGAAATCTTGTCACGCGTACCGTGATCCCTGATTCCGTTCAAAGAAGCCAAGCAACAAGAAGTTACGGCCGCTCAGTTAGAAAAGTATTTCCGGAGTAGTGAAACAGCGCTTAGACAGGAATACGTTGTTCATTCAGACTTGGATATAAATAAGAAAGTCTCGACTTTGATGGGCACGTAATTTGATGACATGGGGTGTGTTTGCGGTACTCAAAACACTCGCTTCCTGGAGATTACGCGAATTTGTGATGTGAGCTTGTTTCTTAAGCTTATGGGGGTAGACACTTTCGCGCAATCGATGACAATGCACAAAGCCGCTGAAGCTCCAAATCATCGTGCTACTATTCCAGCGCAAGCGGGTCAAATTGCGATTATTTATAATGGATTATCGAGTCTCTTTGACGTTAATGAGAAAAACATTCTAAACATACGTGCATACATGCCTCTTGGACACACCCAAGCAGTGGTTCCCCTTTCGCCTAGTCACGCTTACACCCATGATCCTCACATTTCAAAAGGTGGCACGTTGTTAACTCCAGAAATCTTTCTTTTTTGGAAATCGGATAAAGAGATTATTTGTCGATACGTGACGGAAGGTGCGGGTGACGAAGTTGTTTTGGAATCAACTCTATGTGCTCGAGTTGAATTGCAGAGCCAGTCACGATATCTGTTATTGCCCTCGAACGGGACGGATAGCGGAAAACCTTCGTCACTAAGCGCACTTACAAATGGTGATTTAGTCGGTTTGCTTACCACTATTCCATTCTTCGCCGACTTACCTACCGATAAACTTGCCATACTTACTGAAGTTTCAACAATACGCATCTATCCTAGTGGTTGTATTATATTTCGTGAAGACGAAGGAATTAGTACACAAATGTTCGTCACACTTGCTGGTTCTGTTGAAGTGACAAGTTCACGGGCTACTGGGCCATTAGCGACACTTGTGGCAGGATCTTTTTTTGGTGAAATGTCGTTGCTGATCAATATCCCACGTGCAGCGACTGTGAAGGCACTAGAGAGTTGTATGCTCATGAGCATTGAGAAGAAAGCCTTTCATAGTGTATTGGACCAGTGCCCTGATGCACGACTGAGCATCAACAAACTTTTAAAGGAAAGGTTACTGTTAAAAGCGATTTTAAGTGGTGTCTTACCGTTCTTCAGTGCGATACCCAATGAAAGGATGATTCGCTTTAGTCAAGAATTTGAAATTGAAGATCATGTGCGCAAAAATGATATTGTGCTGAGTCAACAAGGTGAGAATGGCTCTCAGGATTCGAAATTTGTCTTTGTAGTTTATGGTGCGGTCGAAATATCATCTAAAGATCGAAAACCAGGCATGTTTGGACACGATCGCTCAATTTTTCTCACACCAGGGTGCTACTTAGGACCTTTTACGTTTGAGCGGATGAATTTGCGCAACGGAAAAGCTTATGCACGCTCAGCGTCTGTGCTATTAACTTGCTCCTTTCCCACGATCGTAAAGCTACTTGAAGAGTACCCATCCGCACGTGCCGCGGCAAATATTGCTTGGTTTGGCGAGCGGTGTGATGTTGCGAGCGTATTACGTCATGGCGCCTTAGCGCTTCGATTTCGAACATTTCTTGAATCCGAACACAGTGAAGAAAATTACCTCTTTTTTTTGGATATTGAAAAGTTTCGTCAGATCGAAGACAAGAGCGAGCGACGTGAGGTGTCCATTTACATTTTCGAGCGGTATATTCAGCCCGGTGCACCAAAAGAAGTGAATTTACCCGCAGTTATTCGCGACGACATCATGGATCAAATGGGCAAGTTAAGTGCACTCGACACAGTGGAACCTACTTTTTATAACGAAGCTTGCGATGAAATTATGCGACTTATGGGCAAGGACAGCTTTCTGCGTTTTAAAAAGAGTTTTCATTTTCAAAATATCGTTGAGGCGCTGGACCCTCATACGAATCGTCAAGGGTCTCGATTGGTAGCTGCTTGTCACCAATTTCGAGACTCTTTGCAAGTTCTGCGGCCTGGTCACGTTGACATGAAGAACACGCAGCTAGAGCGCATGTTGAGCACGATTCAAAAGTCTCAAGCTCTTAAAAACAATGTTTCGGATTCAGCAAGTCCTTAAGGGCTATCTTGAAGGTAGGGCGATAAACATCAGAGTAAAGAATCAATGATTAACAAGATATACTGCAATTTTTTACCACTTTGTGTCATACTTCCAAGTACTAGCAAGCGAGGTACCAATCAAGCAGAGACCAGTGTGCAGAGACATTTAACAATATCCCCATCGGCCTCGCGTAGCTTCCGATCTGCTTGTTGCGTGGAGATCTCCATCTCCTGTGCCACGAGTTCTACTTCATCTTTGCTGATTTTAATGGCCGCTAGTTTCTTCTCCAACAGGCGTTCAGCTTCTTTGTCTGCCTCCTCTTGCTTGTGCAAAGCCCGAAACGCTGCCTTCATCTTGTTCTCATCCATTTGTTTTTCCTCGACGAGATCTGTAAGCTTTTCCATAGCATTGCTCTCGTCCTTTTTGCTCTTCACCTGTTCCTGCGGAGTCTCCTCCTCTCCATCCGAGCCAGCATCCACTTGATCCGTCTTCTCCTCTGTTTGACTCATGTTTATGACTTGCTATTGCCACATAAATCGCTTTCGATTTCAAACAGTTCAACCAGTCGATTTCTTGATTTTTTATGCCACAGACCAAAATCCAGATGACGTGCGGTTGTACATTTGTCACCATACAATCTACATGACCAACTCATTTGCAGTCCATCCGCATCCTAATCAAGTTGAACATGTTCGCTCGTGTGTCCCGCCGTGTCGCCTACGCCGCAAAACAAACCTCTTTTCGCACTTTCGCCTCGCAGGTCCGTGCATTTTCGACTGTTCCGGCCCCTGTCACGCTTGCTGTCGCCGCTACTGTTGGCGTCTCGGCTTTTGCTCTTACCGCTGCCCCTATTGCTGAGAACAAGGCTAAGCCTACAACACCCCTTGCTGGCGTTCCTGGCACCTCTACGGAGCGCACGTTCATCGCGATCAAACCCGACGGCGTACAGCGTGGCCTTATCAGTGAAGTAATTGGCCGATTTGAGAAAAAGGGCTATAAGCTTGTAGCTCTTAAACAAATGACGGCTACAGAAGAGCGTGCCAAGGCCCATTACGCTGACCTGTCCGCGCGTCCCTTTTTCCCGGGCCTTGTTAAGTACTTCACCTCGGGCCCAATCGTCTGCATGGTCTGGGAAGGCACGGACGTAATTCTTACTGGCCGCAAGATTTTGGGTGCTACTAACCCCAACCAAGCCGCCCCAGGCACCTTGCGCGGTGACAACTGCATTTCCACCGGTCGCAACCTCGTACACGGTTCGGATGGCCCGGAGTCTGCCAAACATGAGATTACAATGTGGTTCACCCCCGAAGAGATTAGCAACTACGAGCGTGCTCTCGACACGTGGATTGTTTCAGATAACTAGATCAAATGGAGGCAAGCTGACAAGGCTTGAGACCAGCTGCTGACATCAAAGTAATGTTGCTGTGCAATACATAGCCTTAGATGTGGTTAACGTGTCAATTATTTTTCTAAGTGTAGATATCGCACATCAGCGCAAACATCACACAATTTGATTTCTGGTGCAGCTTTCAAGCATACTTATCGGACCTTGAGATAGAATGAACCGAGTAACTTTTGTAATATCGATCTTCCCATGGATGGAAAGGTGACAATAAATGGTGAGAAGCGTGAAATTGAAGGAGTTTACTGTAAACAAATTCAAGCATGGACTACGTCAGTTCCATCGACTCTTTTATGTTGTCGCATCGAGCCTTTCCTTTACCAGCTGAGTTGGCTGCTTTTTGTTATAGTGGCGGAAATTAGAAGTTCATTAATTAACTGTTGTGGCGTAGGATTGTACGTGTACCCAGCTCGGCTAAAGGTCACTGAGCGCGACGTACTTAGTCTCGTCTTTAGAATGGCTGAATTCTTGGTCGTCATGCGCAAATAAAAAAATTCTCTTAGTCTCTGCTATCGAGGAGCTTAACGCTTACTTAAAGCTGTAATTCTATGCGAGTTGGTAGACACATGGTTAGGGTGTTTCACTTGAACCTTACGGCTTGTTAACGCCTCCAACCGCTTTCTGTCTTCTGGCATTCAAATCTGTCTTCTTAATGGTACTAACAGCAGCCAAAATCTTTCTCATGTATCGTGTTGCCCTGAGAACAAAGAGGGAAATATAACTTCGTATCATGCTACGAATGAACTAGTCTTAATTAATTAGTCCCGGGTGTCAACTTGAAGAATGCTACCAGATGTAACTGGGTTCGCCAAGCCCCTCGCAAGGAGAAACATTTAATTATGTGACACTTCGATAGCTCACACGAAGAAGATGGGTTTGCATGCAAATTCAGGATGTAAATAAAACCAGGAAAAACTTATAACAATCACCTAATTTCTCTGATTTCAAGGGTAGTTCAGGAAGGGCGACGAGTAGAGGCTCACACAAAACGTGGGTGTCGAATGGGGAGATTTGCTCTCACGTACCAATCCTGCGTCGTGCTTCGCACGAAAAAAGGCGTCAATGACGTCGTACTGCTCCTTGGGCAGGGGACATTGGCGTGTTACGCAGTATTTGGTTCCCGGAACGAGGTCGATCTCATGACGCACACCTC
>NW_020190023.1:1819721-1820193 GCF_900000015.1 Plasmopara halstedii | reverse complement strand
TTCGAAGCCCTTTACGGTCGCCTCCACGACCAGCAAGCCCGGCTTGCATACACGTTCCCTGTTCAAGAGCACGGAGCTCATCGGGGCTGGGCCGTGTTGAACTATGCCTCACCGAGGCTCAACAGAACTCAGTTCTTCCCCAGTAGGTCGCCCCGCGCCTAACGAGTGGTGTCGTTTCCCCGTAACGAACCAGACTGGTAGGCGTTGGGGCGATGGTTCGAAGAACCTTGACGCGCATTGCGCAGGGGGCAGCCGTTCCGGAGGTGACGTGTGTCTCCACAGCCAAAGCACCGTCGTGTGTTTGCGTGCTGCCCGGCAGCTCGGAGCTCTGCTCCCTCGTCCTCAGCATAGCTGAAATCCATAGGCGTAGGCCCGCTCGACAAGCTGTTGGAGTGTGCATTCCAACCAAGTCGTGCCGATTTCATGCCACATTCATTGCCTCTTCAAACAAAGACGGATGCACACGGAAGAT
>NW_020190023.1:1818887-1819711 GCF_900000015.1 Plasmopara halstedii | reverse complement strand
GTGATTTCAATCATATGTATCCTAAACAACCACTGACGCAGCTTAAGACGCTTACAGACGCTGTCGGCCCCGCAAGAGTGGCAATTATGCTGCGTGCTGCACTACATTCTTCACACCCTTCAGTACAAGAATGTGGTAAACGTTTGCAGGCATTCCAATTTAACGAGTGGTATTACCTTCCGATGTCACAGGGTGGTGTCCGTGATCTAATAGCAAATGACCTGGCAAACAATCCGTGGACGTTGGAAAGTCACAGTATATCGTCGTTGGCAGAAACAACCAGCAAGGATTACTTTATTTTTTGCTTCAACCGGCGAAATTCCTGAAATCCATGCAAGACAAGTATTGATGCTGACGTAGTCACAGTCGCATCAAATGATTAAATCGACGTTGTGTAGCAAGCATTTAATTTACGCGTTGGTTTTATCAAAACCGGCAGTCAAGCAACACCGTAAGCAGCATCTGTTTTGCAATATAACAACATTTCAATGTTTTTTTCTTACATTCTATTGCGATTTTGTCCTAAATATTTGGTATGATTAATATTGCATTGTTGAGTTTTGAGCCTTATTTTATTTTTCCCCACTTATTTCGCGATTCATCTGACTATCAGCGTGCCAGACTGAAGATCTCTAAGCGTCACAGTCGAGTACCCAAGCGTCAGCGACGAACTGATAGAAACGAGCACCAATCATCTCCTAGAACTGTCACGGCTAAGAATGAAACATTGTTAAAACCATAATACTCATTTCGTTGAAAATCAGCGATATCATCAGCGAAAGCTGTCAGCTTCGCTTCCAATATACCCAACAACGTACCAAAAA
>NW_020190023.1:1804157-1818877 GCF_900000015.1 Plasmopara halstedii | reverse complement strand
CCACAAGATTGTCGAGACCCAATAAGTGTAGCGTCGTCAATACACCACGACACGCTTCCGACACGGGCGAGCGATCAACAAACAAATGCTGCCAGATTATTGTGGCCTGTTCTTCCTTCGAATACAAATTAAACTCTTCTACTTGCAACTGGGATGTCTGCAGAAACTCTGCCACAAGATAATGGTACGTAAGCAGTTCGTTGATGCCCCAAAGCATGAGTTTGCCATGACTTGGAGGAAACAAATGTGTGTGTACATCAATAATTTGGACCCTTGCGACAGCTTCACGTACAAAAATGGCCACCTCTTTCCTAGTGGCTAGATATTCACTCGCATTATGATTGCGAAGTATATCATCAAGTGTCTCCAGGGCCGCCCGCTTCCCAGACACGATACGTTGGTACAAAGCGGCAACGTCAGTAGCAAAAGAAGCGTACACGTCATTCGTGAGGTCAAAGCCCTTGACAAAGCTGAGCACGCTGGCAATGGCTACACCAACACCACTCGATACTTCAGAGCAGGACTCAGAGCTTGCCGACTCCGAAGACTTGTTGCTACCACTTCGACCGGCGCTAAAGATTTTTTGGCTAGTCTTCCAAAGCGTTTTAGCAGTATGGCCCTTTTCACCATCCATGAACTCGTACTTGCCCGTCGAAATGTTCGCACTCAATCCATTTGCATATACCCAAGTCTTTTCCGTCGTCGAGTAGATTGGCAAACGGTCTTGAATATTATCCATTGCACCCACGAAAATTTCAGATCCATTACCACTTTCTTTTCGTGAGTCAGTTTGGGTTGGGGTCAAATACCTCAAAATTACAGCTGTTGCGAAAGCCATGAACACGCTAGGGCGATACGACTCATCCCGAGTCACCATCGCCTCCACACTACTGAATAAACGAACGCCATACTTAAGCATGGCATTCTGGCCAACCCAAAATGGGTCAAGTCCAAAATGTTCATGCTCTACACGATCCATCCACTCATCGTATGCGAGTTGTGCCTTTTCCTTGCTCACACCACGAAGCACAAGCGATGGCGCAATGTCCTTGGTGTATAACAAATCAAGAAATTGACGAATTTGAGGATACTTTAACACATCGCATGTAGTCTTCACTCGCGTTACAGCCAACAAATACACCATGGCAGTATGCACAGCATTGGCAATACTCAATTTTAGCAAATGGTCTTTTTCTAACTCGCCAGCGGTCGTGCGGATGTGCACACCTGGTAAGGAGCTCAGCACTTCGGCATCCAAAACTTTCTGAAGATCTTCAATTACAAGTGCCTTCGTAGGCCAAGGCTCCGTCAATGGCACGAGGGATTCATTCGCTCGATGCGACGTCAGACGATCGACCATTGTGTTATGAAAATACACATTGGAAGTCACATAAGCATGAAACGAAGCGAGATCATTCGGCTGACCCTTCCACTCTGTCTCCAGCACTAGCTTCTTAATAGTATCACCATTCCTTGGCAAATTGTCCGTATTGATAACCGAAATGACGTTATCTGTAAGATATCGTAACAATACAAACGTAAGTTGCCAGTCTCTTGTTTTAAAAAGGTAAATAAACGTACTTGGTACTTTTAAAAAACAGTTATAAAGCAGCTCGGTAAGGTCAACAATAGCGGAACTTCCTTTGACAATGCCACTTTCTGTCACGCCAAAACCGATAAACTTGAGCTTGGCTAGTTTAGCTGGCAATTGCATGAAGGCCGCGCGGCCTTCGGCATCACCCAATGACCCGACGGCCTCAACCTCAACGATTTCAGTCTGTACGCTTCCATCCTTCTGGATCGTGTCCACTTCATACTTACCATTGGCTTTGGCACAGAGAGTTGCAAAATCCGTTCCCCGCGTTTGGGCTAGCACCACACCACTGCCAGCCGCACGTAGAGTCGGCACAAGTACACAGCGCTAAATAATGTGGCAGGTCATCCGGTAAGAATAATTCTAACTGCATGAAACATATATTGTATCTCGGCAAACCAGAAAGCGACCCGTGCCGATGCAGATGGCATTGGTCTTGTCAGAAAAGGTGGCTTGACCTCGTTGCGGAATGAACATATTACTGTTTGAGTTTAGATTGTAAATGATGTTCAACTCGAGATCCAGATAAAGACGATGCAGCAATTTTCGAGCAGATCTGACAGGGTATGGAAATCTGAGAAACCGCTGGATTTACACGTATCTTGAAGTATCAGGTCTGATGATGCTGTTGGTTCAGGTTGACCCGAGGCGTTCATCACAAATTGTACTTGTCTATGTTATTATCTTCTATAAAGCGTTATCGACAACATGGTTATGATTGCAGTTGATGCTGACGTTGATGTTGCAGCATCAACTTCAAGCATATGCATGAGACTTTAGGCTGGATGTTACTAGAAAGATGAACCAGGATCAGTCATATATATTCAATTTTAAAATTTCCTCTGACCCCACCACACCTGCACTCCAGCCCAACGCACAATGTTGAGGTCATGTAAAGAAAGCAACGAGCCCCACTTGACATAAACTATTTTCATTGGTTATTCATCAAGGCAATGGAGCTTGCATAGAAGATGCTTCGTGATCATTTGATGGAAATGAAGTAGGAAGCATGCACATGACATGAAGGCGCTTGACATTATTGCACAAGTATTTTCCTTGCTTCTAAGCATTTCTCTGCCCGTACTGCTAATGAAGCATGGAAATACTTGAATAGTATTACCATCGCTCAAATGTTATCAATCGACAGAAAGTTTGCATGAGTTAATTATGGAAGATGGAGCAACCACGGCTTCTCACCTCGATAACTTAAACGATCTGGTATTTGCTGTGGAGAGATTGGAGATGGCATGAACTTTGAAAAAATAGCCTGTGATTTTGCTCAGTATTTCATAACGTTTTTTTCTATCATTAAGAATTCTAATGCGATTTCGCATGATAATTCATAGAATAAAGCGCTCGAAAGGACACGAGAAGATCCATCATGCAAAGCAATCGGAAGAACGTGCATTCAAGATGCGACTCCTTGGCCATGGTGCAGTGTGTCGCGAACAGTAAGACAAGAAGCCACTACGTGGCAGGACTGCAAATAGTTATGCGTTTTACTAAATAATAAAGAGAACCTAAGGCTTTAGATATAGGCGACTCTGCCGCGAATAAATCAGCTCACTACAATTTTAATTTTGTACGGAAGAGCGTCTTTACCTTGGTTAAGGTTTTAAGGACTTATAGAGGTAGCAGATTGCAATCCGCTGCGTTCGTACTGGTTCTTGTATACAGCGTAAGTTCGGTCAACTTTGCTTATCTTCCTTTTAAGCAAAGAGATACGACAGCATCGCTGCACTTGGTAGCACTAGTAGTCAGTCTACGCCTGAGTCGTTACGACTGATCCTCTGTGAGGATGGAGCAATAATCTTACTCGCCCCCGGGGAATGCAAGAGGGTCTTAATAAGCTGATATCCCTGCTTGGCCCTGAGAACGTGGAACAACTTGGTTCACAAGGACCTGAAACGATAAATGCGCGCCGAGAAGTGTTTTTGAGCTATGAAAACGCTCTGCTAAAGCACCTACAGCAGAAGCTGTCGGCGTCGACAGCGTCTATGACGCCACCGTCGACGACGGATGGCTCCTCACGACCCAGGTCGCTCATGGTGAGCGTGGTGCTAGCTATCTCCAAGCTCGGGGTCCGAGTGCGAGAATAGGCACTAACGTGCGAGGCTTCTGTTGAAGCGGCATTTCCCGCCTGGACGGAGCTGAAGCTGCAGATTTTTCGGGTGTTCTCGCCGCCTAATCGGGCATATCGCGTGCGAGCGCGTTTCCTTGCCCTCCGATAGGGCAAGGAAATGCTGGTGGATTCTGTCCAAGGGTTCAGAACTCTCATTGCCAGGATGGCAGCAAATTCATTCCCCAAGATGGTCGCATTGATCGTCTTTTATGGAGGGCCTCCGCACTGGCGTGACCAGAATGGAAGTCTTCCGGGTGTATCCTTCTTTTTTTGAAGAAGTGGTGAATGTGGCATCGAATACAGAACTCAACTTTAAGTAGATACGACTTGGTTGGAATGCACACCCTCAGAGCTCGTTAAGCTGGTCTGAGCTAATGGATCTCAGCTATGCTGAGAAAGATGGGGAGAGCTTCGAGCTGCCGAGCAACGTATAAACATCTGACGGTGTTTTGTCTGTTAAGGCACCCATCGTTTTCAAACTAGTTGTTCCCAGCGCAAGGCGCGTTAAGGTTAATCGGATCGACGTTCCGCTTCAAATCAGTCTGGTTTATCTCGTGGAAACGACCATACTCAGTAGGCGTGGGGTGCCCGCCTGGGGTAGAATTGAATTATGTTGTACCTTAAAGAGGTAAAGGGCAGCAGGGACCAGCCCCGACGAGCTCCGTGCTCTTGAACACGAAATGTGTATACAAGTCGGGCTTGCTAGTCGTGAAAGCGACCGTGAAGACTTGAAAAGCCATGAAAGATCCTTATCGATTCGATTTTGCGGCGTTGGGTAATTATGCTCGACGCTCCATGAGCAAAGGAAGTCAGCTATATGTTTAGGCGCTGGAAGCGCGGTGGAGTGACGCCGTCACTGTTTGCTTTGCGATGGGGACTTGTGTCACTGTGTCGAGGGTCTCTGTGGACTTCGGTGTCAAGTTTCTTGACTGCGATAGCGTGAAACGCTGCTTAGTCTTTGACTTTAATATATCCGTATCATTGGTATGGCATGGTTGGAACACCATGGGCCATGAATTGATATCTAGTTGAAGACTGTGATCGCTACGCGCTGGTCTCCTGGTGGAGTTTTGGTGAGTCAAGAACCCACTTCAGCTAGGAAGCTAAAGCGCTATTGGCGCGGACACTGAACCGGGTCGGTCAATGTGCTGAATGTCGGGTATCCGAGTTGTCGAACGCCGAAGGTGTACTGGACAAGATTCCTGAGCATTATTCGCGGTCTGAACGTGGATTGGCACGTTTCCCACTGAGCACTGTACACGTTTTGAAGCTGTTGGTGCATGCCAAGAGTGGTATGGTCGGACGAGGTCCGAGGAATCTTGTGTTAGGCTCTTCTGATGCGCGTGGACTGGCACGTTATCCACAGGACGAAGACTGCGGGAATAGCAGCTCTTCGTCGGATATTGTTAATAACATCAAGGCTACGACAGAGCAAGGAGTGGGAACACTAGACGACGCCGAGTGCGTGTTCCCACTGGTCTCGATGAGACGTAAAACCTCTATAGAGAGGATACGGCGAAGCCATATGCTAGCTGCAAGACGTAAGGCGTCGACCCTGGCTCAGGGTGTGTCTACGTAGACGATACCGGTAATCGTCTATTTGTGGTCAAAATCTATCAAAATAGTATTGAGGTTCCATTCGGTCGTATAGTGACTACCTCGGCTAGATCGCCTGCCTTCATGGCACCGCCAAACTCTTCGAAGGACATCTCGTTCAGCCCAAGAAGAGCATCCACCGCGTGAATAGTCTCGAGGATGATGTCGCAGTCTTCCACTCCCTTTATACCGTTGATAAGGGTATGTAGGAGAGGGCTAACTCGTCGTCGCTTCTGGATGATGCTATTACAAGAAATTGTCGGCGCGTTTGCGCGCACGGATACACCGATATTCGTGGAGTAACGGGTTGCTGTATCATAGCACCGGTTCAACGGTTACGCCAAATTGTGACTCCTCACGATGATAGTTAGATATATCGTATCCTCTATGAGGCCCACGACACCCCACCCAGTGGTCATCTCGGTCGTGAGAAGACGTACAGCTTCGTGAGTTGTCACTATATTGGTGGCCCAAGCTGAACAAGTGAACGAGCAAACATATGCGCACGCGTGAGATGTGTCAGAGAGTGAATCCCTCTTTGTATGCGGCGGCACCGCTTGCCAGTTAATCGGTACCCTACGGGTGATGAGTATGGACTTTGTGTTTGGCTTTCCGAAGTCCTCGGCAGCCAACCCTGGTTTAGTGATATTTGAGGACCGTATGAGCAAGATGGCTAATCTTGGGGCGGTACCGAACACCATCGACGGTGTGGGTACAGCGACGCTGTTTGTCGATTGTGTCTTTCGACAGCATGGACTCCCGGAGTCAATTGCTTTTGATAAACACCCGTGCTTCACTGGGAAGTTTTGGTCTCCACTCTTCAGGGTGCTAAGAATCAGTTGGCTATGTCAACGGCGGACCATCCGCAGACCGATGGTCAGATTGAGCGCGTGAATTGCGTCGTCGAAGACGTTCTTCGCAGCATCTTCGCTGAGACGTCGAATCGCTGGAGCGCCATGTTGCCACTCGTAGAGTTTGCTCTGAACACTGCAGCACATTCATGCACCGGCTGCACTTCGTTCTACGCGAACGGGCTTGTTAATTCTCGCGTCTCACTGACGCCACCATCCCATGGCTCAGGGCTTGGTGGGGGGGAACAGTCGAGTGGTTTGCTAATGTCAGCCCCCTCACCGTCCGTCAAGAAGTCGGAGACTTCCTGTCTACCAGACTGAGTGTCTTGCGACACGTTCGCGATGCGATGGCTGAAAACCAAGACATGCAGAAGTAATATGCAGACGGAATAGGAAGAAGAAATATAGAAAAACATTGAGGTTGGAAACCTGGTTTTATTACAGGCAGAAAAAACTTCCTACACATACAGCTTCTGCTGTCCTTAAGACGAAGATCCGACAAAGGTTTGTTGGATTTTTAAGTTCGTGGCCATGTGAGGCCTTATGTATCCGCTGAACCTTCCGAGAAGTATGCGCACCCATCCGGTGTCTTATGTGGGCTTGCTTTTGCCGTACGGGTATCCGGTGCAAGTGATCGCGGAAGCTATGGCGTCGGGGCGGCGTCCAAAGGCACTCGTCCACCCAGAACTAGAGCCAACATCTGGTTCTGAGCACAGAGTGCAACAACTTCCGCTTCCAACGGCGTGAGGCGCTCCACCGTAGCACGAAGTGACGTATTTGTCTGTTAGACGGCTAGGAGCCCCTCCGACAGCACGATAATCCTCAGCGTGAATCAGTCGGTGCACACAGCAGTAGGCAACATCGGATAGATGCTCGGCAGAGCGCCTATGACGACAGACTTTGTTCTTCAACGCCCGAAAAGCATCGCGAGTCACCGGACGGTGATCGACCAAGTCGTTATCGTCCGCCGCCGACTTTTCTCGATGAGACTGGTGGTGTGCACTGTCGCGTGGAACGCCTTGTGGGTCGGCATCATTGCCAGGATCAAACTCAATATCTTGTGAAGTGGCGGGGAACCCAAACTCCTTGAACTCGTGGGAGTTTGAGGTGCCACTTCGGCAAGACTGCCGAGACGTCGTATAGCTTACGATCAGAAGAATCCTGACACTTCGCACCGTCGTGCACACCGCGCTTCTGGGCAGAAGTTCGGGAAGCCAGGGGGCTGAAGCTATGGCCCTAAGCTGCTGTGGTCGTGAACTCACCCGTGTGAGAAACCACAGAGCTTGCAGGTGCGTTATGGACTAACAATTCGCAGGAAGTCGGCGTTGCGCCTTGAGTTTGGCAAACTCAATCTAAGATGGCGTTTAACACGAACTCCAACTTCCTTGTGGCATTGTTGTAAGGTAGACAGCGAAGAAAAATTTCGAAACCGCTTCACCCATCGCTCAAAGAGCTCATCGTCAGGCGAGCATCACATAGATGGTCTGCATTGCGGAAACAGAAGCACCTTTTTTGAGCTCGAAGTCGAGCGCGGTACCAATCCATCGGGATCTCTGGGGCACCAAAAAGCGAGCTCGCAAAGCTTTCAGCTGATCAAGCTCAGCTTGTGTATTGACCGGAGGCCCGACTTCGTAGTCGCCTAACGATCGAGCGATCGCATCTTACGCTTCAGCAGCAAAATCCGCCGAGCGGAAGCCGTATTCCAAACGAAGGTTTACCACCAAACGTGGATACGAGAGCAGGAGAGCCGCCCTGTGTGCAGTCTCCATTCGCTGCCCCTGTGCCGGGTCGAGGCGATTGGTTATAATACCACTTCCCCTGGAAGCCGAGAGGTCGTGGAACGGACATGGGTCCGCAGGATTTGAGTTGGGCCCACGTCGCGCCCTTGGCACACTTCATCTTCCTTGTTATTCCATGCTGGGAAAGAAGTGTCCGACTCGTAGTCGAATTCCTCCAACTCTTCGGCTAGAAAATCGATCATCCGGGGCGGGCGCGGTGTGATGTGCTCATTTGCCGAGGGCTTAAAATGTGCTTCTCGTATAGCCGCGGACGTACTGCTGGAGATGCACCCTGTACAGAAGAGGATGAAGGGCTTTGCCCGCGGGCGCCCTCGCTACCAGCGAGGTTGGCTGTTTTGCGTGTCGTAGACACAGAGCTCATAGAGCGGAGAAGATTTCAAGCTGTTCTTATGAACGTGAAGGTGTCTCAGACACGCGAGCCTCGATCTTTAATGTGAATTGAGGATATTCCCAGGGGAAGTGTAACTGGGTAACACGTGGTCTCATGAGAAAAGGCGGGTCGCACAAGATTGTGCGACTGTATATAGCTGTGTTTACACAGTTAGTGTAATCACACAGTGGTGTGGCTACACCGTAACGAGAAACCACCACACGGCAGGATTGCCAGTAGTAATGACTACTACTATATTTTAAGGTTTTACTCTATTTATTAGGAACACCTTTTGATATTGGCGGCTCTGCCGCAAGTAAAGCAATTGGATACAGTTTTGTATTAAATAGAAGTTCTCGTTTGCTCTGGAAAGGCTTTAGTATATAGACGTAGCGGGTTGCGATCTGCTACACTTGTACCGGTTCTTAGAAAGAACGTAAGTTCGGTGGCCTTAGCGTAGCTTTTTCTAAGAAAAACGCTACGACAGCCTCGCTGCATTTGATGTAAGGTGTTAGCTGGGCTGGCATTATGTGATGGCGGATTCACTTTTCGTGTCGCTCCGGCTATGAGATGCCACACGTTATGAAGATGAATTCGTCAATTGATCAAAAAACATGTACAGCGCTTGGGCCATACGCAACGTATTTTAAAAGGTTGAACGCTAAAATATTCAGGCGCCAGGTTGCACGTCACCGCAATGCTTCCCAGAACTTGCCGTATTACAGTACTGATAACATGATACCTAGCATGTTTTCAGACCTCATGATGACATCTCATGCACAGATTGATGCACACATGATACCTTTTAAGTACATATCGATGAGTGTTAAGTGATACGTATTACATGTGGGCAAACACATATATGCGCATATGTAGAACGAGTGAGAAGGTTGAATACTAGCCGTTTGCAACAACATCTTTGGTTAGCTTGGCAAATCCGGACAGTAACTGGCAGTCCATAGGTATGAATAATGTTTTTAGTCTTCCAAAAGACGGGTCCGGTGATCCGGTATTGTGTTCTTTGTGAACCATCTGAGCAAGGTGGCACATCTCGAAATCATATGACCAGAGATCTCATAGGGAATGTGATTCAACATGACTTACCGGTAATTACAGTGACGAATAGAGATCCACGTTCTACAACAGATTTTGTTCAAGGTGCTTGGCACCAGATTTGATATGTTAATCACTGACCGTTCGCAGACGGATAATCCAATGGAACCCGTGAATCTCTTTGTAATGACAACTGCGTGGAGAGGCCATGGTGCTAGGGCAAGTTCTCCCGACTTATTGAGTTTGCGCTTAACGAGGAATGTCCTTTCAAGCTTGGTAGCCCCGCATGAAGTGGCTTCGGTCTTTGTGAAGGGAGGGCTGTCTTTCAAAATTGACTTGCCGGCAACATTCGTTCCGGCAACACAAGATTTTGATAGTTCGCATCAAATTTAGTAATATTATGACAATGAGATTAAGCATCGTGAACAGGGTGCGCGAAACGATTGCTGGAAACCAAGACAAACAAACGATGAGCGCCAATGTCAGAGAAAGCTTTTTTTGATACATTGAGCTTACCTATGCATTGTCTGCGGTCAATGAAAATAAATTGCGACCGGATCGTTCACGGTCGCACAAAAAAAGGATTGATTTGCTATCCAAATATATCGAGGCTTATGCAAACACGCCTGGTGTTCTAGGTCGGCACACTGAAGCACTTTGACCCCGCTCCGACAGTTAAGTCTGACATAAAGAGCTCTGTTGCAGGCGACGCAAATGCTTCACCATCCCTTCGCCAAGCTACTCTATGCTCTTAATCAGCGACACAATTCTGTGCTTACTTAAACCAGACCATGCGTTAGTGAATCTCAGAGAGAAAGTCAAAGATCTGGAGCTCTATCACATGCCGTAAATTATATAGAGAATTCGCTTGCCGTCGCAGCTAACAAGAGTTAGTCAATATTGGAGCGATTATATTGACGTGGAACGTCTCAGACCGGCGTTTATACTACGATATTCTGGTTCACTTCGGCAAGATTGCCACAGCGTTGCGCCCCAACGGACCTGTAGCACCTCGGCCTTTACCTCCCAGGAAAAAGAAGTGGTTTCGCTCTCCACAGCGTGTTTTTAATTGGTGGAAGGTAACCAACTTTGGGGTGATTGAGACCCTTGGTCAGTAGCTATTACAATTGCCTTGTGACGACGAGCGGGGATGTAAACAGCAGGGTTTAAATTAAACGTGGACATCTGTGTACTTGCGTAGCGACGCAAAATATGCTCTAATCGGACTTCCGCTTTGCTGAAGGTCTTTCGTAAAGTCTATGGACGATTGGAGTGGCGTGATACCCTAGCGTATTGTCCAAAGTTGGATTGAGTCTGATCGGCACGTTTTACACTTTATAATACCCAGGATGCATCCCTCATGAAGTGTTTGGGTCTTCCCATCAGCTGATTCTTCAAGTCTGGACCTTTTTATTCAGATAATGGCTTTCTGTAAACTCTCGCAGAGCGATTTCTCACACTTAGCGTGTGACGGATTTGAAAAAGCGACTTTCAACAGATATTACGGCGTGATTATCGGGACAAGCGTCGAAGTGACTTTTGCGCTTGCAGTTGAGCAATCTTGGACTTCATCATCCAGATCCATCTTTTTAATGAAAGCGAGCTAGACATCGTTGCGAGTCCCACAGAGTTGAGACTTTCCGTCGATGAAAAAGGGCACAGATGTTGAGAGGGGAGAATGAGCTCAATGAGTGCTATCTTCTTGCAAACGGGTAGGCCGTGTATCGCCGGATGAGAGCGGGGGTGTTTGAGGTCAGGACCGAAGTGTCACTCCAACGTTCTCATCGAAATACAACTCGGCATCCTCCCCGTTATTCTTTTGAGTGCGTCGGTCGCAACGATTGTCTTTATGTGCGAACTCATTTAGCTTCTTGATTCGGTGCATGAAGGCGAATGTCAGGTAAAAGTATGCTCTTGATGGCAAGCGCGGTAAATGAAGACCATGAGTGGAACTCTAGGAGCAGCGAGTATCCGTGGAGCGGTCCCTTTTGCACAGCGTCTGAAGACGACAAAATGGGCTCATTCTCATTCTGGTCCCCATTCTTGTGGAAGAAGGTGGAAGGTGGAAGAGCTTTATTCTTATATCTCTTACACATTTGGTTCAACTGTATTAAGGTATCGCTGTACAAGTCCAACGATTGAATGCGCAGATCAAGGGCAGGCGTAAGCTCGGAAGCACTCACCGGTCTTAATCTTTTCAGAATTTATTCTGAGCGGGAATTATATACATTGTTTTGCAATTATGCTCTTCATATAGAAAATATTACTTAATTTTGTAAAATAAAAATATTTAGTATTACTTTCAATTCCATATATATCAAGTAGGTAATTCTTCTGTCACCTGATTAATAATTTGAATTTTTAGAGCACCAGACTTAGCGGCATGAGCTAGTGCTGCTTCGGCTCGCTCCAACGGGTAAACTCCGTGAATATACTTTTGCACATCAACTTTTCTCTCTTTAAGTAAATGCAATGCCCATGGAATGGGGCCACATCGGGAGCCAATTACTCGAACTCGGTTGTTTAACATTGCTCGGACGTCTAACGTTGACCGTTTGATCGAACATGTCGATTTCATCACCACAGTGCCACCTCCACGTACAATATTAAGAGCCAATGCAACACCTCCAGGAGATCCAGTGCATTCAATACAAACATCAATTGGTGCTATCTCGTTGTGTAAACGATTCGCTACTATCGTCATTTCAGAAGTATCATCACTTTTTAATGTGTAAGCCGTATATACCAGTTTTTTCGCAAGTGCCAACGTCTCGCGGTGCTTTCCCACAAGAATTACGATATTTGCAGCTTTATAGGCATGTAAAACGTCTACTACCAGGAGACCTAATTTGCCGTCTCCAAGAACAACAACGTTATCAGTTGGTTTAATAATTTGTTGTTCTAGAATCCGGCATGCAGCAGCAAGAGGCTCAGCAAAGACAGCATGGGAATCCACGACTCCGTCAGGAACCTTATACAGATTCGCAACGGGAAGAGTGATGTACTCAGCAAAAGCACCATTTTTCTGAATAATGCCAAGACAGGATCTATTCGGACAGTGATTGCGACGTAAAATTTCTTCACGATTTAATTTATCACTCCTTGGCTTGTTCTCGAGTTTGCAAGTCATACAATTTAAAGTGTCACACGGAACATTAATCTCACCTACGACGCGCTTCCCGATCCAAAATTGCTGCATTTTCTCGTCCTTCATATAATTCACGCCAAGTTTCCGTACAATTCCTACAAATTCGTGTCCAAGAACACCCTGAAACCCTGTCTTGTAATTGTTAACCATTTGTAAATCTGTACCACAAATACCTGCTCGTAAAACTTCGATTAAAGCTTCTCGAGGTTCTGGCTTTGGTGTTATGAGGTCCGTTTTTAGCTGTGCATTCGACCCGTTGCCTTGCAAATACACTCCTTTCATATAATGCAACTTCCTTGTGACATCAGCACTTGTCAAAACAGCGTCAACTTTTGACTCCAATTGGTGATACATTTGCAGTTTCTGTGGTTGTATAATAACTTGTGGCATCTTAAACTTTGGATTCAATAACGACAAATACACTTGAAAGAACTCGCTCTTTAAAGCTTTCATTGGTATCACATCCGAATTAAGCCAACTCACGAAAGCATCATGATGCTTCTGAGTACAATCATTCACACTTTTCTTCATCTTGTTACTCTTCGCATCCAGAATTACTGAGCCAGGAGATGTTCTCACTGGTACCACCACCTGTTCAGTGTCTACGCTGCTTTTCGTGACCTGATTCTTAATTTTTGCCGATGACAACGCATCAACTTTGACAGAACAACCAACACGAAACACGTGTCGATGGTGGCGAAGTAAATGTCTCTTGAGAGTGTAAGCACGATTGCCCATGCTAACTTGGCACAACGTACAAACTACATGAGTCTTGTCTATCGATTTTGTTGGTCCCCGACTCGCACCAGCTGCTTCTTCTGGTAGAAAAACAAAAAAGTCTTTTGGACTCGCAAATGCTTGAGTAGTCAGGAACACTGCTGGTATGTTCAAAGATGATGCTGTCTTGTCAACCTCTTGCGTCGTCTCTACCTCATCCTCGATCTGTTCAGGTGTGATGGTGACGTCGTTCACAGTCTTCGAAGCCACTCGTTCACTGTCATGGCTTATTACGGGTGTCAATGGTGAGCTAATAAGGTTTGCAATGCTCATTTGCTTGCTAGGCATTGTGCCTTTATCGTCCATAATTCTTTCTTCTATATCATCATAAAGAATACTGGGGCTTTTGCCCTTCGCAATCTTTCGTTTCTTTTCCACCGTCGTAATGGAACCATCACAGAGCGACACGCCATCATTGTCCACCTCATCAGTAGAACGGGAGCTCTGACAACCTGCAGACCGTTTGCTACTGAAAGATGTTGCCATTAAAATGGAACTATGACTTCAATTTACTGCTTAAAGCGCTACCCTACGATACAGAATAAAATGAACCAGTTGAAAACTAATCATGGAGACAAAGGATGGTGCTGTACGTGTTCAAACGACACCACCATGTCATTTCCTCATATTAAACAATGTACAGAAGACTAAAAACATTCACAATATGCTTGTAAGTGCTTCAGCCTTTGGAGTTACGGAAGTTTTTATTGTGGGGCAAAAGAAATTTCATTTACAAGAACAAGAATCGTTCATTAACTCCCTGAGCTGCCGTGTCACGCGCGTGGCCACACTTAAAGACTGCAAAGCACTTTGTAAGGAACGAGGAATTCGTATTGTGGGTGTTGAAATCATGCAAAACGCCAAGAGTATTGGCGATCAACCTTTTAGTGGTGATACTGCTTTCATTATGGGCAACGAGGTACGATTGCAGAAATAAAGTAGAAAGCATTGTTTCTCGTCAATCTAATCGATTGTTTCGGACGCTGCTATCAGGGCAGTGGTATGAACTCGGCACAAGTAGCTATTTGCGACGACTTTGTCTACATTCCACAATACGGAGGTGGCACAGCTTCTCTTAATGTGACAGTCGCGGCATCCATCGTGCTCCAAAGTTTTGCGCTGTGGGCTAAGCTGCCGATGACGAATACCAACTGTCATATGGAGAATTCAGTGATAGTGTAAGGTAGTTAATCTACGCGTGCTCTGCCAGCGGCTTTAAAATAAATTACTGGTTAAGTTACCCAGATATGTGAAGATATTACATGTATTAAAAGTATATCAGCTTTCTTTCTTGCTCAACCCATGGACTTTTTCCCCCTTCACATGTCCTTGTCCATAAATTCTTCATAGCTCTGACCAAACAAACGTTGTACGTCACGTTCAATATCACTCTTCGATAGTTTCCATCCC
>NW_020190023.1:1804008-1804081 GCF_900000015.1 Plasmopara halstedii | reverse complement strand
TAACACGCCTGGTGATGCGACTGCGAGCGCGAGCTCGCCTCGTAGTCCATCACCACTCTAGACTCCAAGCAAG
>NW_020190023.1:1791258-1797913 GCF_900000015.1 Plasmopara halstedii | reverse complement strand
CACACCACAGCTCCCTTGGGAGAGTGACGGGTCACTCTCATGTAACCCCGTTACATTCCATCTTGAGGGAGTGAGGGATATATATTCTTTCTCTGGACGTTCATCATCAGCGACTTAAAGTCATCCGCTTCACACGGTTGCTTTGTTACGACGATCCTGAATTTGCTTCACCGGCGTGTTTTTATAGTTGTTGTGGACTTTAGGTTCGTATTGTTCGCTCTCAATTCTTGTTTAACGGGTTTACACGTAACCTTGTATGAAAGGGCGGGTCGCACAAGATGGTGTAACCGTACATAGGTGTGGATTACTCATGTTGGTGTAATCACATAGTGGTGTGGCTTCACAGTAACAAGAAACCACCACGTGGTAGGAGTGCCAGTAGTAACGCATATAAGTTAGGTGTTACTGTGTAAATTAGGTATTACTATATCAAAAAGAAAATCTAAGGGGTTAGATATTCGCGGCTCTGTCGCAACTAAAACAATTAAATACATGCTCAATTTTGAATGTTTGAGTCTCCTTACTTGGTTAGGGTTTTAAGAACTCTTGGAGGTAGCGGATTGCAATCCGCTGCACTTGTACAGGTTCTTGTAAAGAACGTAAAGTCGGTGACCTTAGCTTAGCTTCCTCTAAGCAAAGAGCTACGCCAGCCCCGCTGCACTTGGTAGCACTCGTAGTCAATCTATGTCTGACACGTTCCGATTGATCCTCTGTGAGGAGGGAGCAATACTCCCATTTTCACCAGGGCATGCAGGACGGGTATAATAAGCTGATGTCCCTGCTGGGCCCTGAGGGCGTAGAGCACCTTGATGCGCAAAGGCCCGAAGAGATAAACGCGCACCTAAAGGCGTTTCCAATTATGTAAATGATCTGCTAGACCACCTACAGCAATAGCCGTCGGGGTTAACTGTGTCCATGACGCCACCGTCGACGACGGATGACTTCTCCCTACCCAGGCCGCTCTTGGTAAGCGTTAAGACCTTCGAGGTTAAGGATGGAGAGAATTCCTGCTTTGGGTAAGAGAGGCCGCGATGACTATGGCATCCGCCATGTTCCAGAACGAGCAACAGCGCGTGGCGCTTGCTACTTCCAAGCTCGGGTCCGTGCGCGAGAATGGGCACTACAATGCGGAGCTTTGGTACAAGCGGCGTCCCCCTCCTGGAAGAAGCAGAAGCGTCAACTCTCGCGAGTGCTTTCGCCGCTTAGTTAGGCATATTGCGAACGATCCGTTTCCTTGCTGCCTGACAAGACAAGAAGAAGCTGGGGAGCTTTGTCTAAGAGTTGAGAACTCTCATTGCTGGCAGCCGATCCTTTTCCCGAGGCGGTCGCAGTGACCGTCTTCATAGAGAGCATCCGCACTAGCGTGGCTAGAATGGAAGTCTTCCGAGTGCTTCCATCATCCCTTGATAAAGCGGTGAATGTGACATTGAATGCCGACTTCAAGTTTAAGTCTGCACGATTTGATTGGAATGTACACTTTAGCAGCTCGTCGAGCGGACTTGGCCAATGGATCTCAGTTATTCTGAGAAAAAGGAGGGAGAGCTCCAAGCTGCCGAGCAGCGTGTAAACAACCGACGGTGTTTTGTCTGTGGAGACACCCGTCACCTTTGGACTGGTTGTCCCTGCGCAAGGCGCGTAAAGGTTCGTCGAACTGACGCCCAGCTACTTACCAGTCTGGTTTGTCACAGGAAAACGAGAAACCCCAGTAGGCGTGGCGCAAAAAACTGAGTTCTTTTGTGCTTCAAAAGGTAGAGGGCTGCAGGGCCCAGCCCCGAAGAGCTCTGTGCTCTTGAACACGGAATGTGTATGCAAGCCGGGCGTGCTGGTCGTACAAGCGATCGTGAACGGCTTTGAGAAGCCATGAAAACCTGATCGATTCCGGGGCGTCGGGCAATTATGCTCGACGCTCCATGACCGAAGGTAGTCAGCTACATGCTGAGGCGCTGAAAGCGTGGTCGAGTGACACCATCGACCGTTCACTTAGCGACCCCCTATATGCTGAGCTCAAATACAGAGCACTATAAGAGTTACCTTAGAAGAGAAACGACAGTTGGCTTGGAGAACGCTATGTTAAGTTGGTCCGAAATTTACAATTATATATTAAATGAACTGCTTAAAACACTTTCAGTAAATGCTGTCAGCGTCGATTGCGTCTATGACGATACCGTCGATATTTGTGCACGCATATCGTGAATATGAATAAAATTTGCTATGCACGCGGCAGCACCCTTCCGGTCACAATAAATTTACATTATTTGCAAAATATTGACATAAACAAAAAGTTTATCAAAATAACTTCATTAGGAAAATCGAAAAGTACTCACAGAGTGTTGGCAGTCCATTACTATGGACGTCGAAAACGACCTATCATTGTGTATGGCGGCATTGTTTTCGTTGTGAACCGTCTGAGAAAGAGGAATCTTCTCACTATTGTTAGTGCTATCGCTTACAATAACGCCAAACTAATTTTGCGCCGACATAGCTAGCAGGTAGCAATTTGTCACAGAGAGATCCGCCAATTTTAACGTTCTTTAAGGTGATGGGCACCAGATTGGACATATGATATGAGAAACTTTGCAAACTGACAGTTGGAAATAACACTAAAATTGTACGATGAAGTGAGAGTTCTCGGCACCGGAGCGAGTTGCTTTGGTATATTAAGTACGAGCTAAAATACTGAATAATCCGCATCATGCTTTATTTCCATTTACAAAGATAGTCAGCTTGACAAACTCGATTCTTTTGGCCTCACCATGAAGTGGCTCCGTCTTGGTTGAGGAGGGGGTGTCGATCAAACTTTACTTGCTAATATCATTTCTGCTGCACTTCGTCGCAAAATACGCGATGAAGAATCATCCCCCAAGTGCGCGACGCTATTGCTGAGAGATAGAATGTGCAAAAGCAGCACGCAAATACCAGAGAAGTCAAATGTGAACATGTCGTTTGGCGGTATGGTTTTATTTAATGCAGTTAGCCTACCTTCTGCAGGCTATGAGACTTTGCTGTGACCAGAAATATTTAACTGTTTACCACCGCAGGGAAAAAGCGACTGAGCCTTATGCTTATCATCTCGATATAAATTTGAACATATTCTGTGCACTTCGTCGGCTTGGTAAAGCCATACTTTGATCCCGTAAGTGCAAGCCAATCGGACGGGAAGACCTCTATTGGACCTAGGGCAGTGCCGCAAACATTCCCCTTTTGCTGATCTACCTTCTGTGGTTGTTTTCAAATTTTTAAATCACCGTGGATACTCGGTACTCGGTCGTACTTCTCTGAGCGCATCCGAAACGTGGCCTATCTGACCGGCAACACGCCATGACTCAATAAGATAGTCGTTAGTCACCATAATCAGGATAGATCATGAGAGTCAGCAGTGATACTCTTGGTACCGCTCGATGAACACGAAGTAGCTCACTTTTGTGTGGAGTGGATGGCTGAACGGTGAAATTACCAGAACAGTATAATGTATCTACCGTTGCGGAAGAGCACTTTTACTCAAAGATTTTATCTAGCCCTATGTAAGCCTTAAACGGAGTAAAGATCGGAGAAGATTTGATGTACTGCTTACCAAATTTAGAGCTTAAGACCGCTACAGGTTTGGCTCATATGCATACCATTTGGCGCGCACATATATTATGCATTTCTCCTTTGTGAATGTAGATTAGTTTCCAGCTCTTAGTATAGAATATATCTTTTATTCAAAGGAATTTGGTGTGAGCAAGTAGAACAGTTGGCCAAACCTTTGCAGAAGCACGATAAATATTGTCAATCGCAGGAAAGGCAAAAAGACATTCAGACGAGAAGAATTCTTACTGCTTGGACGTAGTCTTTTTTCAATTGACGGGTGATTACACTTTGACCATTTTCGATATAAGACGTTCAATTACGACGATAAATGCTTATTTTCCATTTTGTCGATCGGTAATGGGGTGCTGCCGCTCTTTTTGGATATGACCGAGGGCATCGTTATATCAACCTCAACAATATTAAATTAGTTATTGTCTAAAATAGTGTGGCGCTAAACATAAATACAATGCTCTGAAGGAGTTAATAGAAAATTCACTGATACACTTTTTGGTGTTGTGTTCATTTATATTTTTCAGGCCAACGGTAACCACTACCAAGTTTTTGCTGTCAGTTGTGCTATCCTTATGTTTTCAGCTATTACAGAATCTTAACAAGCTTGTTCTGTTCACCAGTGGTAATTGAGGTTAGAAATACTTCTATCTCCACATAGTGTACTGACATACTAATCCCGGCGTTGATTTTAGACCTTGTGTAACGGAGTTGCCGAGGACCTTGTTGAGAGAAAGTTTAATTGGCGAAGTGGTGCAGTAATGTGCATACACCTTGCACTTTTGCTCACATTTAAAGCTTGTCAAATTATATTTATAATATATACTAATTATCCGGTATTTTAAACACGATGTAACTTTGAGAAAGATGTGTCTCTATTTTACTTGGGCTGCTAGCCACAATTTCGACAATAAATACATTCTCTTTATGAGACATAGTAAAAACCATACTTTATGTAAGAATTCATTACTTTCAGATATACAAGCCCATGCGATAGCAGATTCAAAGCTACACCGCGTTTGGACGGTTCGGCCATTAGTTGGACCGTACTAACCCAGACTCTGTCCACTATGTGACGAAGATTCGATTTGCCGAAGTTGTCTTCAAAAAGAAGAACAGCAATCTCGTTGCACTTGGTAGCATCTGTATTTATATCCATGACGAAATTGTGAAGATACAGTATCATTTTTGCGAGAATGAACATGAATAATTCTAGTATGTATCCCCGGAACAACAAGATTCGCTGAAGATATCCTTACCTATCCCAGCCGTTTGGTAAACAAGTGTAGCGGGGCTACCGTAGCTCCTTGCTTTGAGAAAGCTAAGCTATGGTCACCGACCTGATGTTCTTTACAAGAACCAGTACGAGTGCAGCGGATCGCAATGCGCTGCCTCCAAGAGTACTTAAGGCCCTAACAAAGGTGGAGAGACTCTTTCGTTTAAAATTTAAACTTGTATTTGATTATTTTAGTTGTGGTAGAGCCTCGAATATTTAACCCCTTAGATCTTTTAAATTAACATACTAATACCTAACCAAATTAAAATGCATTACTACTGGGACTCATGCCATGTAAAGGATTCTTGTTACGGTGTAGCCACACCCTGTGTGATCACACCAACTTGTGTAATCCACACCTACGTACGGTCACACCATCTAGTGCGACCCGCCCTTTCATACTATGGTACGTTTAACCCCGTTGTACTCTCCCCATTTAAACTATGAATTCCACAATTCACCTTTAACGGTTGCCTCATACAAGGCTCGCGTGTCTGAGACACCGTCACGTTTTTGAAAACAACCTAAAACATTCTCCGTTCAATGAGCCCTGTGTCTATGACCCGCAAAACACCCAGTCCGAGAGGCCTGCGGGCAAATTTCTTCTTCTTCTGCACATGGTGCATCTCCGGACCGTACGTCCGCGGCTTCATGAGAAGCACATCCAAAGCCTTTGTCAACCGAGCGCAACACACCGCGCCCGCCTCGGGCGACGGATTACCCCGTCGAGGAGTTGGAGGAAGTCGACTTCAAGTCGGATACTCCTTTCCCAGCATGGGATGACGAGTAAGATGAAATGCGCCTACGGCGCGACGTAATCCCGGCTCAAATCCTGCGGACACCATGTCCATTTCTCGACATCTTGGCTTCTGGGGGAGTGGTATTATTATTAATTGCCAAGACGGGGCACAGGAGCAGCAATTGGAGGCTGCCCACAGGGAGGCTCTCATGCGCTCATATCCACGTTCGGTCCTAGACCCTCGTGCTGAGTACGGCTTCCGCTCGGCGGATCCCGCTGCTGAAGCGATGAGACGCGATCGATTAATCGTTGGGCGTCTACGTAGTGGGCCCCCGGTCACTACAGTAGCCGAGCTTGATCAGCGAAGTCTATCCGACAACGCATTTTGGTACTACAAGAAATCCCAATGGATTGCTACCGCGCTCGACTTCGAGCTCAGAAAAGAGGCGCTCTTGTACCCGCAATGCGGCCTAATCCTGTGGTACTCGCCCCTTGCAAAACCGCTGCAGATGATGAAGAGCTCTTTAAGCGATGGGTACAGCGGCACCAAAAACTATCCTCGCTGTTTACCCTACAGAATAGCACAAGGAAGTGGACGTGTGCGTAGAGCGTAATCTTAGATTTGAGCTATACAAACTCGAGGCACAATGACGTTTCCCGCGTATTGTCGCCCTGCGACACATGGAATAATCCATCACGCTCCCGTGAGCTCAGTGGTTTCTCACACGGGTGAGTCTACGACCGCAGCAGCTCGGGGCCATAGCTTGATCTCAGTTTCATGGCCCTCTGGCTTCCCGGGCGACTGCCGAGAAGCGCGGAGAGCGCGACGACGCGGAGCGTCATGATCCTTCTAATCATGAGCGTTGACGACGTCTGGGCAGTCTTGCCGAGATGGCACCACAAACTCCTACGAGTTATCGGAGTTTGGGTATCTTCACCACTTCAAAAGATTTTGGGTTCGACCATGTCGACGACGTCGACCCACAAGGTGTTCCAAGTTATAGTGGACGCCACCATTCTTATCGAATAGAGTCGATGGGAGACGATGACGTCTTGGTTGA
>NW_020190023.1:1739701-1791248 GCF_900000015.1 Plasmopara halstedii | reverse complement strand
GGCTATCCCGGCAAGCAGCGCAGAATGCGAGCGCAGCTTTAGCACCGCGCGCTTCATCGCGTCCGTGCTGCGCTCCGCGCTTTCCAGAGATTCCTTGGAAGGCAACGTCGTTCTTCGTGACAATCCGGACCTTCTCGAGAAGTAACTTGGTAAGATTGGAGCCCGACACCGAACCCGAATGCGCAGATCAATAAACATTTGTGCTGTTCAAAGCCATTAACTAAACTCCATCGCAATGTCGCGAAAACTGCAATCCCTCTTTGAAGTTTCAGTGTTTGATCAAACGAGGCTGACTTGCAGGTAATTCGCCGTCCCAGTGCTGACGGGTAGATTAAACGTGCCGTGAAAGTCATCAAGTGGTGGCGTTGAATTAAACTGACTTTTTTAGAGTTTGAAGGGGCAGTGGGTCGGTGGGTAAGTTTAAGTTACCCATGGGTTGGGTCGTGGGTTACCCACGGGCAGTTTTGGAGTGGTGAGTCGGCCCATTCCGTGGGTTACCCACAACCCACCGACCCCTGCAGGGCCCTGCAACTATGACGATTGCTGATGCTAAGTCTCAAGTGGTTTAGCTGGAAGTCCTCCACACTGTCGGAAGACAAGCTATGAATCAGCTGACCCTTGTTCATCCAACAAAGTCGCTAGACGAAAGATGTACTGATGACAGATTTTTCAAAAAGCTATGACCCGAACACTTGAGCACGATTGCAGCGGGGCTGCCGTAGCACTTGCTTAGAGGAAGCTAAGCTAAGGTCACCGACCTTACGCTCTTTCCAGGAACCAGTACAAGTGTAGCGGATCACATTTCGCTACTTCTAAGTTTTAAGGCCTTAACCAAGGCAAACGATATTTCTGATAAAAAACGAGACTGTATTTAATTGTTTAAGTTGCGGCAATGCCGGCAATATCTTAATCCCTAGGTTATCTTTATTAATATAGTAATATCTAATTAATTTAGCAAAACCTGATTAGTATAGTAGTATGCATTACTACTGGCTGTCCTGCCACGTGGTGGCTTCTTGTTACGGTGCAGCCACGCCACTGTGTGATTACACTAACTGAATAATACACACCTATGTACGGTCGCACAAGATTGTGCGACCCGCCCTTTCTTACAAAGGTACGTGTGACCCCGTTACACTCTTCTCCATTAATATCCTCAATTCACATTTAACGGTCGCCTCATACGAGGCTCGCGTGTCTGAGACACCTTCACGTTAAATCTTCTCCGCTCTATAAGCACTGTGTCTAAGTCACACAAAACACCCGGCCTAGCTGATAGCGAGGGCGCCCTCAGGCAAAGCCCATCTTAATCTTCTTCACAGGATGCATCTCCTGACAGTACATCCGCGGCTTCACGGGAGGCACATCCCAAGCCCTCGGTGACTGAGCGTAACACACCGTGCCCAACCCGGGCGAAGAATTTCCTCGTCGAGGAGCTGCAGAAAGTCGACTACGAGTCGGACACTACTTTCCCAGCATGGGATGACGAGGAGGATGAAGTGCGCCAACTGACCGTCCCTGTGGTACTCGCCACTGGCGAAACCGCTGCAGATGACGATAAGCCACTTAAACACTGGGTGCAGCGGCACTAAAAATATATTCGCTGTCTACCTTACAGAAGACACAAGGAAGTGGACATGCGCGTTGAGCGCCATCTTAGATTTGGCAAAACTCAAGGCGCAACGCCGACTTCCTGCGTATTGTCGCCATGTGACATATGGAACAATCCGCAACACTCCTACGAGCTCTGTGGTTTCTTATACGGGTAAGTCTACGACAACAGCAGCTCAGGGTCATAGCTTGAGCTCAGCTCATGGCCCTCCGGCTTCCCGAGCTACTGCCGAGTAGCGCCATGATTCTTCTGATCATAAGCGTCTACGACGTCTGAGCAGACTTGCCGAAGTGGCACCTCGAACTCCCACGAGCTCTCGAAGTTTGGGTATCCCCACCACTTCACAAGATATTGGGCTAGACCCGGCGACGACGTCGACCCACAAAGCATTCCACGTGGTAGTGGACGCTACCATTCTCATCGAGAAGAGTCGGCGGCGGGCGATGACGGCTATGTTGATCGCTGTCCGGTGACTCGCGATGCCCTTCGAGCTCTTGAGGACAAAGTCCGTCATCATTGGCACTCTGCCGATCATCTCTCCGAGGTCCTCTATTGCTATGCGAAAAACCTCGAGAGCCAAGGGCACTTTTTGTACCGACTGTCTCACGTTGAGGATTGCCGTGCTTTGTCGGAGCGGCTCGTAGTCGAAGAGCAGGCAATCAAGTCACCTCGTGCGACGGTGGAGCGCTTTGGTCGCTGGAAAAGGAGGTTGTTGCACTACGTGCTTAGAATCATTTGCTGATTCAGCTTCTGGATGCCCAAGCGCCGCCCCGGCGTCTACGCTACCGCGTTCACTTGCGCCGATCCTGGTACGCCTTAAGCAGGCCCACATATAACACCAGGTGGGTGCGCATCCTTCTCGGAAGGTTTGGTTTACGCTAGGCCTCGCCTGGCCACGACCTCGAAAGGTCCAAACAGTGGACGGAGCTTCGTCTTTAAGACAGCAGAAACTGCATGTGTATGAAGATTTATAGCATTTTATAAAACCAGGTCTCCGACCTTAGTGTTCTCAACATTTCTTCTTCCTTCCCATATGTACATTTCTTCTGCATGTCCTGGCTTTCAGCTATCGCATCGCGAACGTACTCAGTCTGGTAGACAGGAAGTCTCCGAGTTCTTTACGCACGGTGAGGGGGCTGGCATCAGCTTGCCGCTCGGCTATTTCCCCCCACCCACCAAGCCCTGAGCCATGGGATGGCTCGGCGTCATCGGGACGCGAGGATTAACATGTTCGTTCACGTAAAGTGGCGTGTAGCCGATAGATGACTGCACTGCATTGTTCAGAGCAAACTCTACGAGTGGCAACATAGCGCTCCAGAGCTTCTGCGTCGCAGCGTCAGCGCTGCGACGAACGTCTTCACCGACGTGATTCACGCGCTCAGTCTGACCATCGGTCTGCGGATGGTTTGCTGTTGACACAGTCAACTTGGTGCCCACCACCCTAGAGACTGTCGACCAAACCTTCCCAGCGAAGCGCGGGTATCCATCAAAGACAATTGACCCCGGGAGTCCACGACACGATCGACAACCAGCGTCGCTCTATCCACACCGTCGATGGTGTCATCTTGCTCAAAGGCCCACAAAGACCACTACACCCGTGTTGCCTGCCGAGTCCTTCGGCAGCCCAAATACATGGGCTTCCAACACCCGGAGGGTATGGCCAGCGGCGTGGCCGCGATTCGGAGAGGGTTTCACCCTCTGACACGTCTCAAACGTGTGCACATATGTGCTCGTCCACTTATACAGCCTGGGCCCCCAATAGTACCAACTCACCGAGTTGTACGTCTTCTCACGACCGGGATGACGACGACGTGGGGTATCGTGAGCCTGATAGAAAATACGATATTTTAAATTTTCATCGTGAGGAGCCACAATTCGTGGCGTATCTGTTGAATCGGTGCTATAATACAGCAAGCCGTTACTCAACGAATATCGGTGTAATTGTGCGCGCAATCGTGCCGATAATTTCTTGCCGAGTTTCCAAACTCATTGCTCTCGAGAGCCGGTAGCAGCGCTACGCACATACTATCACCCGCGTATGCGGCGCGGATGAATCCGTCACTGACGACGTCACCGTCGTGACATGAGCAAGCTCACAGTCCGGTCTGCGTGGCAACGCATCAGCCAAAGCATTCTGCTTTCCTGGCTTATACTTCACCTCGAAGTTACATGATGCAAAGAATGCAAGCCACGTGGTCATCCTCTGCGAGAGGTGAGGCGAATGAGTCGCAGTGCGTAAGGACACATGATCTGTGTAGATCACAAACAGCTCTGAGCCAAGCAGGTGAACCCTGAACTTAACAAGTGCATACTTCATCGCAAGTAATTTCTTGTCGTGGGTAGCTCCTCTCCATAGCCTTCACATTCCTTATCCTTCTTGATAAGATCAGACAATGGCCGTGGCACTTCCGCATGATTTGCGCAAGTCTTTTTATTTCTATGGAACCAGCCAGTCCACAATGGCCTCGACCTTTGCGGGATCCGCTCGAAGGCCACGCTTCCCAATTAAGCACCATAAAAAATGGGATTTCGCCAGCTGCACTTATCGGCATTAGCATACAGCTACTTCGTGCGCATGCGCTCGAGCAGCGCTCTCAAATGGACGATGTGGTTTTCCATATCTGTCGTCCCGTACCCCGCACGACTGTGGATGAAGATGTCGTCGAAAGAATGTCTGCGCATATGCCCGATGGAGCCTAAGCAATTGCGTCACAAGACGATCAAATGTTGCTGGTGCATTTGACAGCCGTTGGGTCACTTGCTACCATCGTTCCGACACAAACACCGATTCTACAAAAGAATGTTCTTCAGAACAGTATGGTTGGCTGTAAAAAGTGCAGCGCTTTTGACTTGGTCGATGGTTTTCACCAATTGCTCGTGAGAGCGAGTAATATTTCGCTGACAGCGGTGAGTACTCCGAGCGGGATAGTCTGGGTCTAGCTTACTATAAGCGTGAACGATACGCTACTTGCGAGTGTCGAATGAGAAACTTGCTCTCACGCACCATTCCTGCTTCGTGCTTCGCAGAACGAAAAGCGCCAATGATGTCACACTGCTCGTTGGGCAGGGACCATTGGAGTATTACGTAGCATCTGGTTCCCGGAACCAGGTCAATACACCTTGGTCCGGAGATGCGGGTCTTTGGAGTCTTGGAATTCCTTAACGAAAGAATAGTACGGATCCGAGGGATCCTTCAGTATCGACAATCCACTTCTAGCAGAACCGTGTCTTAGTGTCCTCCAGGACAGCTTCATCCAGAAGCGACAGCAAGTAAATCTCCACGTTCGGTTGTATAATGACAACCTCGGCTAAATTACCTGCCTTCAAGGCATCACACACCCTTCGAAGGATATCTCGCGCAGCTCAAGAAGAGCATCCACCGCGGGAATGCCTCGAAGATGACGTCCTCGTCTTTCACTCCCGTCATACCGTTGACAAGGGTATATGACTGTGCGTTATTGTCTACGGTAGACACATTCTGGGTCAGGGTCGACATCCTGCGTCTTGCAGATATCATACGGCTTCGCTGTCTCCTCTCGATAGAAAATTTACTTCTCATCGAGACCAGTGGGAGCACGCACTCAGCGTCGTCCGTGGTCCCCACTTCCAGCTCCATCGAAGCCGTGATGTCATTAACAACATCCGACGAAGTGCTGCTATTTCCGCAGTCTTCGTCTAGTAGATAATGTGCCACTCCACGCGCATCAGAAGGGCCTTGCTCGGGATGCCTCGGACCTCGTCCGACCATGCCACTCTTGGCGTGCAGCAACTGCTTTGAAACGTGAACAGTGCTCAATGGAATACGTGCCAATCCACGCGCATCACAAGGGCCTCGCCCTTGGTTCCTCGGACCTCGACTGACCATGCCTTTCTTGTCACGCAGCAACTGCTTCGTAGCGTGAGCAGTGCTCAGTGGGTTGTGCTACTCGACGTGCATCACAAGGGTTTCACCCTTGATGCCTCGGCCCTTGGCCGATCATGTCATCTTGGCATGCAGCGACTGCTCCAATACTTGAGCAGCGCTCAGTGGGTTACGTGCCATTTCCACACGGAAACCCTCGGCACAGTGACACAAGCCCCCGTCGCTAAGCGAACAGTGACGGTGTCGGTTTCAGCACATCAGCATACATCTGACTTCCGTTGATCGTGGAGTGTCGAGAATTATTGTCCGACCTAACATAATCGATAAGAATTCTCCATGATTTATCAAAGCCCTCACGGTCGCTTCTACGACCAGCAAGCCCGGCTTGCACACCCTTTCTGTGTTCAAGAGCTCGGGGCTCTTTGGGGTTGGGCTCTGCTGCCCTCTACTTCTTTGAGGCTCAGCAGAACTCATTTCTCCCCAGAAGGGCACCCCGTGCATACTAAACAATCTGCTTTGGCGCAGATTGGTTAGAAAGGAGATGTTGGCTTGTTGAACCTTTACGCGCCTTGCGCACAAATCGTCCGAAGGTGACGGTTATCTCCACAAACAAAACACCGTCAGGTGTTTACACGCTGCTCAGCAGCTCGAAGCTCTCCCTCCTCTTTCTCAGCATAGCTGAGATCCATTGGCTCAGGTCTGCTCGACGAGCTCTGAGGGTGTTCATTCTTACTAAGTCGTGCCGACTTGATGCTAAATTTGGCATTTAATGCCACGCTCACCGCTTCTTCAAAAGAAGATGAAAGACTTCCATTCTGGCCGTGCCAGTGCGGAGGCCCTCCATAAAGACGGTCACTGCGACCGCCTTGGGGAGAGGATCTACTACCATCCCGGCAAAAAGAGTACTCAACATTTGAACGAAGTCCACCAACTCCTTCTTGCCCTGTCGAGCAGCACGGAGACGTGATCTCAGTCGATATGCCTGATTAGGCGGCGAGAACATACGCAGAAGCTGACGTTCTGCTCCTTCCAGGAGGGGAAGGCAGCTTCAACCGAAGCACCGCACGTTAGTGCTCATTCTCGCGCTCGGCCCCCGAGATTGTAGATAGCTAGCGCCACGAGCTGTTGCTCGTATTGGAGCATGGCGGATGACATAGCCAGAGAAGGAGTTTCTCTTCATTCTTACCCTCAAAGGTTTTAAGGTCCACCATGAGCGGCTTGGGTGGGAAGGAATCATCCGTCGTCGACGGTCACAGACGCAATCTACGCTGACGGCTTCTCCTGTAAGTGCTTTGACAGAGTATTTTCATTACTTGAAAACGCCACTAGGCGCGAGCTTATGGCCTCGAGCCCTTGCGCAACGAGGTGGTCCACGCCCTCAGGGTCCAGCAGGGACATCAGCTTATTGAGCCCGTCCTGCATGCCCTGGGGCAAATAGGAGTATTCCTCTATCCCCACAGAAGATCGGTCGTAACGCCGCAGTCGTACCATGACCAATAAGTGCCACCAAGTGCAGCGGGGCTGCCGTAAGCTAAGGTCGCCGACCTTCCGGTTTTTCCAAGAGCCAGTAAGAGTATAGCGGATTGCAATCCGCCACCTCCGAGTACTAAAGCCTTACCCAAGGCAAACGAACACTTCGGTTCAAAATAGAAACTGTTTTTAATTGTTTTAGTTGCTGCAGAGCCACCGACATCTAAAACCCTAGGTTATCTTTATTAATATACCTAATTAATATAGCAAAATCTAACTAATATAGTAATATGCACTACTAATGGCAATCCTGCCACGTGATGGTTACGGTGTAGCTACACTTACTGGGTTGCCTAAGTTTGTGCGACCCGCTCGTTCTTACGAGGGCACGTATAACCCCGTTCTAGTGAACCCATCGGCCGAATTTCAATTTCAAACACAGGTTCTTACCTTTTACACATCGATTAATGTTAGCGGCGGGAAATCTTGCTTTTGTCAGCTGTCTCGATGGTGCTGACAATTTGACTCTTTCGAGAATAGTCGAAACTGACGTGAGGCAATGTGTGATGCAATCAGTGAGCCACACCATTTTCTTACAAAATATTATAGGCTCCTTAACTGTTTCAGTCCTTATTGCTGCCCCGGGTATGTTTTAGCGTAGTATCAAACTTTTCACCCGCATCATTTTATGTGTGAATCATCTGCCTCTACCATCTACTGCACATCCTAACTTTCAATATTAATGTCGCAAACTGGACGCATGGCACTCAATTTCGACGAGATGAATTCTTCAATTTTGGTATAAGGTGCTATTAGCAAGTCAAATCAAATTGACAGCCGCTTTTTCACCAAAAACGAAGCTACTTCGCGGCGGGATCTCACATATCAGTGATAAAGAACCAGGCGCAATCTATGAGGCATGCGCTGATTTATTCAATGCAAGATCCAAATGCTAACATTCCTCTCCTGTACCGCGATATCACCATAAAGGTGCTTTTGAATTCTCACTCACCCTGCGATCAATGCTTTCTGTCTGACCATCTGCCTGCGGGTTCTCAATAGTTGGTATGTTTGATTCGGTACCAAGCCCCCAGAACAAATGCGCGGTAATTTTGCTGCGAAAAACGATATTGATCTGGAGCTATGGTCACCGGCGAGCTGTGAAAACAAAAAACATTTGTCATGATACATCTAGCCTGTAAATGGTATCCTCACCGGCAACAGTGTCGCTGACAGCAGCGATTTAGGCCAACTTGCTCAGATGGTCCAAAGATCACGAAGCCAGGGTTATATTTTTTAGTAGACCAGAAAAATTTATACTGATAGACTGTATCCGGCGTACGGCAAGAGTTAACTCTGTCGACATTATTCGCGCGTGCTTACCCGATTACATATACTGAGCCCACAGGTATATATTCCTCGCAGAATCGCATGTCTTACCTTTTTTAAGATGGTCACCTACTACCACAATAGGGTATCTATCACCAGACGTTGACAATCGAGTCGGAAGTGCTGTAACACAAAAAACCTCGGGATTAATGTCATATCGTGCTTCGTAAGGCTCAAAAGTATCCTTGCTTACTAAAGAATTCAACAATGCACCACATGTCGCGTCTGACCTGTTAGTCGTACTTCTCGCCTTGCTTGTGCACGTCGCCACCATCATAACATCGAACACTTCTTAGTACGGGCGACAGGAAAGCACATCCGTCACCACATTCAGCTAGCCTGGCTTATACGCTACCTGGAAGATATGAGGATAAACATCTTGCTTTTTTCTGACAGAGATGTGGTTATGGCGTCTCTTGGCGCGACGACGAATGATCTGTATAAATCACAAATGTCATAGCGACCAGCAGGTGTACCATGAACTGGGCAAGAAACATCTACATAGCAAGTATCGCCTTGTCATGACTTTGTTCAACCTATCTTCTGCTTTAGACTGACAATAATCGATCTCAATGATGCGCTCATGCCCATTGAATCGTATCGGAGAACAGTTTATGACAACGTTCGAAGCGTCGCAGACAACATAAAATGACCGATCCGGATCCTGAAGGACCGTACCATTTCGGTATGAATTGCAGTAAGAAGTTGGCCATACTAAAACACTTCCTTCAGTTTCTTTTGGTTGTTGACATTGACCAATCTCGTGTCGCCATCATCTCGCTCCTCAGCGAGGCATTATCGAAGCGCATTTGCTATTCGCAACATTCTATCGTGGATGTCCACATCTGATTACTCGTGCCTGGATAGAAATCGTTTGAACAGGTATGTGCGTATGCATGATGCGGCCTGACGGTTGGGCATCGCAGTTGTAGGTAGCCCTTAAGGCTCAGCAATACTCTCAGAGCATCTTGTTCGGCGTATTTAATGCAATAGATTGGCACTGTCTCTCATGGCAGTTACAACATCAACCTACTATCCAAAAAAGAGAATTGAACATGCATGGTAAGACTGACTATTATGTGCAGGTCTTTTCTAAAAATAGTTAATAATGCAAGAATCACAGCTTTGTTATGCTTACTTTAAGCCTGCAGATGGTGTCTAACGTCGTATCAGAAGATCTAACAGCAATTTGTCTAACAGCAAGCGGTATTAGGCCTTCTGATACAGACTTTTGGCGCCGAGTATTTCTATCCTTTAAGCGAATCTTCACACGACATTAAGTGTCAATGCTGTCATAAAAACGTACACAATAATTACGCAACAAGGTTTGTACAAAAATGATACGCTTGGACTAACGTATCAATTTGACAAACCTTTCGATCCAAGGGCAAAACCTATGGCGGGTCTTTTGGCACTACGTCATGAGATTCCTTCAAGATTGCAAAGGATCTTTGAGGATAAATGCCCCACTCTCCACACCCAGTATTCTCAACAACGGACATTGTCAGACAAAAACTCAAAATCACTCGATCATGAGCTCAGTATTTCACTTGCCAACTTGGTGATGCAGTTGCTTGCACATCTTAGCCCTTCCGACTTGACGAGAGCCTAATGAGGCGAGACTTGCAAGTCATGAGATACGCAGTCACTTCATTCATGAGCAGATAATCGTTCTAGCCACCACCCCTACGGGAGCTTCACTGATCCACACGAAAGGCCGAGTCATCAGTACGGTTACGCATCGAGGCAACGATAATGTATCCTTAATAGCATTAAATCCTGGCTGTTCAACTCGCGACCTACAGTCAACTCGCGACCGCAACATACAGCTGCTCTTATTCAATCCACATGCACTCGGGTTAAAATTTTACCATACAGCTGTGATGAATAAGGACACACTCCGGAAACCGCACAATACTCGATACCTCCGCGCTCATCTGGAGATTGCGACCCACAGCCGCTCCCGCCCTTCGTGCCTAGCTCAAGGTGTTTAGCAATATATAATTCGGCCAAAATTAATTCCTATAAGCGCCAAAGCGCTCAGTATCCTGGCAGTGGTGGGTACACGACTCACCAAAACTCCGCTAAGCGAGAAGTGTTCGATTCTTCGATTTCCAGCCTGGCTCGGTCATGCCATACTTGGTAAGATCGTATCGCAAACTTACGTGAACAGCACCTCGAGCTGTTTTTAGCTCTAATGATAAATTTCAACGATTATTCGACAATTTTATCAGTCTCCCCTCATAGGACGCTTTTATACCAAGGCGCCCGTGTGCTGTCGACAGTTGCGCATCGTACGTACCGGCAAGACGCTCTCAAAATATCAGAACCTTCCACGATCTGAGTACTTGATGAAAACAATCAACAGCCCTGGGCTGTAGGCCCCACCACTCTCTAAGAAGCTCCATCAGGTGCACTTTAGCCTTAACAGCCAAATCCTACCGCAGTATCATTTGCACGTTTCAATCTTACTTGTCGTTGGTGTTCATGCACTCATGCTAAGCCTCGGTCCCCGAGCAAAACTTTGTCTTTATGTTAATGTTTGACATGCTACAACTTCAGTGGGTATATCTCCCATAACATCCTTCCGACACATAGAGGTTTAGCTACTTCCGCGACCTTGGTAATCATTGTTGCTACGAGACGAACTGAAAGACTAAAGACACCGCTATATGCAGTCAGCTATTCCAAAATAAATTTCTTTTGTTTGATATATCGATTATATTAAGTTATTAAACCTAACAAAATCTCTACATATAATCTGACTTACAAAAAAAAATCCAGACTTTGTTGTCGCTATTTTCGTTGTATAACCCGGCACGTTGTTATGATAATTTTAGAAGACGCTAATTCTGACGAATAGATACGTTCGATACCAGCATAGTCATTAGAAGTAATCGCAAGATGTTCATGAAGAGGCGTACGTACTTCCATCAACTACTTTGTGTGTAGTAAATAAACTACACGCTCAGTCCAGAAAAAGATCTATCGCCTTCCCTTCTTTTGACTGGAAAATGCTCAAGCGCTCGTCACTTCGTCCGTCTACGGACGACGACGGTCCTTGCGCCATTAAAGTCGTGGTGCGCGCCCGCCCCCTTAATGACAAAGAGCGGCAAGCTAACACGCCGATTGTAGTGGGCGTCAGTCGTACTCAAATTCAAGTAGTAAATCCTGCTATATTTTCGGATCCATCAGTTCTTGAAGCGGCAGGTTCGGGGGGAAGTGGTCCCGCATTGAGTTCTTCACTTATATCAGCAGCGAATGTCACCGGGGAATGCCGCACGTTTCAATTTGATCGGTGTTTTGGTTCTTTCTTCAATGGCCATGATGTGGATGAAGAGAAACAGAGACCTAATCAGGAACTCATTTTTGACGAAATGGGGCAATCATTGATCGAGTCAGCATTTCAAGGATTTAATTGTACCATGTTCGCATACGGTCAAACGGGTAGTGGCAAGACGCATACAATGGTTGGTGATAAAACTGCTAGTGGGAAAGGGGTCATTCCTAGAGTATGTGAAGCATTATTTCAAGAGATTGAAGCTCGAAGAGAGCGTGAAAGTATATTTCACGATCAAGATGGATTGAAAAGAACGATCTATAGTGCTCATGTGAGCTATTGTGAGATATACAAGGAAAAGGTAAATGATCTGCTTGATACAGAAATATCAGAGAAACAAAGATCGTCATTAGCGAACCATACTCAAAGTGACGTGGAAAGTCGACGAGCACTCAAAGTGCGAGAACATCCAGTGACAGGCCCATTTGTGGAAGGACTAAGTATTCGGTCAGTGACATCGTATGCTGACATTGCGGACGAAATGCTTGCAGGAGAGAAGCTACGGACAGTCGCTTCGACTTTAATGAATGCTGTGTCATCACGCTCACACGCCGTTTTTACGATTACGTTTACTCAGACATCGTTCGACCCAATTTCACAGTGCGCGAATGAAAAGGTTGTAGAATTGAAACTTGTAAAAGGCCAGAGTCTTACTCAGATTCCTTACCAATGCTTATAGACTTCAAAGATCAGTATGATTGATCTTGCTGGTTCCGAACGTGCGAATGTGTCGGGTACTAGTGGTGATCGGTTGAAAGAGGGCGCTATGATTAACAAAAGCCTCACCACGCTAGGACGTGTCATCTCAGCCCTCAGCAAGTATGTTTTATCTCTAAATTTATATAATAGTGCTAATGCAAACAAACTGTCTGTACAGACAAGCGTCAGACAGGATCCCTTATCGAGATAGCACACTTACGTGGCTGTTAAAGGAAAGTTTAGGAGGAAACGCGAAGGTTGGTTCTAAGTTCTTGCGGTAGAAACTACATGTTTTTATCGATACTGTATGGTATCCATATGATAGACAACTATGCTTGCCATGATCAGTCCTTCTTCAGAAGTAAGTTGACGTATGTTTATATTTTTCATATCGTACTAATGAATACTCTTCTCTCAAAGAATTACGACGAGACAATGAGCACGTTGCGGTATGCAGAGTCCGCGAAAAAAGTGATGAATCGTGCAGTTGTAAACGAAGACAAGAATGCTCGAATCATACGACAGCTTCGCAATGAAATTGAAGAGTTACGATTGCAACTGGCACGACATGAGGCTAATCCGAGCATAGAACATAGAACTTCCAGCACTGCTGCTTGTTTGGTCGAGCACGAATCATTTTACGCCGAGTTGCAGAAAGAGGTTGATTTTTTTCGCTCACAACAGATGCCAGTGAGTGAAAGTACTGGACGCTGTGCCATTCATTTGAGCGACAGCCTCCCGAGTCTTGTAAATTTAAGCGCCAACTTGGTACCTGGTGAAGCCCTTGCGTATGTTCTCGTGGAGGGCACAACGTTATTCGGGTCTGATCCAAGCCCCGACATGACAAAATACGAGGCTGTTGAAGTCGCTTCAGACCACATGGAAAATGATGAACAGTCGATCGAAATTAGCGAAATGCCTTACAAGCCAAGAAAACGACGCGGATCATGGACTTCAACAATGTTGCGACGTCGAAAAAATCATCCAAAGAGCGCTCCATCAACTCCTAGAGGAAAAACTTCTCAACCAGTCAGTGCTGCTGAAATCGTTTTAGCTCTTTCGAGTGGCAAACGATCGGTGATGCAGATTTGTAAACTTCCTGGAGGCGAAGTGAGTCAAATATTACCTCTACATGCTCGATTTACTTGTACACGAGTGCTGAAGGAACAAGACTCGAATAGTGAAAACAATTTGACTGAATACATTGTGGAGCTTGAGTCACTAGATCCCACAGCAATTGTTCTAGTCAATGGAGAGTCTCTAGACTTCGGTAAAGAACAGCCTATGAAACTACATCATGGTGACCAAGTGCGGCTTGGCAAACCCTATTGCTTTCGAATTCATGGTACGTTGCTTTAATGTTCAATGCTCGTCGGATACTTAGTTACTAAGGTGTTTGCTTGTGACTCAGTGCCTGGATATGCACCGTCGACGCCACGAATCGCAGAGGCAGTTGAGCAACCGCTGGGAGTAGAAATTGGCTTTAATCGCGAGCTCCAAGTGCTGATAGACGAAGCAAATGCAATTTGTACGAAGTATGTTCTTAATACTACATTTGCGGTGGGACCCGAAGGAAGTGTTACTGTCAGGAAAAGGCTTGAAGGATATTGCTGCAGCACCATACAGTGGGATCGGACGATGTTCGAGATGAAACTTCAATTCTTACGAGAATTTGCCGCCTCTTTAGAAAATGTCGTGTCTTACACTGTCGAGACAAGTCCGATGATTCAGGATGTACAAGCTCCTGTAGATCCTTCTAAAGTTGCTGCTTTTCGTCTACCAGGTGCTGTTACGGAAAGTGATGTACCAGTTACTGAAGTTAAATGCGAGAATGAAAAGCATGCAACGACTGAGCAAGTTCTTGTTAAACCGCAAACCCAAATAATGTCTTCGCTACGTTTACTCGGGTATGGACAGATTTATTTTCCAGCTCAAGAATTACAATCAATTGTGCCTTTATCTGTCGCGGTCTACGACTTTTCTGCAACTTTTATTGGCAATCTTCAGACGCGGTTGGAGGCAATTCAGGGGTCGGCTCAACCAGGTAAAAAGAGAGGCATTTTGTCATCAAAAGATACCACGAACTCGCTCCATCGTATTCGAGTGCATCTCGATAAGATGGAATTTGACACTAAGAGTTTTGTTTCTGCGTCCAATATTTTCGTCACACTCAAAGAGACAGCGTCAAAAGCATTTAAAAGGAGGAATTTCGAGCATAACGAAGTTTCATCTGACGAAGAGGACATGCCAAAGGTCTTCTCGACGCCCCGAGTGCCCCCAACGCAAGCGAAAAACGATCAGAAGACATTTTTGATCAATGATACCTTCGATACATCCATTAACGTGAAGAAAAACCCGACTTATCAATCATTTGCTAATAACGAATCATTGCTGGTAGAAATTTGGGGCTATGATGTCAAGTTGAATTATTTCGTTGATCAGACGCAAATGGAGTCTCAGCAGGTCGAATTTTACGTCTCTGTCGATGTCGAAGAAAGAGAAGCTGACGGTTTATATCATCCTGTTGCTGTAAAACCTGATGGTGCACTACGACTTCATGCAAATCGCTCTCGACGCATACTCGTGCGCGTGATACAATCGGATCAGCAGCCTTTTGCATTATCTAAGATCGTTCAAGTTCGCATTGCAGCTCCAGACGCCCCTTCGGTCAATCGAATGGCTTCAATGTCAAGAGTAATGGGCAAGACAACGCAACGAATGCTACCAAAATCTGCACATCACGAAGAAAGTGCTTCGAACGAGAATGAGTCACTCAAATTGGACTCAAGCAAATGGAAAAAACTTAATTTATGGGGTGACTGTGGAGTGAATGATTCAAGTCGATCACTCTGTGCGACTTTATGCTGGGAACATGCTCCGGATAGTGACCTAGAGCCTATTAACACAGCTGGGACTCGTTCGACATATCGTCTTGCAATAGCTTTTACAACTCGCTGGTCAAAAGTACCGATTGCGATCTCGAAAAGCTTGGTGACTAAGGTCTGTGGAAGCAACGTCTCAGCTGCTCAAAGATTTACTCGCAACTTGGAGGCTTCACGTACCGTGTGGTGGGCGAAAGAAAGTTACAGTCGCAGTTATCGACTTGGTACATGGTATGCTGCTGACTTTATGGTGGAAGAAGTACCTAAAGACGACGATTCCAACTCTTCAAATGAATCCAACGATGCAGCTTTAATCAGTGAATACGTTGTCGCTCACCACATCAATGGCTTGCTGCGACTGGAGAACACGATGCAATTAGAACGGTTGCGGCAAAAAGTGTGGACTTTCATGAACTTACCATCAGGTAAAAGTCAGGATAATTCTGAACCTTTGACAGCGTCCAAAGTGAATGCATGTCTATGCGAGCTCGACAACAAAAAGGACGAAGTTGCTTGTGCATTTGAATGCGTACAATTTGACTCGCCTGATCTGTATCTCCGTTACCAGAAGCGAGCTGACCTTCTCATGAACCTTTTTACGGGTAAAGTCGTGAATTCTGAAGCAGTAACGACCGTCGAAAACTCATCGGACAAGTCCCTTGTGGTCGATGATTCACTTCAGCTAAGACAACACATTATTCATTTCGTGTCGGAACCAACGCAATTGATCGGTGGCGATCAGTTAGGAGGTGAAATGAGTGGATTTCTTATGCTTTCGCTATCATGTTTTGATCAAGAGACAGCGGCCGCGATTGTAACACCTTTAGGAGGTGCTACAGTGCGATCTCCAAAAGCTGGTACTCACCAAGTGTCGTGGGAACGACAATGGTTTGTCTTAAAGCGACCATTTCTGTATGCGTATATGAGTTTTGCACGCAAACAACAGACTGGTGTCATGGATTTATCACTCTGTCGGCTTATTGTGGCAACTTCGGCCGATGTGCCGTTCTCGTTTCGTCTTGTGTGCGTGAATCCAATGAAGCAGTGCACAGTATGGTGGCTACAGGCGTCGACAGCTGCTGAGATGCGAGCGTGGTTGGTTGCGATCGATCCACTTAAGATTCAAGCACGGCAAAGCGTTACATCTACGCTTTCTGCAGCAGAAACACCCGCACTTACAGCCTAAGAGGTGCCGTTAATCAGTCATAACACAAAATCATAAAAGGTCTTTCAACCGATAGATATCCGTGTTTAAGTCAAAATCACAACTCCAGATTTTGAATGTCAATCTAGCAAAACAAGAAGCAGTTTTCTATACAGCTAGCACGCACGCTTCATATATGCCTCACTTCCAGAAGTTATATTGCTAAGCCGTAGACATAAAGGACCGTAGTAATGGTAGCATTCTCCCACAGCACAGTACAAGAGCCTTTAGCATTGATAGTGATAAGATAAAAATCGCTACAGTATCAAGTTGTACACGAACCATCCGATCTATCGTCCCAATACGTGCAACTAACATACGAAAGGATAAATAAACTGTGCAGACACATTTAAACGATAAGTAGTTCGTTACCTGCCGATTTCGAGTCCTGCACCTTTACGTTGTCGAATAAAACACGATACAATGTACTTGAAATTCTGCCGTTGTAAAAAGGTTAGGATCACCATGATATATTCCGTAGTATATCGCAAACGTGAAAATCTGACCGGACAAAGACGCTTCAAGTCTGCAATACACGCAGTTGTCACCAAGTTCACCCATTCATTAGCCTATTGCAAAAGTTGTCAGCAGATCATTTCCCCTAACAACTTTAAATTGTTCACCTTCGTATTGTCGTACACATTCCCTTCAAGAACCGTTCGTACAGCGTCCTGTACGATGAAGCTCACTTCATCTTGAAGCAAAGGAAAGTCATAGCACGTATCTTTCAACATATTTCGAGATTCGAGGCTTATGTGACGGTTCACGACGAGATCAAACCTATAATACAATAACGAGCAGATTCCGTGGAAGTTGAAAGCTAAGAAGGCAAAGTCTCAGATGAATGATTCGCAAGCTGTTTCACCAGATACACAGGCCGACGAACCAGAACAAGGAAAACTTGATATAGACTCAGGTGATGGTGATAGTACAATCAGTTTATCACCGTCTGCTATTGATGAGATGTTTCAACAATTGGACGAGGAAAATATGCTCTCGACGTCAGCGATGACAACAACGCGGTATTTTGTCGAGAAGGAAAGTAGCGGCGATTTTATTCAAGTACGCGTAAGACAAAGCAACAAGCAATTAATAAACGCTAGAAGGGCCGAAACGCGAAAGAAAAATTGGATCGACGCAACGAAATCTGTACTTTTGATGTGCTGGGTTGCTTTACAAAAAAGTGGAGAAAAAGCTCTTGTTGTTATGCTCTTAGGAGTTATGACTGGAATGTGCTGGGCAGATGCCATCAATCTACGATCCGGAAATGTGTTCGTGTCAGCAGAAACATTCGACAGCTCAGTGTGCGCGTACAGTGCTGGCTCCAACCGCTGGCGACAAGAATGTTTCATCTTGTTAAAATATCCTTCTCACTGAATATTTGCCTGTTTCTACAATATTACTGAAGCCTTACTTACATCACAAACCACCATGGATAATGTCTCTTACTGGAGTGTTGTTTGGTCTTATAAGGGACCTCATGCGAATGTATCCGCACGATCAATATAAGTGTGTTGAGGATGGTGCGACAGCGGAGCTTTCGTTGTCACGACTGGTAATCAACAAAATTTGTGACTTGAAGTATCATGTTAGATATTTGACAACTTCACGGTGCCAAAGCTTCACGCTGCAGTGGCTCTATTATCTTTAGCATTTGTAGCACTGCTTTCAGGATCTCCATCGGCATTTCGTCTGAGTCGATTGCTACACGAAAACACAAAATGGTAAGCCATAAATATTGTAATTAAATCCTATGGTTCATGATCAATAGGTTGAACAGGTGTGAAGAAAAAGCATCAGATATGTCAAGATTCTTTCATGACATTACGATATTGCGATCCTGTGCGCTATTACTTGTTATTTTCATCACCATAGCTTGGCTACTTTTTGCTCTGGTGCGTGAAACATTTACTTTCTGATGAGCTGTTAATACTGACACACTAGCTACTAGCAATGTAGTTTGACAATGACATTAAGAAATACCAATTCCAGTCATGTAGCAGAGCTGCAAGAAGAACTTGCTGATCTCAAAACACGGTTTGGAAAAAGATTCCCACCTGTATTTCTTCATTTGTATTCGATGACTCACGTTTAAAAGTTCTTTCTTTATCTTCAATTAGTTTGTGTAAGCTGCAGGGATCGTACCTTGAACGATTGTCAGCTGAGGAGCTAAGGTCGCTAATTCAGCTGCATCAGGTACGCAACTCTATCACTAAGCTAGAAATCCAGAAGGATATACAGTTTTAACGTGTACTGCAGCGTGCAATCGAACAGACTGAAAATGCTCTTGTGTTGCAGTTGCAAGCGAGCATTTAAAGTGAGGAAGTACAGGATTTCATATTGTTGACTTAGTATATTATTATTTCCTTACATCATTTTAAATTACCGAGCTCAATATTTCCATACAGATAAATCAACAATAAAATAGAAAACAAAAATATGTTATTCAAATAATTATATTGATGAAAGAAACGATGCTGAATTAATGCTGAACCTCTCATTTCGGTGTTACTGTGACATTTTACACTATCCATCCATTGAACTGACAGATGAGCTCTGCTATACTGTAAGATAGTGGTAGTTTTGCTGAGTTGCAAAAGCACTTGTCTGTTTTATTGCGAGCTTAAAAGGTGCATGCTATCTAGCACAACAACCCGCTCACAAGAAGATTGCAGCGCCTTCTAGGCCAGATGCTCCGAAAATCAACTGTCTCTCTCTCAATTTGTTTTAACAAAATTTGGCATGCGTAGTAGCATTAACAGCATACTGTTGACGTTAATCTTTTACACGAGTCAATCTGGGCGCGAGTGTACGTGAGGGATAGTACAGTCGTATTAAGGACTGTCCCAATAGGCCATTCACTGATTTCCATATGCAGTCATGGAAAATTGTGTCTTCTCTTGCAGAAGGACGAATGGCTGACACGTAAAAAAATATATTAAGGACTAGGGAATGAGTGAAGATTGATGTTAAACATGCTCTGCAGCAAATCTGGAGGGGGTTACCATTCACCATGTCTCCCTCCTTTCTGAAAGTCCTCGTTTTCTGATACGGTTGGCTGGCAATCAGAGCCTTTTTAAATACTGATTGCCCGCCCAGGTGCACTAATCGTCATTTATGCTATGGCGTTTTTATGTTTTTCTTGTCACGAAAAAGCCTTGGCAAACAAGGTCCATGAATGTCACATTCATCAGTGTGCAGCACAGCTTCTCTACACAAATAACATCTCTACAATATATATGACACCATTGCGACAATACACTTTGGTAGTAGTGCTCACTTAAGCGCTGCATGGAGGTAATTACCAACAGGCGACCAGATTTTTTCCACACAACCACACGAGCAAATCGTGGGATCTGAATTGTATTTCTCACATTACCACCCAAACTTTCATGTAGCCTCAAGAAATTATTCCATAAGCTGCTTAATTACCGCCGACGACTATAAATACAAGAGTTTCAACCATCTGATTTAGCACCGGATCTGACTGCCGATCAGAGGATGGACGATATCGTATCAGGTTGTAAGAACTACTCGCTCTTTTCTCGCACTGTTTGTTCCAGAAATTGCTTTCTAACATACATGAAGAAAAACGGCCATGAAGAAAGCAATTTACAGAGCCTCGCGAGATTGTAGTTGCTATCGCGAGATAGCGATCCCATCTTTGAAGAATCGCTTAATTTATTCAGCTTCTTTCTTCCAAGGTCAACTGGTGAACAAAAATATCGAAACGTTCATCGATATTTTACGTGGATTAATTCCTTTAGTTTTCATTAAACAGTGCTTACGCATGATAACGAGCAAATATTCACAAACGTAAACCACTTTGGCTGATAACTGGATTTTTTTTTTAATGCAAGCGATTCTTAATCCGTTGGGCTCAAAACTGCGGAGTCTCATAAGCTTAAAATTCTCATCATTTGATTGTTAGCACATGTATATGTAAGCAGACGGCAACATGTGCAGATCGCTACAGTAAAAGTTTGATCGACAACGAAAGTGTGGATTGTCTACGCTGCTGTCATCAGACTATCTTCAAACGCGCACAGGCGGTGCATTTGCCGTCAACTGGTAATCCAAAGCTGAGCACTCGTGTTCTTTGCACATCACATCCCGGAGCGCGTTCGACAATTTGCTCTTCGGTGGGGAAATTCTTCATTTTTTGGATTTCTGTCTATTTGGCAAGCAATTTACCACAAATTTATTTGCTCACGCCGCCTCATCACGAAATCGATCGCCAAGTGGCACCGCTTCATTCGCTCGTAACCTACGCGAGAAACATAAGTTTCGTCACAAGCAAGAGACGCTAGTGCGTTTGACTAGAGCTTCGAGTGTGACGAGCGTCCGACCATATTTGTTGGTGTTACGATCGCTCATTTTATAATTGAACGCGTCAATTCTCAACCGACAACTCTTCTAATCAGCTTTCAAAATGGATATTCGACGTCTGCTACACAATCCAGACGACGGTGGCTGGTATATCATTGGCGAGACCAAGAGTGAGGTCGAGCTGAACGAGTTTCGTCGATCACTTAAGCGCAACGCGATCATTAATACACACCTTGTCAACTGCACAATGAAGCACGAAAATCTTGGCATTGATACGGAACACAAAATGAAGGTCCAGTGGGCCAGATGCACCTCTGCATTATGTCATCCCAAAGGTAATAAGCTAGACGAACATGGTTTGCTACGTCTGTGCCCCGTGCAAGTGCGCATGTCCACGTGTCAGCTGACATTTGCTGGAATTATCTGTCAGGCGTATCAGCATTTGAGCGATGAACACGAATCGGCTGAGCCTTTGCAGACTCATGTGACTGAAGGGATGAAAACTCACATTGTGCAGATGCTATACGAGGACTCTGAGGTTAAGCCTATGGCTATTTACAAAAAACTCGTTGCATTGCACCAACACGGCGCGTTCTATCCGGACCCGATGCCTACAAAAATTCAGCTGCGCAATGCTCTCACGTATTTAAGGAATCGAAAGCTTAAATCATTGAGTAACACCAGCAACAGCGGACCGGTGATCCGTGCTAGACGAAAGCGGAGATTTGATACATTTTCGGACGGGAGCGAGTCTCCTCCTCTTGAAGAGCGCCGTGCACCCGAGTATTGAAAAGTATGTGCTACTCTACATAAGAGTATTTTACGTAGTACAAAATGAAAGTTAAAATGATAGACTTCTTAAGTTAAGTAAAAAACGTTTGATATGTAAGCATGATTATAAGCTGGTGTTTGTTTCTCCTGACGTAGCTGTACGGGTCACATAGTTAAACTAGGCTGTCACATACCTCCATTTGATTATGTTGTCGTGGCGTTCTCGCTTCTTCTAAGAAGATGTAGACCAGGAAGGATGTATGTTACGCACAATTGTACGAAATTGACATTGCACATCTGTCTGATTGTGAACACTTTATAATACCCAGAGAAGAATATGATGAGATGTGGTGAAACAGATATAAAATTAACGTACTCGCTCTACTTAAGTTTTCATTATTGTGCGGCCAATTATGGGGGGCTACGCTCTAACTTGATAAAACGCCGCCTTGATAGAGCGCTGTGGCGGTGTGTGCTGGCAGTGCCTCCACTACGTAGTGTCGAAGCGGGAGGCATTTGATGACTCGATGAAAGTGGAAGTAATAGATTGGATTCGTGATCGCGACAATGGCATTCTTACACGGGCTGCGAAGAAGTGAGAGCTCCCCCGGGTCTTACAAAATCTCGAATCCCCGTGACGGTGCGGACCTAGTGGACGAGCCGCTCTCAATTCTTGAGGCTCCCTCTACGACCCGAAAATGAATCGCTCAAGCAGCGGCGAGTGCACTGGCATCTGTATTGAACATGATGATGAAATTATTGAAGGTGAAAGTTACAAAAGAGCGTGTGAGCTGAAAACCATTCGCCACGTTGCTCAAGTGATCGCCAAACGAGCAAAAATTGAAGAATAAAAGTTCAAGGCATCGGAGTGACCAAGTTTATGGAACGCAATCGATTCTTGTTCCGTCTTTATCTAGCAACTTTGTCCGATGAAGCCCTACTGAATTGTGCATTTGAGTACATGAAGTTTTTGGCCAAACTCAAATCAACTTGTGTTCCTTTTTCCAGCACAATGCTAATGGACGAATCTGCTGTTTATTTAGAAAAATTGCGGTGCACAACAATGGCTACAACTGGATTACGTCACGTTTTGCTGAAAACCACTGAGTTGTTTCTATGAGAATAAAAGTTGTGCTGACCACCAAAGTCGATGGCAGGAAGGTAATGCCACTGGCGATAATCAGCGGCGGCGACACTTCTGTTCATAGGATACATGGTGTATGGATTGTATAACAAACCAACGCCTGGGCTTACATTAAAAGGCTGATCTCATGGATGGAGCATATATTTCCGCGCGTCGAGCTCTTGATGACAAGACAGTCGACATCGTGGCTCCGCTGAGCATCATGCTGAGGTCGCGTACTGCTGTACGGAAGTCGTCGAGAGTTTGAAGCACTTTATGAACCGACTCCCTCACGTAGAGGATAATCGCGCTCTGTCGGAGCGACCTTTAGCCGTCGAGTTGATTTTCGTGCATTGGTGAAGCGCCTTGCGCCGTCGGAAACGGAAATCGTTGCACTCCGTGCTCAAAACCGGTTGCTGGATCAGCTTCTAGGTGGTCGAGCACCTGTGGGCGCCGCCCCGGTGCCAACACTTCCGCGTTTACTTGTGTCGGATCCCGATACAGCTTAAGTAAGCCCATATAGAACACCGGGTGAGTGCGCATCCTTCCCGGAAGGTTTAGAGTATACACAAGACCCCGCTTGGCCACAAGCTAAAAAGGCCCAATAGACTTCTAGACAGCAGAAACTGTATGTGAAGGAATGCTTTTTGCATTGAAAAAAGTCTCTAACCTCATTGTTTGCAACACTTCTCTTGATTCTTTCGACTGCATATTCTTTCTGCGAGCACGTCGTAGGATGCTCAGTCTGGTAGACAGTAAGTCTTCGACTCCTTTACGCACAGCGAGAGGGCTGACATCAGCTAGCCGCTTAGTTATTCTTAATCCGCCAAACCCTGAGCCAGGAATGGCGGCGTCAGCAGGACGCGAAGATAAAAGAGCAAGCTCTCGTAGAACAGCAGACGCATGCACTGCATTGTCCAGAACGAACTCCGCAAGAGGCAGCATGGCGCTCCAGCGCCTCGGCATTTCATGCACAGACGCTGAGACGCCCTTCGCGTCTCAGCGACGTGATTTACGCGGTCAGTTTGACCATCGGTCTGCAGATGGTCTGCTGTTGACATAGTCAACTTGGTGCTCAGCGACCTGGAGATTGTCGACTAAAACTCCCCAGTGAATCGTGGGTCTCTGCCAGACGATTGACTCCGAGAGTCATATTGTCGAAAGACACGAACTACAAACAGCGTCGCTGTACCCACACCGTGGATGGTGTCTGGCACCGCCGCAAGATGATCCATCTTGCTCAAATGGTCGACAAAAACCACCACACCGGAGTTGCTAGCCGACTCCTTCGGCAGGCCAAACCCAAAGTCCATACGCTTTGACTACCAACACCCGGAGGGTACCGGTATACTGGCCAGCGGCGCCGCCGCATTTGACGAGGGCTATATCCTTGGACACGTCTCATACGTGTGCTCGTCTATTTGTACAGCTTGTATTACCAGTAGTGGCAACTCACAGAGCTGTACACGACCGAGATGACCACTGAATGGGATATCGTGGGCCTCATAGTTATTTACGTTAATTCAAATCCTCATCGTGAGTAACCACAAGTCGTGGCGTATCCGTCGAATCGGTGCTATAACACAGCAGCCCGTTATTCAACGGTGCAACCGTGCGTGCAATCGCGACGACAACTTCTTATCCGAGTTTCCAAACTCCTTGCTCCCGTGAGCCCGTAGGAGCGCTACGTATATATATCATCACAAGCGTATGCAGCACAGATCAAATAAGTCACTGACGGCGTCACCGTCATGGCATGAGCAAGCTCATAGTCCGGACTTCGTGATGCGTGACATTGCGTCAGCCAAAGCATTCTCCTTTCCTAGCTTATACTTCACCTGCAAAGAATGAGAGCCACATGCTCATCCTCTGCGAGAGGTGAGGTGACTAAGTCGCAGTGCGCAATGATGCATGATCTGTGCAGATCGCAAACGGCTTGGAGCCAAGCAGTGGACCCTGACCTTGACAAGTGCATACTTCAAGTATGTCCTTGTTGCTGACTAGGTAGTTCCTCTCCACATTCTTAAGCTGGCGAGATTCGAACGTGGCCACCCGATCTCGCCCTTCAACGTCTATTTGTCGCAGTGCACAGCCGATGAAAAAATCATAGGTGTACTAAAAGGACGATCGGGGTCTGGCAACAGACCTTCATGCAGTATTGGTGGATGAAGGAGGCTGTCGATCCCCGTCAAAAGCCTCCCGATGCTCAGTATAACAGCACCCTCCAACGGAGATTCGACAATGGCCGTGCTCTTTCCGCATAATTCTCGCTATCCTTATGCAAGTAGTTGGCGAGGACATGCCACATGTGCAAATCCTTATTATTTCTATGGAATCGGCCAGTCCACAATGGCCTTGACGCTTGCGGGATCTTCTCGAAGGCCACGTTTACCCTATAAAATACCCTAAAAGGGGATTTCTCCAGCTCCGAAGATGCACCTACATGTATTAGCATACAGCGTATTCGTGCGCATGCACTCGAGCACCGCTATAAACGGACGATGTTGTTCTGTACAATCGTCCTCTTGTGCCTCGTGCGACTGTGGACGAAGATTTCATTCAAGTATGCCTGTGCATACGCCTGATGAGGCCTGGACAGCTGCGTCACAAGACGATTCCACGTTGCTGGTGCGTTTGACAACCCTTGGGGCATCACCAGCCACCCCCAGAGCATGCCACTCCGAGTACTCATCGCTACCAGCAAAATATCACTCGCTCTCATGAGCAATTGGTAATATTGATCGGCCAAGTCGAGTACGCCGTACTTTGTACAGCCAGTCATATAGTTCTGGAGAATATCCTCTCTAGGAATCGTCGTTAGTGCTGAAATAGTGGAAGCGTTTTGCAAATAATCAGTGTGAATGATACGCTACTTGCTGTTCGGCTTCCGAAAAAAAAGTGGGTGTCGAATATAGAGACTTACTCTCACGCACCATTCCTGCGTCGTTCTTTGCACGGAAGATGGTGTCAATGACGTCACACTGCTCATTCGGCAGGAGCCGTTGGCGCGTTACGAAGTATTTGGTTCCCGAAATCAGGTCAATTTCACGACGCACATCTCGGTCCGGAGGTAGGAGCGACGGCGGGTCTTTGGAGGCGGCGTCTTGAATCCCCCCTCAATTAAGGATAGTATGGATCCTACTTCAGCATCAAAGATTCCTTCGTGCGCTCAGCACCCTTTTGGTGTCCTCCAGGACAGCTTCATCCAGAAGCGACGATGAGTTGATCTCCTCTTTCGGTCACTTCGGCTATGTCGCCTGCCTTCAAGGCACCGCCAGACTCTTCGAACGACCTCTCGTCCAGCTCAAGAAGAGCACCCACCGCGGAAATAGCCTCGAGGGTGACGTCGCCGTCTTCCTCTCACGTTGACAAGGGTATATAGCTGTGTGGTACCGTCTTCGGGAGCGACACCCTGGATCAGTTTAGACGTCCTGCGTCTCGCTGTTAACATAGGGCATCGCCTTATTCTATCTTTTGAGGTTCTACATCTCTTCAAGACCAGGGGGAACGCGCATACTCAGCGACGTCCAGTGTTCCCACTCCCTGCTCAAACTGAGCCTTGATGTTATTAACAACATCCGACAAAGAGCTGCTAGTTCCGCAGTCTTCGTCCAGTGGATGACGTGTCACTTCACGCGCATCAGAAAGGCCTTGCCCAGGATGCCTCAGACCATGCCACGCTTGGCATGCAGCAACTGCTTCAAAACGTGAGCAGTGCTCAGTGGATTACGTAACACTCCACGCGCCTCACTAGGGCCTCGCCCTCGATGCCTCGGACCTCGTCCGACCTTGCCACTATTGGTAAGCAGCAATAGCTTCGTAACGTGAGCAGTGTTCATTGGGTTACGTGCCACTCCCCGTGCATCACTGGGCCTTGCCCTCAATGCCTCGGCCCTTGGCCGGCCATGCCACTCTTGGCATGCAGCGAACGGACGTTCCAGCCCCGTCCCTGTTCCAATAGCGCTTCCGCTTCCTAGCAGAGGCGGGTTCTTACTCACCAAAGCTCCACTAGGAGACCTGCGTGTAGCGCTCAAGGTCTTCGACCCTTAACTAATCTATGGCTCATGGTGTTCCAATCATGCCATGCCAAGGATAAGGTCATCTTTTGAGTCCAAGTCTAAGACTAAGCGGCGTTTCACGCTGTCAAAGTCAAGAAGCTTGACTTCGAGGTCGACAGAGACTCTCGGCACCGTGGCACAAGTCCCCAACGTTATAGCAGACTTCCTTCGATCGTGGAGTGTCGAGCATGATTGCCCGAGGCCTAGAAATTGATAAGGAATTTCCATGGCTTCTCAAAGCCCTTCACGGTCGCTTTTACGACCAGTAAGCCCGGCTTGGTTACACGTTTCGTGTTCAAGAGCACGGAGCTCTTTGGGGCTGCGCCCTGCTGCCCTCTACCTATTTGCGGCTCAGGGCCATAGCTTAAGCTCTGCTTATGACCCTCTGGCTTCCCAGGCCACTGCCGAGAAGCGCGCTTCGAACCTACTGGGTCTTCCCGTTTCCCCGCGACAAACCAGACTGGTGAGAAGCGGGACGTCGGCTCGACGAAACGTTACGCACCTTGCAAAGAAGACAACCACTCTGAAGGCGTCGAGTGGCTCCACAAACAAAACACCGTCGTGCGTTCAAATGCTGCTCGGCAGCTCGAAGCTCTCCCTCCTCTTTCTCAGCAAATGTTGAGATCTATTGGCTCAGGCCCGCTCAACGAGCTCTGAGGGTGTGCATTCCAACCAAGTCGTACCGACTTAAAGTTGAATGTGGCATTCAATACCACAATCATTGCTTCTTCAAAAGAAGAGGATGCACATGAAAGACTTCCTTTCTGGTCACGCCAGTGAGAAGGCCCTCCATAAAAACGATCACTGTGACCGCCTCGGGGAGGGGATCGGCCGGTTATGAGAGTACGCGACTCTTGGACAAAGTCACCAATTCCTTCTTTACCTGTCGGGCGACAAAAAGGCATTTGCACTCGATATGCCTGGTTGGGCATCGAGAACACTCGTAACAGCTGCAGCTTCAGCTCCGCCCAGATGGGAAACGCCGCTTTAGCCGAAGTACCGCACGTCAGTGCCCATTCTCGCGCACGACCGCCGTGCTTGAAGATAGCTAGCGCCACGCGCTGTTGCTCATTCTGGAGCATGGCGGATCCCATAGCCATCTCAGCCTCTCTTACCCAATGCAGGAGATTAACTCCATCTTAATCATAGCCACCTCAGCATCATTTACCGAATACAGGAGATTGACTCCATACTTACCATAGCCATCTCAGCCTCTCTTATGCAATGGAGTAGATTAACTCTATCCTTACCCTATATGGTCTTAACGCTCACCATGAGCGGCCCGGATCGGGAGGAGTCATCTGTCGCCGACGCTGGGTTCGTGGACACAGTCGACCGCCGCCATCCTCTGCTCAAAATGCTCTAGCAGAGCAGTTTCATAGCTTGAAGACGCCTCTAGGTGCGCGCTTATCGCTTCAGGTTCTTGCGAAGAAAGGTGTTGCATACCCTTAGTGCCAAGCAGGGACATCAGCTTCTTGAGCCCGTTCTGCATGCTCTGGGGCAAATGGGAAAATTGATCCATCCTCACAGAGGATCAGTCGTAACGAATCAGGTGTCGATTGACTACAAGTGCTACCAAGTGCAGCGGAGCTACCGTAACTATTTGCTTAGAGGAAGCTAAGCTAAGGCCACCGACCTTACATTCTATACTAGAACCAGGATGAGTGTAACGAATCCCAATCCGCTTACCTAGAACCTTAACCTTAGGCAAACACACTCTTCCGTTTAGATTGTAAATTGTATTTCTTTTGTTTTATTTGCGGCAGAACCACCTCTATCTTAATCTAAAGGTTTTCAAATAATAGAACCAAACTAAATGAATAACTACTGGCAGTCCCACCACGTAGTAGCTTCTTGTGAAGGTGCAGCCACGCATAAAGAGCGCGAGCTTGACGCGCTGCCACATCTGAAGTATGGATTAAATTGAACAGGTACAACTTCGTCAAGATCTAGCTAAGAAATGTAGACACCCACACTATAGCCAACAAGATAATCACGAAAACCAATTTTCGATACATTTATGGTTGAATTTTTCGAAGTTTTGGAGCTCATTCGGCAGAAATGTAGGCATGTTACCAACTCGCCAGTTAAATGAATCCGGAATTCGTTTCCCAGGATCGCCGCCCAGCTCGCTGTGGTGTGGAGCTGTACATACTTGTGCCATGAAGAGCATTGCTGTAACAGGTACATAAAGTGGTTCTGTAAAATGGATATTTCGATAAGTCAGATGCGAAGCCAGTTCTCGAAAAACTTACGACGCATTAGCCTAAAGTATGATTTTATTAGTTAAGTTGGTATGGTCGATGTCACACTACTACACCTACGAGAATTTTAAGTAGACAATTACTGTTTGCAACGAATTGGCTGGAGCATACTATACGTTGGGGGGTGGCAAATGGCAAAGTATTATAACAAAACACTAAACGAATCATTACGTTTATTCTTGAAGTACACTTTCTAGCTTCGTCATTGGTCCCGGATTTAGAAGGAGAAAACTGGATTATACCCTCAGCTGCCTGAACAAGCAATTAGCTATTGTCGGCATTCAAATCAGGGCATTGCATCGATCTAGTGTCTGGATGGCATTCGTTGTCATACAGTAAAGAGGCAGTGTTCACGCGAGATTACTTGATTTGTACATCGGACCAGTTCTTAAAAATGAGATAACATTAGAAGAATCATATTTCGATTCTGTTCGAAATCGTTTACTATTATGTGTTTTGTGCGACAGATCGAAACCTTTGAAGCTTTTTATAAATTGCACAAATCGTAAGAGATGTCTTGTCTGACTATTTCAGCGATTGATTTTGCCAAAACGCGGCTAGGGTACATTCTATATCAGGTCAGCTACCATCCCATGACCGATTTTTCAATGTTCAACGCACAATTAAACCTTTCTTTAAATGATGAGTTTACCCATAGTAGAGGCGTGAAAAGAATACAAATATGACATTTCGTTAACAATGTACAGAAACAGAATCGTATATATTCTGGAAAAAAGTACCGTAAGATTAATGCTGCAATCATGGCAAGTTAAGCCAGATGCATTTATTGCGATACCGTTCTCACTAATAGCCCTGGATACAATACCGTCGTGGAGCCCATGACGTAAAAACACAATCGACTGGTGATCGTATATGTGACATTCAAACCTGAGATGAGGAATAATAATGAAGTCGTCTGAACGATTGTCGCGATCGATGACCAGCTCGATCTCTCTCACTGTGGTTAAAAGCAGCCAGTTCTTACGGCCCTCGCTTTGTAGATCGCCCACCAAAAGCGCTCCATTTCAATTGTCCATGACGATAAGCTTTTGAAAATATGTATATCTTCTTAATGACTCTGGTTAGATCAATGATATTTTCTCTTGTCGAACTTAGGTTCGAGAAGGTATACCAAACGACACAAAAACATGAGTGAAAGGTTACACAAGCTAGACCAGCTACTTTTGCCTCACGACAGACATCTGGACCGACCGCGGTGCTCATAGATACATGAGCTTGACGTTTTAGACGACAAAGATCTCAAGCCTCACAGCAATCTTCACGGCGTGATAATTTTTCCGAAAAGCAACACTGACGATCAAATTGGCGCGAAACTGGAAGAGCTTTTTGACGCTAGGAATTTTGTCAGGGACAAGTGTGCAGTGCTGAATCGTGACGGGAAGGGAAAGCTTTGAGCAGAATATATTGCTCACATATCATGCATCGCACATCCGATACAACTTGTCTCGTTGGTGCGCTTTCTTAGCTGGAGGTTCAGATAATGACAACAAGCAAGATGAAAATAAACAAAAAAACAGATATCCAGACTCCGCCTCACCGGCGCGCATATTTTAAAAAATTAACTTTATCTGTCGACGCTCAGTAGCATCAATAACTTGAGGTTGTCCTTTGTGAAGGCGTCGAGCGATTCCCCGTACTGTATTAGCCTCACGGCAGCAGCAAACAGTCCACATAAAGCCTTCACCCCAAACTGCGATCGTGAGGTACTTCCTTTGACGATACAGGTACCAATGCGTCTTCGATACTGATCTCTGAATGCCTCTACGCCAGACAGTTGTCCACACGAGCGGTTGCGCGTTCGTAAGTGGCGAAGACTTGCTACGGATCTTTGCCTCTTGTGATCAGACTACAGAGTGTCTTAATATTCATCGTTCATGCAAGCTTGCGGATAAACATGATACCAGTAAGACGAGAACCTACGACGCAGAAGTAACAAACGAATCATTTGAAACTATTTGCAACATGAAGGATGTATACCAAGCTTTCCTGGAGACGATTCAACGGGATGAATGCGATTCAATTTGGACCCCCCATCTGGATCCCAGACTAATCGACATGAGCTACTTATCCCAACAAGAACAGATACACACCCGCACCAGCACGTATAATATAATCGGTACGTTGGCGCGGAAATACGCGGTTCGAGCCATCACTAGAGCTTTTAATCGATTAATGAGTTCGTCAAACTGCCACCACGTCGGTCGTGAAATTCCCGGCGTCGATCAATTTCGCGGGAGCGCAAATACACTGGTTATCTGAACAGTCGTCATCCGCCCAAGGTGCCAGTTTTTGGCTCAACGTGCGGAAGCGCTTTTTGACGTAAAATCGGAGCATTACCCTAGTTCGATGGTGGCGAAGGCGCCTTCACATCCTCGGATTGAGGCGCGGTTTGCTCTGAGCTCGTCGTTAGCGCTATGTGGGATCGCAAATACTGAGACTCAGAGTCGCCTAAAGTTCGAAGAGAATATGGGTAAACCCACTTTCAGTCGGGGTTGACTCTATGGGTCACGTGTAGAAATGGTTGTAAATTCTGCATAGTTGTATATTCCTTAATTCTGTCATGTTAGAGTTGAAGCCACGTATCAGTTTAGGGAAGATTCAAGACTTATTGGCCATAAAAATATTTTGCTTGACCATTTCCTCCTCGTTCACGTACATCAATGGCTCGCTGGAAGTGGGCAACACGCGGTGAAGCGTGTCTACTGGTTTAAGCCTTTCTCAGTAAGTGCGTGTATACGAACGGGTAATCCCATTACGCCCACGCTGTCCGCGGTAGTACTCGCCTTATCCACGTCCTTTGTAACGGGGTTACACGTACCCTGGTAACAAGGGGTGTGTGTCACACGAGATGAGCATGGTGTGACTGCACCAAAAATAAGAATTCGGTACGTGCGCTGGGTAGCCAGTAATTATGCATGTATTTAGATTTTTTTCAGGAAAATCTATACATATAAAATTAGGCGGCTTTGCCGCAGATAAAACAAATAAGTACACTTTACATTTTAAACAGAAGAGATTATTAGCCTTGAGTTAAGGTTCTTACTACTCTTGGAGGTAGCGGATTGCGATCCGCTACACTCGTACTGGTTCTTGTGAAGAACGTAAGGTCGATGACCTAAATTACGCTTCCTCTAAGCGCAAAGCTACGGCAGCCCCGCTGTATCCTTGCTCCGGTCGATGTGATCAATGTATGATCGCTGGCAAAAGTGATTCTTGATTGTGCCGTTGTGCCGATCCGGTTGCTGTCTGATCCATCGACTTTCTTGTGAGCAAGGAGGAACCAATGTGTCGACGGATTGCTGGATCGTTTCTAGAGAGATATTGAAAGGTTGTGTTGACGCGTGCAAACAGCGCTTTTTCTCATTCCGGTCCGCCGAGAGACATCATGGCGGTGTTCAGCAACGGAATCAGAAATAACTGGTTTTCGTCAAATTTTCGCTCATCTTGGGGCTCTTACTCTGCTCAGATTTTGGCCGAGTGTTCTCTTGAATGTTTTAACATTTGAGCTGTCTTGAACTGCCGCTTCAAATAAGCGATGCAGCTCTTGCTTACTTGTGATATCCCGTTCAAGGCTATCTGCAAAAGCTCCGACTGCTCCTTGTTAGCGAGCGCTTCGTTCTGCGCGTCTCGAGGTCGAAATTTTGTTCATGAAGTGGCAATGTCGTTCCGGAAGTGCACACCTGGGTACCATGGTGACTTATTCGATCTCCGCTCACGTCAACTCATTTGAGTGTTCTCTGTTGGCATGAGGGCAAAGGAACGTATCACGATCGTAAAGAAGTGGTTACCAGTCTATGTGTTTATTTGCATGGTGACTACACTTTTGTAAACGCGGTTGAAGTTGTGCGATTCAGCCCGGGTCAACCTCCTAACCTTGGCACCTCTGCACGCAAGGCGCTCACAACACGAAGGTGTCAACTTGGATTGAAAGCATCCATTTAAAATTTGATTATAGCCGTAATTTTTCCTTTTCGTGTTGAAGAAGAAAGTTGGTGTCAATTGATCAGAAGCTGTCTTGCCTACGAATCCATCAGATAACTTTTTGGTTTGTTAAATCTCATGTTTTCTTAATGCTATTTAATTAGTCATATCTACGAAGTAATATTTGATCACAAATCTTGATTTTAGAATTCCCAATGAGCCGTCCGACTGCCGCTCGCAATTCTACCACGTCTTCTGGGGCAGAGATGGAAACACTTGTGCTGCGAGCAACGCCGTCAATTAAACGCTACAATATCGCACGTTTTGATGTGCCAAATCCTCCGCGCTTTAGCTCGTGTCCGCAGCCCGTCATGATGTATCGAGAACCAGAGCGCGTGGACGAAGAAGAGAAGGAAGACGATGCGCCGGTGGGCTTTGACCCAGCACTGCGTAAGCGTCGCAGGCGCCGTCGAAAAGATAATCGCACGGCCGGTTGGGTTATTGAGGACAGTGAGGGAAAAAACAAATTCCACGGCACGTTCGAGGGTGGCCAGTCGTCCACGTACATGCTGCTGGTCAAAAATCGTCACAATGACGAATTTAATGTTATGCCTGTTGAGCAGTGGTTTCGTTTCAAGAAGCCGTTAAATTATCGCACTCTTACGCTCGAGGAGGCCGAGGAAATGAACAATGAAAAGAAACGTGCCGTCGAGCGCTGGCTGATGAAGCACAAGCTCGCAGGGGAGGACAAAAACGACACGGGAGGGGATACTGTGAGTGCTCCTCGTGTCCGTACGGGCGCTTTGGCCTCATCATCATCAGCCTCTCTTAAAGCTAAAAGTGACGGTGATGACATCTTTGGAAGCACGTCGGAAGCGCGTCCTCGGCGTGTTGCGCGGCCTAAGACTCGTGCTGGCGAAGGAGCTACCGGCGAAGATGGAGGAGATTTTGATGAAAAATTCGATGACGATGAAAGCGATGCTGAGATCCATCATGACGAACCTCAAGGATTGGAGTCAGATTCGGATGAGGACGAGTTTGAAGTAGATCCGGAAGGAACAGGAAAGTTAACGGAAACAGGACAAGCTATGAAAGATTTGCTTAAGCGCGCACAGAGTGGAGAGATGCTGGAAGTCCAGAAGGAAAAGGAAGACGATGATGATGATGACGAGGAGGATGACAACTTCACTGCAAAGGATATGGATGTGATTAAGCGCGATTTAGGTGGAAACATCATACGTGATCGCTCTACTGCGGTTGGAGACAATGTTCCGATAGAAGTCAAGTCTGGAGCTGGAGGTGTAGAAGGCAATGCTGTAGACGTGAATGGAAAGGGAAAGGCTATAACAGCAACTGGTAATAGTGTCACTGGAAAGCGCAAGGAAGATGATAGTCGTTCAAAAGAAGATACACCCACAAAAGCTGCTAAAACAACGGCTGCGTCGTCACAGAAATTAACGGAAGCTGGTGTGCAGCAAGAGCTGATTCGATATGGTGGACGCATGCGAACACGTGACCTGCTTCGCAAATTGAAAAAACTAATTATTACCGACAACGATAAAGCGTTGCTCAAGGACATTTTACGTACGATTTGCGATGTCGAAGTAGACGCGATCGATGGTCGTCTACTGGTTTTAAAGTCTCAATTCCGTTAGATTTGCACCGTAATCTATTTTGACGCTGTCAGATTAGTATCCATTTCTATTTTTGGGATCTTTTATTTCTATTTGACGTCACTTTATCATTAGGCGAGCAGTATCTAAAACAAGTAAATCATCGATAAATTAGTATGTTTGATAGTGCTATTATCTGGAGTGATTGTTCTCGGCAGCTTTAGGAAAGCCAAACTAACTTGGAAAAAGTCGAAAGAAGGGAAACATGGCTAGTCGCGTGAAGTTGTCATGGCAAGAAGCTCTGGGTGAAGAAGCTACAATTCAATTACAAGCCCACGCCCAAGCCCAGGCCCAAGGTCAAGGTCAAGCCCAAGCCCAAGCCCAAGCCCAAGCCCAAGCACAGGCCCAAGGTCAAGGTCAAGCCCAAGCCCAAGCCCAAGCTCAAGTTCAGGAGCCTAAAATTAAGAGTAAAAAGAAAGGCAAAGGCAAGAATAAAAGCAAAACTGAGACTTTAGTCTCCGTGACAGAGCTTAAAAGCACCAAGTCTAAGCCTAAACGCAAGAAGCGACATCCAAATGATGTTAGGACGGAACAGGATATGGATGCGATCGTAGGGCATGATGAGAGCTCGGAGGGAAAGCTGGACGAGGAGATAGATACATTTGGTGGTGCAGGCTTTGTATTGGTGGATCCAGAGAGCGAATTGGAGATTGTGTCTACGGATGAAGGTTTCGCTAGCGTTCGGATTGGAACGTCACCACGCAAAATTAAGAAACAAGAGCTGAAGATGGAAACTTCGAAACAGACGAAGAAGGCAGCGCGAAAAGCGAGGCAAGCGCAGAAGCTATTAGAGACAGTTGACGTGAAGAATTCTGGAGTGGAAGTGATAATAGTGGAAAAGGAGGAAATCAAGAAGAAATCTAGGAGCGAAAAGCAAGCGAATGTGAGTGTGTCTGCTGTCATTGTGCATGAAACGGGGAAGCCCAAACAAAGCAAGAAAAAGAAACACATCGATGACCAAGCGAGCAGTAAGACTCAGGATAGCGCTCGTGATTCTTCAAAGAATAAAAACAGCAAGAAGAATGCAAGGAAGAAAAAACAAACGGTTGATGTAGAAAATAAAGAAGTTTTGGCCTCATCAAAAAGGTCGGAGCAAGGCTCTTCGAAGTCAGCCAAAAAGAAGAATCGTAGCAGTGATCAGGCGTTTGCTTACTTAGATTACTTGGACCATGATGTGGTTCTTCGAGAATTATCGACAGGCGATCTCTTGCAAGGCAAACTTCGCGTAAACGCGATGTACCGCATGGATGGATACATCACAATTGATGGGCTGGCGATGGATGTGTTAGTTGTGGGCATGCAGGATCGTAATCGTGCACTCGACGGTGATCTAGTCGCGATTCGATTGCATCCAGCATCTCAATGGAAAAAAATGAATGGTGATGGCGATCAAAAAGCGACAATGACTTTCAATTCGAAGCTAGTTGTTACGAATGGTGCGGTGGATGAGACTGCGTTGCACGCTCTGTGGCTACCTGACGTGGAGACTAAAGCAGACTTTTTCAAGCGCACTGCTGAAGAAGCTTGTACCCACGTGTTTAAGCAGCGTATGGAGCTCCGGAACGAGTGCATAAAACGTTCTGGTCGCCGACCGACAGCGTCTGTTGTGTGTATACTTGCGCAAGGCAATTCTAATGGGTTTGTTGGTTCTCTAGAGCCCGCCACCAAGGTGAAAAACATGAAGTCACCGCTTTCAAGTAGTGACAACTACGCGTACTTTAATTCGGATGATCAGCGACTACCCAGACGCATACGTATTCCAAGACTACAGCTCCCGGACGAATTTATAAGTCGACCAGTGTTGTATTCCAAAACGATGCTGTGCATATGCCGAGTGACGGCGTGGTCAACTGAACAGCAAAGCCCCATGGGTGAGTTTGTCAAGACGGTTGGTGAGTATAAAGGCATTGAAACTGGTATCTCAGCAATATTATCCAAGCATGGCCTGCATGCGCACACACTTGATTTTAGCAGCGCCATTTTGAAAGAGCTTGACGAGAAGTACGGCACGAATGGCGAAAAGTGGGAAATTCCTACAAAAGAGCTTCTTAATAGACGAGATTTCCGCGATGTTCAAATTTTCAGCATCGATCCGTACAATGCTCGAGATTTGGATGACGCGCTGCACATTCGTGCACTTGACGAGTCTCGGACGAAATTTGAGATCGGCGTGCACATTGCAGACGTGACACACTTTGTCGAGCACAAATCATTGCTAGACGAAGAAGCTCGATCTCGAGCAACCAGTGTATACCTCGCTAATCGAGTACTGCCGATGCTACCCCGCATTCTTTGTGAAAAGTTGTGCTCACTGCAGCCGCAAGTCGATCGTCTTGCGTTTTCCGTCGTGTGGCAGATGAATGTAGACGGCACCCTTTCTAGCTGTGCCAAACCGTGGTTTGGCAAGTCAGTTATTCGTTCATGCTGTAAGCTTGACTATGGCTCCGCTCAGAAGATGCTTGATGGCATCATATGTAGTGAACATTTGGACGAGTGGGAAGAGGACCGACGACCAATTTCTGGTGCAAATTCTCATATTACTTGTGCGACTGTCATACAGAGTGTTAAGGACTTGTGGAGCATTGGAGCTAACCGCCGAGCATTGCGGTTTGAAACAGGTGCCGTATGTTTAAACGATGTAAAACTTGTGTTTTCGCTGGATGCGAAGGGTAACCCGACTCGATTTATGCCTTATGAGCTTAAGGACAGCAATCGACTTGTAGAAGAGTATATGCTTTTAGCAAATTATCTCGTTGCACAGCAATTACTCCGTGCTCACGGTCCTCTCGCTTTCTTACGTCATCACCCTCCTCCAGTCCCTCGGGCAATGGAACAAGCATTGGACAATTTGAACAAGAGTAATATTATGCTGGATGGAAGCTCTTCAAAACAGTTGACAGATTCCCTGGAACGAGTTCGAAACGACCACGGTGAAACATTATTTGTCATCGCGCAAGCATTGATCATCAAACCCATGAAGCCTGCTGAATACATGGTCGCTGGGAATGGTGCATCTGCGGATTCATGGCGTCATTATGCTCTAAATATTCCGTACTACACCCACTTTACATCGCCAATTCGTCGGTATGCCGATATTGTGGTTCACCGCTTGCTTCAGGAGAGTCTATTGAGCTCGCCAGCTCTTGATGCAGAGAATTTAAAGCCTAGGATGGTAGATCTCACTTCTGTCGCGCAAAATTGCAACGAGAAGAAAATGACGTCTAAGCATGCCGAGACAGAGTGCGATAAAGTTTTTCTGTGTGCATACGTACAGCACCATGGCGATATTGAAGTGACTGGTGTTGTCTTAAGTATGGGACAGAAAAGTTTTACGGTATACATTCTTGAACTTGGACTCGAGCAGCGACTCTCTCTTCAAGAATTAAATTTAAAGGCATCGTGGAATGTGAAAACCTCCCAGCTTTCAATTAAGCTGCCAGCACCACAGAAGAATACGAAAATTTTGTACGTTGCAGATCAAACTTTGGCTTTAAAACCGAAGAAAACTGTGGACATGGAGTCGCTTTCGCTGTCAATTATGATGCGCCTTCGAATGCGCATGTCGACTACGAAAAAGATGCCACTTGCTTTGAAATTTACTGTCATTGGAGAGAAGAAGTAAAGAAAAAAAAACATTTATGTATGCGTATAGAAACTTTCAGTGTTTGGCTTTTTACTATTAGAAATTATAAAAATTGAATTTTTAGCCAGTAATCAAAATGAATATCTTAACTACTGCGGATCTAAGTGACGACGGCGTGCCACTACTACGCACTGGCGTCGATGATGAGGAATTTCTTTTGGCTAGTTTTGAAAATGTGGAAATTTATGCATTTATTAGTGACATAAATCATGTTGGCGATGAAACACAGCCGATGGCACCCAGCGGGTTGGTTGGTACACTGTTCGTAACCACAAGTCGCGTGATCTGGTTGGGTGATGCAATGAAGACACATGTAGGTTACGCATGGGAGATGAACACAATTACGCTTCATGCTATAAGTAGAGATCCATTGGCTTTTCCAAAACCATGTTTGTATTGCCAAATTAGTATCGAAGACGTTTTGTCAGAAGTGCGCTTTGTGCCGACCGACGACAATATATGTGCGTAATTAGCTATTTGCTCACTTACGATCATACACGATACTAAATGATGTGACTCTTTCTTATATGTGCAGTGCAAGAATTGTTTAAGGCTTTCAGCAAGTCGGCCGAAATGAATCCGGATGACGATGAAGATGACGATGATGGATGGATCTGCAATGAAGATGAGGTGGTGGATGGTGCTCGAGCAGCTCAATTGGCTGCGAATTTTGACTCAATGCTTCAAGTATCCCCAGAACTGGAGAATAGTGCAATGGAAATAGGACAATTTGATGATGCAGATGAGGATAGTCTGCTTTAATAGGAACGAGCAGTCATGCTAATGTTAGGAATCATGAGTAGGTTGCTCTTCGTGCAATTGTATTCTTTTTGTTTATTCCTTTAAAGTGCCACTACAGTGTGAAAATAGTCCACTCGCATGCTTAGATTTTGTGGATCATGTTTTCCTTGTTGACTAAGTGACACGTCGTCTCCACTAAACGTAGCAGCTGAGAAATATCCGCTGTCAACATCATAGAAAATGAAAATATAATCACCATCAACAAGTACAAAATCAGTGTTGACTTTGATTGGCATACCTGACCAATTCGACAAATGCTCTTCTGGTGATAGAGGTCTAAGAAAGGATACAAGCTTGGCCGGACGATCGATCTTAGCATAAATAGACCCGTCGCTCACCAAAGTTGATATACTTCTCTCCGTCAACTAGCATAAACAAGATACCTCGTCACTTTCATGTTTTCAAAACCCAAAAAGCATCCAAACCTACGTCTTCCGACAGTCCAATCATGTTAGCCAAGTGAGGCAGGCGAATTCGCTCGTAGTGCTCGGCTACCACTCGAATATTGTGTTCAACTATACGCGTATGAAGTGTTTTCCACCATTCGGCACCACGTTCTACATCATTAAAAATCGGATGACTTTTAAGCACACCGTCTTGCTCCATTGGATACGCGATGATTTCTCGCGTGGTAAATACTTTGAGCACGGCCGCAAAATCTGGCACCTTCTCAGTCCGCTTCTCTTTAGCCAACGTGTGTAATAAATCGTTTTGAAGATTCGAATAGGCCGATAACACGACAAAAATAGTAGCATGTTCTAAAGCTTTTTTCCACATGTCTTCGTTCTCCTTCACTATGTCCGTATTGTAGATCGCCATCCAATGGCGACATAGCTCCAACGTATTGTTCTCGTGCGTGTCATACTCGATCATCAGATGATAGAACTTGAGTTTGCAGTCCTGAAAGTCCTTCTCTTCTAACGTACGACGTAAGATCTTCTTTGCCAAGATGTTGGCACGTACATAATCCTTCTTGGCCAGTGTAAGCCGCACCTGTTCCAAGATATACTCGGTCTTTTCTAGTTTTGTCATGGCACCGAACGTCTCAACGTGCACTTCCTGCAGAATAGTGGCGGCCTCGTCGATCTCGCCTCGATCCTCCTTCATGCGTGACAGCATCTGAGTAAGCGTAGCACGCTCTTTTTCCAAAAAGATCTTGCCCTCGGCAACAGTACGTAGCGCATTGATGAGTTCCATTTTGACAGCGTCAGACGGTGTCTCAGCTAACAATTCCATGGCACGCTGTACCACGACAGTAATAGCAGATGATTTTTGCGCACGACGCTTAGTCAGCAGTGCAACATGATCTTTGAGCATTTCCCAGCGCTTGTGCTGTGCACAAAGAGTCAAGATGGAGTCCACTACTGTCTTAAGCGTCGCGACGTCGTTGGCCAGCCGTGCTTGCTTCTCAAGCACTAACAACATCTCACATCCGCGCTCGACATCGCCACTCGCTGCTACGGCTTGAGCCTCGGGTAGCACGCGCTGGTATTCCGGACCTAGATCTGCTTTCTTGCCAATCTCTTCCGTGCTGGACATTGTTGAATTTTGGATCCTCCCCTTGGGATAATTAGTGTAAGAAATTATTCGTTAGATTTTTACAAAGATTACAAACAAGGCACATTAGACTAAGTATCCTAAATAACTTTTTAGTAATTATTGAATATATATCAGAAGATATGGTCCATATCTAAAGTCAGCATTGTGACAGTTGCGAAGGGGGACCAATACTATTAATTGTCTGTCATGATGTATACGGCGGCATGCGTGGGTCACTAACCGCTGACGAGGCTGTCTTTGACGAAGGAAGAATTACACATTTTCTGTTGATTCTGCCTTCAACGCTGACAATCTTGGCGGAGCATTCGATGACCTTGGGATCGCATTTGACGAGTAAACGACAACAAAATAATGATGCAAACGGGTTGCCGTGCTTTTTGAATGAAGAAAGCTTTGACACAAAGATATTCAAAAACCATACAGAGATCGGGATCAGAGCGTCAAGGTAGTCACCAAGATTAATTCGCTCTGCTTTCTTAAGCGTATGCTTTTTGGATCAATTCAACCAAACATAAAGGTTTTCTCATAATATATAGTCTCTACTTTCACATGTACTTCAAGTACCTCTCAGACGCCTCTTTTTTACGGCTACGTATTCTTCATAAAAACGAGACCATATCCCGTCTGCTCTGTGAAGTTAAGCAGCCTCAAGCTCGGGTACTACGGGTGGGTGATCACCGGACTAATGGTCACTTACGACACCACCAAAGTTTTTCGTTAATTTTAGATAGTATTGTATTTGATACAAATGTGCCGCAAAAACTACTGTTCGTAACATCATAAACCATATTGTAGGTTTTCTTACTTTGGAACACCGCGCGAAAGTGACAGGTTCACAATTAAATGCTGCGCTTGGGTTATCATTCTTCCAACTGTTAGGTACCAAGCGAGCATATTTGCATCGGAATTCCAGATTAAAATAGTTAACTCAACGAACCTAGAAAAATGACGCGGTCTGAACAACCGACGCGCCGGTACAACTTAACTGTTAGGAATGCCTAAGTGTTATTCGATGAGAGCGGTCGCAGAGTCTCACTAATTTCTGACTTGACGCCCCCACCTTCACCTTACGACACATTCCCAGCCTTTTCCCAAGGAGTGGACACTCACCGACCCAGCCTCCTCCTGCACGAAATAGTTCATCACCGATGGATATTTTTTCAGACTCCCAACCTTAGATCTTTAGCAATTTTTCCAGCGAGCTGGGTCTGGCTTAGGGTACCCAATTTCACCAGCTACAAAGCAGGAATATCTTTGACTTTTGCCCAAATCACGTCGTAACAATGAATTTGGAACTATCTGAAGTTCCTTGCCGCGCTGATACGGAAGCCCTCGCACTCCTCTGCATTCGATCCTGTCGCTAACACCCGAGAAGGCTTCGAGCGTGAAAAAGCCGCACCGAAAGCACAATTTCTCAGCCTACTGGTCATCACACTTCAGGATACGGAGTAGCAGCGGTTTGAAAAACCCGTATCCTCCATCAGAGATAAACTTCTACTTGAAGCTCGCGAGATTGACAATGAATATCAAACTAAGTTTATGCGCTACGTGAGTAAAAGTCGCCGTGACACTTGCCTTTAGACTTTGAAAGACAGCTTCAGCGATGCGGAAATTTGTGTGGAGTGCGATCTAATGGTTGACTCTGCGATGGACCAAACACGACGAGGCGTCGAGGCGTCTGCCGGTCCCTTTTATCAATTTCTCGCTCATCTCCATGCAACAGCCGTAACAGCTACCGACCAAGTTTTGAGCCTAGATTAATGACTCCCGCCACTTAATAAATAAAGCGGGCTGCAACAGGCAACACTACTTTTCCTTTAAGGAGATAGAGACCGAAGTTGCGCCAGGTCGTGAGCGCCAATGATTCCTAAAATCTTGTGCCAAACTTAGAGCTGAATCTCCCGCAATTCTCCCTTCCACTTCACCAAGTGCTGATAATAGCCTTGATCGATATCTCAGCTCACCAGAGGTTCCACGTGACGTAGGCCACAGCAACAAACTTTGCCTAGTACTTTTTACAAGAGAAACTTCGGATTTCAGAGTCCGCATTACCAAACGCACAGTGGTAAGGTTTGTGCGCTCCTACCACAATTTGGTGGCTTCTTATTACGGTGTAGCCACATCACTCTGTGTTTACACTTACTTTTGTAATCCACACCAGTGTACAGTCGCACAATCTTGTGCGATCCACACTTACATACCAGGGTACGTGTAACCCTGTTACTCCACATATATTAAGAATTGATTCTGTCTTGGCAAGAGTAAAAAATGTATGCAATTTTCCATTCCTCTATATATTATTAGCATTCTATGCTATCGGCTGCACGGCTAATAGCACTAGCTCTTTTTATTCGAAGCTCTATAGTCATAATAACTACCGATATTTATGTATATTCACGAAGTCACTAACTGCCAGGAGAATTTCGTAGTATGATTAAAAGCAGCTGTATCAAAAGCTTAAGGTGTACGCATACAAATTTACAGTATTTTCCCTGTTGCAAGTACAGTACGAAACCCATTATATCATCCACTGCTTACATAAAGACCGTACTGGACTTACTCTTACATTGTTTCGCGAGATACTGCGCAAAAGAACCTCTCCTTGAGCAACCACTGCGCCCAGATCTTCACCCCACTCGCGAGACTGTATTATACCTGCTTTTTCGAAGCTGTCTGCAATGGATTTAACAGATTGAATGGCTCAGTGAGCACCCGCCAAAAGCGCTATCTTCACGAAGTACGACAGTCAAAATATCGACAGATGATTTCCAACAAGAACAGACTCAGTAATAGCTACTAAAGAACTACGCTATCATCCGGCGATACATGGCTTAGCCCATAACCAAGAATGCGGCACCTCTGCGTCCAACCTCCCCGTTGCCTTTTTCAAAGGTAGGAAATATTTCAACACACCACCGTGAGGCCTACTATGATTTCCAGCTCATTACCAACAAACTGAGCTTGGCTCAAGAAGTTCAGTTTACTTTACTACAAGTGCAATATCCTCGTCGACTTTTGCCTTAATCACGTCGTGATTACGGTTTCAAACCGCCAAAGTCACTTTTCATGCTGGTGTGGAGCTCCTTTAGGTCTATGCTTGCAGGCCTTTTTTCACACTAGAGCAAAACAATTGCGAGAAAGTTGCGCCACTAGCGCTTTCACAAGTCACTAGTTATCGCACCCCAGGAGTACCGTCCGCGTTTATAGCAGCAGGTACTGAGAAAATCCGTTCCTTTGATGAGGGGTGTACCAAGAAGCTGGCGGAAGTATACTAAGTGTATGGCTCAGTTCGGACGCTTTGTAAGGAAACTCGCCGTATCACCCGTTTTAGGAATGAACAAGCTAGCTCCCACTATCCATACGTCCGCCTTGAGCGGCTTTTCATAGGGCTTGTGGTTTAGCAGTACCGGTGGAGGTCAATCCCACCACACGTGAGCTCTCTCGGTTGTGGCGGCACGTGGGCTCACTCATCGAGCCAGAGAGGAGCCAATCTCGGATTTGCTCTCCCAACTTTGTTATCTTACTGACAACCTTTGAGCAACCCAGCGGTGGCTGAGACGCTTTGCTATCTACAAGCAAGGCCATCACGATCGGCTGGCTCGTAAGATCGAACTTGTGATATGCTTTTGTAAGACATAGATATAGATACTGTTAGAGTTGACATCCACTCCGTTATAACTCAATTTCTTCTTAGCTACGACCGTATCCGATCTAGCGTGGTTGTATCTTGGTCTTATGCACACAGACACGGTTTGTTTAGGTAAGCTGATTTCATTCCATAATGTTTTTGCGTACCACGTCTTCGTGTGTGTCCTTTCATCGGTTTTGTTTTCATCTGCCTTCGTGATCAACCATATCATCGCGTACCCTGCGCATGACGCACGATCACTAGATAGATCAGTGATGTGGCTTCGACGTGTAGCCGGGTCGATATAGCAAGTCTAATTTGATCGACAACCCCTCCAATGTAGGATCAAAGCCACTTTGTGGCGGCGTCAAAGAGACCCGGGGTTGACGAAGTCAATATTTATAGAGCGTAGATCTAGTAAAGACATGAACAGCGTTTCCCAATGCAGAATCAACGACTGGGAGCAAATTCCGCTGTCGTTCCGCGCAGAGTTTTCGAAGCATGACGTCGACCAAGTTATTACCGCATCCTGTCACTTTCATAACACACAAATGTTTGTATTCGGATAGATGGAAAAGCGCATTCTCCACTGCATCAATTTAAAACATTTAGAACTTAATGGAACTAAATACTCAGCCAAACCTTGCCATTCTTTGTAAGCGAAATGTGACGACGTCGTTGTGCAACGATGCTCGATCTGTTTTGATCATAAATGGCTTGGAGCTACGCGAGTGTATTTGACAAGGGCATTCTTCACTGCAGGTATATGTTAATCATAAACTGGATGATTCATTTCTGCCGCTTTAAGCTGGCAAAAATAAAAACGCGACTACGCATAAATCCCCATTTGGCATTTGCTTCCAGTAAATGCAATCTACTGCAAAGAATGAAACGTCGCAGATAACATTGACACACTAATTTGAATTTGAAAAAAGGCCAAAATCAGGGCAATTATCAGGTCTTCTGTTCTTACCATAATTGTTGCCTTCTCCGCCGCATCCAAATACCATCGCAAGGATCATGGGCAAGTGATCGTGCCCATGTACCTTGCGATGGTACTTTATAAAGTTCTTTTGAGACAAAGTTATAGCTCAATCGACCTTATCCTTCATCGTTGCGGGATCAGAACACGGGCTCCGGCTCCCAATAAAATACCGAAAAAAACAATTTTTGTCGGTGCCAAAGACTTCCTAGTCTATGTAAGCGAAATAGTTTGTTGAAGCACATGCACTTAAGCCCAGCTGGCAATGGAGCCACACCCGACTTCCGTGCTCTGCTCGTCTATGCGCAAATAAATTATCAAAATATGTATTTGCAAAGCCGCTACGTGGCGTGACTAGCTGCCTTTCAAGACGGCTGAACATTGCTGTTTCAATTAGATGTGTCTATCGCCGTCCACTCCAATAATATCTCGCCCCAGCTACTCACCACAGTGAGAGGACATCGCCGTCTCTCACCAGCAGGTGATTCCAACTATCAACTAGAACAATAGCACTGAACCCAGGCTAGACTACTATTCTGTTCGGCAGCATATCCTTTGAGAAATCGGCTCTTGAATCTGGATTTTGATCTTTGTAGCAGTTAATCACTGGCCGTTAACTTTTCCGATAAAAGATTGCGCCGAAAGGAAAGATGTACTCTTTCTTGCCAGTATCGACTTATGATTTGCATGAAGAAAGCGTCGTCGACGCCAAATTTTTCCTGTGGTGAGGACCATTGCCGTGCGCGCGCAATACTTGGTTCCGGGTATCGATTTTACGTCCCAGTCGACTTTCCAGGAGTAACACACGTGGTGTGCCTCTTTTCATTACGTCGTAAGGTTCCTATACAAAGAACAGACGATCTTAAAAAAATTAGAGGGAAGCTGTCCATCTTTTTCTCTCAGCGCTCTGTGAATCCGTCAATAACAAATTTAGTCAAAGCAAGCGACAAGCTCAACTCACTCCCCAGTACCAACTGTGATTTCGTTGTCTTCAAATTCCGAGCAAATACTCCTCAGGATGATTTCTTCAGTTTTGTATGAGCTTTCGCCGGAGATAGAGAAGGTCACATAATCACGTGAGTCCATCACATGCTAGTGCAGACTCTGCAATACTGCCGCATCGTGACTAGGCCATCGCAATTTCAAGACTTGGTCATTATACTAGTCGCCCAATATAAACTTCATCGGTTTTGGCACGGAAGACTGCGACACTCAGTCGCTTTCCTCTTCTTTCATCAAAGCACAGAAGACATTAACTCACAGCTAGTCTCTCTCATTTCGGAAGGGATACAATCTGGGAAGAGGGACATAAAGTTGTTCTTCTCCATCCTGTCCAAAAACCGCGACTCACTGCCACTTATGCCTCCCGAGCTGTACTTCAAGCACTTAGAAATATTTTCTAGACAATTTGGACAATTTCATATCTTGCACGAAAAGTTTCCTTGCTCCGTGCCCGCGCCAACGGCTTTTCTGCTCCTCGATGGTGGCTATTTTCGGGAGATACGTTGCTGCGCGACGCTCCTGAATCTATTAAGACTTTCCACGGCTTCAAAACTCCCGGAGCAATGATATCAACAACAAGCAATGGTGGACATTTTTCCTCTTAGAGATTCTAGGAATGGTTCTCATTGTCCACAATCGTCAATAGATAAAATAGAATTTAGTGCTTTGACAGTAGACCGTTCCTGAGCCTGTTACCTCTTGACGACGTTGTTTGTAAAGAGCTCGTCAGACGACCTTGCCGAAAAGCTCAACCTTCACAAGGCTCCACCACAATCAAAGAAGGCACTCACCGCGCTATATTTTGTGCTACCATAGATGAAAGTCTCGGCTGCTAAAATATCTTTTTCCTTATATTTATCATGACCGACATCCATCGCCTCTGGTGCGCTCACAGAGGTTCCTCTCCATTACCCTTTTCCTGTAGGTGGTGGTGCGAGCCGCACCCGTTCGTAGACCCAACATGATGGATGGTATCTCTTGCCGTGTCCCGACAAACGCCATTCTCCAGTGTGGTGATAAGAGTTCTTAACGCGTGGAGTTTCTTCACCAGTTCCTGCTCCCTTAACCTTAACAAGAATTTCGGATGTAACCGGACGCATGACTGAAAAAGTGGCCATACCCTGCCTATCCAGAGGAGATGTCTAGATCTCGAACACCTAGATGGTCAACATCAGCGGCCAAATGGTGGGCGGCATCTTTTCTTCAGCCGGCGCCCGATCAGGGTGCTTCTGGAGGTGTCTCGTCAGCGCATTCTTAACGGTAGTGAACGTCTCCTGGCGAGCAGTTATTGCAGTTGGCATCTGGTGCGCCAGCTCCATGTTCTCACTGGAACCATCGATAACAATAAGCTTGCCAAGCTTGTATAGTTGTCTCGGGTACAGGTACTCGAAAATTCTCATATTACATCGTCAAGTAACTTCACGACTCGTTCGCAAAATTATTTACATGTAACACAAAGTGCAACGAGGTCAACTTGCAATTTGCGCAGAGAAGCTTTAACTCTACGAGTCTGCATTAAACAAACACACAGTGGTATGGTGGGAACCGAGAACTTTTAACGAACTAATCCAAAAGTTCTATTTAGACACACTTCCTTTAAATTATTTTCTCTTAATTTGAAGAAATATAATATGTGCAGGTCGTCAGCATAATAAATACCGATATTTCGCAAAGTTTTTGACTGTGTTTTAAATAATTCGTTTGAACTATTATGTGAAAAAGTAGATACCCTAAACTGCGGCCCTATTAATATGGGTGTATGTGATTGAAGTAATGCGTTAATCTCTTCATTACACTACGTGGCAAACGGGCAACAATGCCTGCGGGATATTCGAAACGTCGAGAGCGCGTCAATGTTGTGTGGAAGCCCGTGCATGCGATAGGAGTGTTGATACTAGTATTAACCTTTGTGGATACGTCGACGGTTGTACGTGTCGTGCGCGTGTTGCTCTTCCTGTATTTTGTTGTGTCGAGTCTGGACTTGGGACTTACTCGCTACCATTTGTGGAAGTTTGAGCCCACAACTCCTACTCTTAAACGGTACGCGCTGGTAACTGGTGCATCCTCGGGACTTGGCAGAGAAATGAGCTACATGCTGTCAGAGAAAAAGTATTCACTCGTGCTGGCTGCACGTACTGAGAAGGTTCTACAGCGAATGCGTGCGGAGATAGAAATGGTGAATCATCCAGCTGAAGTGCTTATCTGTCCTTGTGACTTGTCGAAAACTGAAGGTATTACCAAGCTTATCGATTTTGTCAAGGACAAGAAATTAGTTATCGATATTCTTGTCAACAACGCCGGAGCTTGTCAGATCAAAGACTTTGCAGAGCTGGAAGAGAAGGATATCGACGACATGATGATGCTTGGCATGCATGCGCTGGTTAAAGTGACTCGTGCGATTGTACCGCAAATGATAGAACGCAAGATTGGGCGCGTGTTGAACATCAGCTCCACTTCCGGAGCTTGTGCGCTACCGACGGCAGCGTTATACGGTAGTAGCAAAGCTTTTGTCACTAATTTCAGTCAAGCTTTGAGCTATGAGCTGCGTTCGACGGGTGTGACGGTCACGTGTATGTGTCCTGGACCGATCGATACCAATTTTGGCAAGTCGGCAGATATGGAAAAGGCGATGATTTTTACGCTACCAGGGATCGCAGCGGATGCTAAAAGTTCGGCCAAAGTGGCATTGGATGCTATGTTTAATGGCGAAGTACTTGTCTTCGACACGTCATTTGCTTACTTATCTGCTACGTTGGTACAGTGCATTCTACCGGGTCGCCTTGCAACATTTATCTGCGGTGCTTTGATGAAAGAGCGTAGGGACATTGGGCGAATGCTCAAGAGATAAACAAAATACGAGCAGTTTAAGCTGAGAAGTAAGGTTTTCATGCTTTTAAAAAACGCGAGACTTCATTATTTACAGATCCTTTTATGTTTTTGACTGTGATTCCATCTGGGCAAGAGCAAGAGTTTTTACTGTGTCGATCACTTGAAGCAATGGAATATTTTGCTTTATAGCAATCGACTTACAATGCTCAAACTCCGGATGTACATTCACTGCCTCGTTGCCCAGAAATGCCACTTTAACGTCTACAGAGCTACCGAAAGCGGAAACTTGCACGAACTTGCGCGAGAGAGAAACGCGATCCATGGTATTGCTATGATAGTAATTTACATTGGAAAGCATGAGCCGATATACAAGGACTAGACAATTACAATACGAAAAGTGACGAATACCGGCGAACTCCAAGAGTTGACGTCTCACGGAAGAGCGTCTCTAAAATTTCTTGCTCGTGTTCCGGATAACACAAAATACTGAATCAAAACAAGATTCAATTGTAAGACTCATAAGACCATCATCACGGAGATAAAAGACACCTGCTATTCATACCTGAGACAAACTCCAGGCCGGTTTTTCTTCATTTGAATGGGCTGTTTCCATACATCAAGCGCGTGTTTGTCCGACAACAGTCGCTCCGAAACGTAGCCAATTATCTGTGGGTTCAAATCATCCAAGTTGGTCTCAAGAATTACGATTTTTTCCATCGAAAAGGAACAAGAGCTATCCAAAGCTATTGCAGACCTCAAGGCAGGGTTAACATAGCTCTTTTCAATTGCCATTGGATCAATCTTTCTTCCAATAGCAACACGAACAATGTTAGCATGTTCAGGAAATTCTTTTGTTCCGGCACCGACTCCAGTATGTGTAGGAATGAACGGAGGTGGCTCGCCGAAAGTCGAAGCCAATGCCTTCACGAGACTGATTCCTGTCGGCGTCACAAGTTCCCCTCTGGCTCTGACGTGGAGCAATTCAACGTCGTGTTTAATACTTTAGATTGACAATCAACGTAAGCAACAACTTACCCTTTAGGTGCAGGACACACAGGAATGCCAATCATTAGGCGAAGCGTGGCGGGTGGAGGAACAGGCAGGACTCCGTGCATGCACTTGACTGTTCCAGATGAAAAGGGGAGAAACGATGCGTGTACTTCACGAACACCAAGTAGATCTAGCGCCAATACGGAGCCAATAGTGTCTATAATGCTGTCAATCGCCCCCACTTCGTGAAAATGAATCTCTTTTAACGATGTGCCGTGCGTGTGCGCTTCTGCCTGAGCCAATAGTGTAAATACTGCAACACTTCTTTCCTTCACCCAGTCAGACAGCTCGCTGTGTGAGATTAGCGCCTTGATGTCATCTAGATTACGCATAGGCTCTATATGGTCATGTTGAAAAGTGTCCTCATGTTCATGTTCATGTTCATGTTCATGTTCATGTTCATGTTCATGTTCATGTTCATGTTCATGTCCATGTTCGTGATCGTGTGAATGGTCATGAATTAATTTGACTGGAGCAGCTACATCCTCACTGTTAACGGAAGTGTACGTAACATCAACATGTCCATGATTGTGCCCCCGGCTGTGGCTATGATGATGGTGCAAAGCTTCGCCCAGCGTTGGAGCCCCCGCTTCTTTGTGATGATAAATTGAGTCTACATTCGCTTTGACACCGGCAATTCTGCCAGGCCCTTTCCAAACTCTGCTAGCACTAAGCCCCCATTCGCCCTTTATCCCGTGTAATGACTCAAGTCCGCGTTTGATCTCTTCCACAGGCGCGCCCTACGATATAAAAATTAGTACGAAATCGCGAACACAAAGGCAAAGATCGGTCCTACAGCGTCGATTAGCGCACCCAAGAGCATGTCGCCTGCGATACCCGCGGAGCAATCGATGAAGGCAATGATGGGACCACTCATGACTAAGGCTAACTTCTTGTGTCGTATACAAAAACTGCATTTTAGGTGTTATCTAAATTGCTCGCTTAGCAAGCTACAGAGCTAGTTAGTTACCTTTTACCAGTAAGCGCACTTATATGTCAATATTAAGACTTAAGCCACGGCAATCTGAGGAGGTCTGTCAGCGATGCAGCGCCAAGTACGCCGCTTTCTTGGCACTGCAGCTAATGTAAAGGATTACGCAATAAAAATACTTGGAAGCAGACATGTCATTTATTTACAAATCATTACTTCCGATGAGCACAGCGATCACAAGACTTCACTAATTTTTTCGAAACATAACGCGTTTTTAATCAAGACAAGAAGATTGATTTTATGTCGAAGGCCCATGCGCTCATTAAGCAAGTTCTACCTCACAAATTATTCATCACCTCAATCAGTCGAAGATCTATTTACTTCATTTCGCAATGCACTTTGTCAAAAATAGTAATATTAATAATGATATAGCCAAGTTTAAGATTGAAAATAGAGAGAATAAAAAAAATGCCCCAATTTTTGCCATAAAAAAATATCCCAAT
>NW_020190023.1:1737233-1739691 GCF_900000015.1 Plasmopara halstedii | reverse complement strand
TTGGATTTGCGTGTACGCAATTTGTGGACATTTCGCACAGTACATGTTTTCAGGAACCCTTTATCACGAAGTATTTGCGTTTTCCAATATCTCAAACAAAATTTGTCTTTATTTGTTTACTTGCGACTAGCATTCCACATGATCCATGAACCTCTTCTAAACGGATTTCATCATTACCAAATGCTGATACTTCGGTACTTTGATTACTGATAATAACACAAAGAGTGATGTGAATTTTGTACATTTATCCACTTATATTTTGCGCAATGGCTGTAAGGTGTTAGGTGTGTGCACACGAAACACAACCCAAGCTCTGGACGGGTTTCTGTACACAATAGTACAGAAACCCGTCCAGAGCTTGGGTTGTGTACTATTGTGTACAAAAACCCGTCCAGAATTTACACAATAGTACAAAAAACCGTGTACAATAGTACAAAAACCAGTATTATTGTAAAGAGTAACTGTCAATAATAAAGTTAAAACCCATTATAATAGTTTTAAAGAGTGATTTACTCGTTACTGTCACATGACATTTAAATGTGTGGCTTGGTAAATGAGTTTACCATGTCGTAGTTTATAAAATAGTCTAGAATAAAACGCCTAGCCCAAAAGTATACAAAGTGGAGAAAGTGCGTCATCGTGTACCATAAAGCTTTTTGAACCGAATAGATGCAAATCAGGGTAAGGTTTTGAATATACTACAAGAAATTGGCTGATCTTGTTTTTCTCTTTTTGCTCTATTTGAAATTACTTTTGGTTGCGTCTGATTTATGAGAATAGTCGGTACAAGCAGGAGAGTGGGCAGAAAAAGACAGCACCCATTTTTGTCTCCAGATAAACGCTCAAAGATGCGCGAATTTGACACTGTGGGGTGATAATTTGGCACTTTGGGATCAGGGAAAATTATCACTGGGGCCAAAACTGGATCTTGTTTCTATGTAATTTGATTTTGTAGTGGAAAATCTAGAAATTCTGTGTGATGGGTACCGTATACAGCTGATCACCAACTATGTAACGTATACCTTTCGACATTCATGCTTTAAAAGGCAGATGCTTCCCACTTCACTTTGAATTTGACTTCTTCGCAACAAAGCACTCTGAATATGCGGTTGTCAATGTTGGCTTCTATCGTCACTCTAAGCATCTTCGTGCAAAAGTATGATGCATTTTCTTCCTATACTAACTCTGATAAGTCGCGGGTTACACCACCCATACTTGACATTGAAGACTCGGCAAATGTACCTGCAGGACCACGATAGCCATCTACGTGGAACCACCGCCGAATTAAAAGGTATAGTTTCTCGACACAACATTTTGTCGAGCCGTAACGTCTGACTTTAATTGTTGCGGGCAATGTTTTTTGTCAGTTACGGAAGATACAACGGCTGTAAAAGAGAAGTTGCCTCAGCAAGAAGCTGGACCTCATAGAGGTGAAGTTGCAGAACTTTCACATTTGTTTGCACTTAAAGATCCACGTGATCGACCCCGGTCAATTAAGATGGGTCTCTCCAAAGCCGAGGTTAAAGCTTTGGAATTCCTCAATGGGTTTTATGGCCCTGGAAACAAGCCTTTTAATCGTGGACACTTGAATTCCGAAGCTGTTGACTTTCTTGATTCTGTTCGTGACCTACTGGCAACGCTCGGAGATAGCATCAAATCCTCCAGAATTCGACCACTTTAAGGCACTGTGGTGTGTTGTAGTTGGTATAAAGTGAATAGACTAAGCTTGATGGGTTGTTTTAGATTTTATTTGAGAATCATGGAGCAGGTTCAGGAGCACACGTTTCGTCCATAAATAAAGACAACGTACGATCCATCTCGGCGGAAAATGACAAAATCTGCTACAGCATTGCCAGGTTCCTCTGTCTGACACGTGATAATGAATAGATCTCACAAGAATTGCCCCTACACCACGTATGTACCAAGATTTATGATGGTAAATCATTTCTCATCAACATTATGAGACCTAGATTTGTACACAATCAATCGAAATGGAAGAACTTTATTAGTGACAGCCACTGTACTATTGTGAACTTTATTAGTGACAGCCACTGTACTATTGTGTACTATTGTGTACACATTGTGTACAGTGGCTATCACTAATAAAGTTCACAATAGTACGGGTACTGTACACAATAGTATTACTATTCACAATAGTATAGTACTGTACTATTGTGTAATCTCCGGACGGGTACTGTACTATTGCGCAATGTGTTAGATGTGTGCACACCAAACACCTTGCAGCTCATTGCGCAAAATATAAGTGGATAAATGTACAAAATTCACATAACACTTCGTGTTATCATATTAGTAATCAAAGTACCGAAGTATCAGCATTTGGTAATGATGAAATCCGTTTGGAAGAGGTTCATGGATCATGTGAAAGCTAGTCGCAAGTAAACAAATAAAGACAAATTTTGTTTGAGGTATTGGAGAACGCAAATACTTCGTAATAAAA
>NW_020190023.1:1707751-1737223 GCF_900000015.1 Plasmopara halstedii | reverse complement strand
CTGCCGTAGCTCTTTGCTTCGAGGAAGCTAAGCTAAGGTCACCGACCTTACGTTCTATCCAAGAATTAGTACAAGTGCAATCCGCTTCTTCAAAGTACTAAAGCCTTACCAAGGCAAACGAATACTTCTGTTCAAAACCAAAAATGTATTCAATTGTTTTAGTCGGGTACGCCTTTCCCAACGTGGGATGACGAAGAGGATGAGATGCGCAAATGGCGTGACGTGAGCCCAGATCGAACGTTGTGGACACCGTGTCCGTTTCCCGACCTCTCAATTTCCGGGAAAAGTGGTATCATTACCAATCGCTTCGAAGAAGCCCAGGAGCAGCAATTGGAGGCTGCACACGGAGCGGCTCTCCTGCTCTCGTATCCACCTTCGATCTTAGACCCTCGTGTAGAATACTACTACCGCTCGGCGGATCCCGCTACTGAAGCGGAAGACTTATCTCTCGATCGTTAGTCGTCTACGTGTCGGGCCTCCTGCACGCCCAGCGTCTTGCAGATAACATACGGCTTTGCCGTCTCCGCTCTATAAAGGTTTTACGTATCATCGAAACCAGTGGGGGCACGCACTTGGCGTCGTCCAGTGTCCCCAGTCCCTGCTGAATCGAAGCCTTGATGTTATTAACAACTTCGACGAAGAGCTGCTATTTCCGCAGTCTTCGTTCAGTGGATAACGTTCCACTCCACGCGCATCAGAAGGGCCTTGCCCAAGATGACTCGGACTTCGTCCGACCATTCTACTATTGGCATACAGCAATTGTTTCGAAGCGCTTATTGGGTTACGTGCCAATCCACGCGCATCCTACTGCCACACCCTTGATGCCTCGGACCTATGCCACTCTTGGAATGTATCAACTGCTCCGTAACTTTACCAGTGCTCATTGGGTTACGTGCCACTCCACGTGCATCACTTGAGTCTCGCTTTCGATGCCTCGGCCCTTGGCCGACCATATCACTCTTGGTATGCAGCGACTTCTCCAAAACTTGAGCAGCGCTCAGTGGGTTCCGTGCCATTCCAAGTTCAGCCCGCGAGCCATGCTCGGGACTCTGATCCAATACACCTATGGTATTTGACAGCTCGGATAGTCCGATATCTAGCATATTGACCTTCTCGTTTCAGTGCCCGCGGCAATAGAGCGTGTGCTTCCTAGCAGAGGTGGGTTTATGACTCACCAAAGCTTCACCAGGAGACGTGCACGTAGCGCCCAAAGTCTTCGACCTCCAATCAATCCATGGCTCATGGTGTTCCAACCATGCCAGATCAAGAATTAGACTATGCCTTGAATGCGAAGCTAATGCTGGACAGCGTTCCACGCTATCGAAGTCAAGAAACTTGACAGTGACACAAGTCCCCGTCGCTAAGCGAACAATGACAGTCGTACTTCCAGCGTCTCAGCATACAGATGACTTTCTTCGAACGTGGAAAATTGCTCGACGCACCGGATTTGACCAGGATTTTCCATGGCTTCTCAAAGCCCTTCACATTTTCTCTTACAACCAGCAAGCCCAGCTTGTATACTTATTCGTGTTCTAGAGAACGGAGCTCTTCGAAGGTGGGCCCTGCTACCCTCTAACTTTTTGAGGCACAGCAAAACTCAGTTCTTCCCCAGAAGAGGGCCCCGCGCCTACTGCGTGTTCTCGTTTCCTCGCGACAAACCAGACTGGTTAGAAGCGAAACATCGATTTGACAAACCTTCTCGTGCCTTGCGCAGGGGACAACCAGTCCGAAGGTGACGCGTGTCGCCTCAGACAATACACCGTCAGGTTTTAAGCGCTGCCCGGCAGCTCGGAGCTCTCCCTCTTCTTTTTCAACATAGCTAATATCCATTTGCTCAGGCCCGCTCGACGAGCTCTGTGGGTGTGCGTTCCGACCAAGTCGTGCCGACTTCAAGCTGTATTCGGTATTCAATGCCACGTACACCGCTTTTCTAAAAGGAGACAGATGCACACAAAAGACTTCCATTTTGGCCTCGCCAGTGCGGGGGCCTTCATAGAGATGGTCATTGCAACCGCCTCGGGGAGAGGATTGGCTGCCATCTCGGCAATGAGTGTTCTGAACTCTTGGACAAAGTTTACCAACTCTTTCTTGCCATGTCGGGCAGAAAGAAAATGCGATCACACGCTATATGCTCGATATGGCGGCGAGAGCTTCCGCACCTTCCAGGGGGGAGCACAGCTTCAACCGATGCACTGCATGTTAGTGCCCATTCTCGCACTCGGCGATTCGAGCTTGGAGATTGCTAGTACCACGCGCTGTTGCTCGTTCTAGAGTATCGCGGATGCCATAGCCATCCCGGCATCGCTTACCCAGGGCAGAAGATTCTCATTATGCTTACCCTCGAAGGTCTTATAGCTCATCAGGAGCGGTCTGGGTCAGAAAGAGTCATCCGTCGTCGACGGTGGCATTATTGACGCAGTCGACGCTGAACTCTTCTGCTATAGGTGCTCTAACAGAGAATTTTTATAATTTGAAAACGCCTCTAGGCGCGCGTTAATTGCCTGGGGCCCTTGCAAAACAAGGCGTTCTATGCCCTCAGGGCCCAGTAAAAACATTAGCTTATTAAGCCTGCCCTGCATGCCCTGGGGCATGCAGAACATCCTCACAGAGGATCAGTCGTAACGACTCAGACGTAGATTGACTACGAGTGCTACGAAGTGCAGCGGGGTCGCCGTAGTTTTTTGCTAAATGGAAGACGAGCTAAGGTCACTGACCTTACATTCTTTACAAGAACCAGTATGAGTGTAGCCGATCACAATCCGCTACCTCCAAGAGTACTTAAAACCATCACCCTGCAAAAGTGTATTTATCTACCCCATGTTTTGTATATGCATAGCTGTCCTCTGGTGTCTCGATGTGAAGCATTTGTTCAGCTTTACCTGTTGCAACATTGACTTTTTGAGATGAAAATATGAACCGCTCAATGTCGTCGCCACGGTCATTAACGCCGATTTTTTATGTGCGAGATTTACATCATTTAGTCGGCCATAAAATTTATGGCCGACTAAATGATGTAAATCTAAATATTTAATACTGTGAAAGAAATCTCCATACGTAGTCTGTTTCTGAATGTAAAATATGGAAGAAAGCCTTTTTAGCGCTCAGTTTATATTTTCATTAAAGTTTGTTTAAAAAAAATCAAGTATTACTTTAGATTGAATGCCAGATTATAAAACTTTTAAAATGGAGAAATTTATCCTACAAATTTATTGTTATAAGTTTATATTAATAAAAATCAAATATGGCACATACGATCATTGCGCTATCGGCGTCGCTGGCTCTGTGTTGCCTCATTTCTATCTCGAAACATGATGTTGTCTCCGCCTCTACCCAGGCGCATGCCAGTCACATCCTTGTTGACTCGGAGGCTCAAGCCGATGAGCTAAATCTGCAGTTAAGTGAGGCCCCGAATCTTTTTGCCAAGTTCGCGCAGCTCGCCAAAGAGCACAGTTCTTGTCCCTCTAGCCGCAAAGGTGGCGACTTGGGTACATTTGGACGTGGACAGATGGTGCCTGAATTTGACCGTGTAGCATTTGAAGGCGAGATTGGCGTTATTCACAAGGTCAAGACCCAATTTGGTTGGCACCTTGTGCTGATATCTCGCCGTCTGGAAGGGACTGACGAGCTGGATCAGTTCCGCGATCTTAAGCAAACATTTATGAAAATCATGCCTTTCCTTGGCCCAATCGTCCTCATCTTTATCATGATTTATGGAGTCCGTGGAAGCAGAAGCGGACCTCGTGCTCATGCATACCATATCTTGGTTAAGTCTGAGACTGAGGCCAACAAATTGTTCGATGAGATCAATGCTGCAGAAGATAAGAATGCAAAATTATCTGAACTAGCTAGAAAGCACAGCACGTGTCCTTCTGGTAAAAAGGGAGGAGATCTGGGCATGTTTGGACGTGGTGAGATGGTGCCTCAGTTTGACAAGGTGGTTTTTGAAGGAAAAGTTGGTGAATTAGCGAAGGTGCAGACTCAATTTGGATGGCATGTGCTGCTCTGCACAGAACGCCTGGGTGATGAAAAGAAGATTAAATAGTATGTCCAGTGCTAATGATGGATACTTCATACATTGACATTTGGATAGATACATTTTGTTTTAAGGTGTGGTAATCCCAAGTATCTCAGACATAATGCTTGATCTGGAATCTCTCTAGTTATACCTTTTCAGCCTCTCATAAGCATCATATACTTAACTACAGCTCGTCCCAATCTTTGGACATGCTGTCACGTATTCTTGACCGGTCTGTTACAAGCACCAAGTGCCAGCCAAACTTTAACACAATATTTATAAGCATAATGAATTTAGAATGTCATCATAAGATTTGTTACCTGCGTCTTGACTTTGTGAACGTTACCCACAGGCTGATCAAATACAACGTTATCAAATTCAGGAACCATCTCACCACGACCAAACGATCCTAAACTACCGCCATATCGACCTGTCGGACACGTACTGCGCTCTTTAGCCAAGCGAGGAAAAGCATCTTGAAGATCGTTTGCCAACTGCAATTCTTTTAAAATCTCATCGCACTCCATCTCGGAAGAAACCAAGATGTGACCAGCACTAGCAATAAGCTTCCCCGTGGCAAATTCACACATCAAGCTGACGAAACTAAGCATTGCAATGAACAATAAAATAGTCGTGTGCGCTCGTTTCGCCGCCATCTTTACGCTCTAAGGTCACATCACAATTAAGTATTTGTGTGTACCACACGAAATACATTACGCAGTTTTGAAGGCGGGCTACTAATCGACTTCTCTGCTATGAAGGCACCGTCGGCAACGGAAGTGTTAGCGCTAATGAATGCAGCAACGAGACCCGACGGGACTTTAAATCCAGTTATGCAGCATTTGCTTGGACAGATGCAAGAGCAGCATGCGCTGATGCAAGCTCAACTTTGTGTCCAATCTCAAAATGAACAATCCAATACTGAAATCAAGTATAAGGCATCGGGTACTTCAGGTCAGCCACCAGTGATTAAAGTGGAACACGAGCATCGTACTACCAGTCCTGTCAATAATTCCTTACTAGTATCAAGACCTTCCGATATAATTTTGTCTCCTATTGCTATTGATTGCACGTTATCAAGTACGGCGCCTGCAAATGATCCCACAACATCAGTAGCAACTCCAAACTCTAGCATTATCAAGCGAAAAAGCATTCCATTAAGTATGAAAAAAGAGGCAATTCAGTGGATTATGGGTCCAGGGAAAGGTATCCCTTCTCGCGCAGAGAAACATTTTGGGGCACTTAATTGGGACGTAAGTGCGTCATCATTTCGCAAGTGGTGGAAGAATCGAGACAAAATTCTTGGCGATTTGGGTGGCAAGAAACGGATCAGTGGAGGAGGTCGAAAACCTTTTTTGGAAAATGCAGAAGAGAAACTCTTGGTTGTCGTGATTCAGGAAAGAGCAAAGAAAGATCGTGTTACAAGAAAATGGATTGCCAAGACGGCGCAGCATATGTTTCAACGATCTAATGCGACGTTTAAGGCTTCCGAAAATTGGGTCACGAAGTTTATTCGACGCAACGGACTTACGCTTAAGCGAAGCTATGTCACTTATGAACCGCAACAATTGAATTTAGAGCAACGACAAAACTCGACTACTGAGACGAATGCACATGTTTCGAATGCAGGCAACAAGTACGTGGATGCTGAATGCATATTTGGAATGTGATCATTTCTTATGTTATGATTCTTAGTGCGGTTGTATAGCAGAATGTTTACTCGAATATTGGGAGAATCAGGATAAGAGATTATATATTCAATATGTTGCTAGCTTTGTACTTCAAATATTGTGGTTTAGTGATTGTAGGGCAGTACTTTTAACGTAGTATTTCACTCTTCGTCTTGACATTAGTAGTATATTTTCTTCTGGAATTTTTACAAATTTCTTCCTAACTATATTCAAACGTGACGAAATGTTTTGAAAGACCAGATAAATTTTGTTTAATTTGCTACATTTATATCAAAACTGACAATGATAAACGTTGACACATCGACTACTTACTACCTTCAGACAGACAAAGACAGCTAGCTACGCACGGCGATGACGACCTTTCACGCGGCATTTCGACGCATCATCAGTTTGTGACGGCACGTTGCTTGATGCAGCACTTGGAACCTCAGAGGTGGTGATATTAGCTTCTGGAGTAGCAGGCACGACATCAGGCGTGATCGTAGAAATTGGTGTTTTCGACGTGGATATTTCATTCTCCGGTGGATGAATAAGCGCATTTTGGTCCGTTCCTGACGTGTCATCAATTTGCGGGGTCTGGTCAATTTGTGAGTCTGAAGAATTTGCTTCCTGACCAACATCATTGCTTAGATCTGTCTGAGTTGGATCTGTGGTAGATTTTGTCAGAAACGTAAATGTAGCTGGAGGAGCAAACTTTGGGAAACTCGGAGATTTCGGAACTTTTGGAGCAGCTGTCGGAGTAGCAGTCGGTGATGTTGGAGTAGCCGTTGGAGGTTTCGGAGAAGCCGTCGGGGTAGCAGTTGGAGATGTTGGAGTGGCCGTCGGAGTAGCTCGTGTCGTGCTCGGTGTGGGTGACTGGGACGTAGTCGACCCAGTTTTGAATTGTTTCATTGTATCGGTGCATTTACCAACTTTGAGCGAGTAGGTTCCATCGATCTTTTCTCCAGTAATTGAAGTAATACTCACCTTGACAGCCGATAGATTTGCTTTTTTCGTAACCAAGACGTAATAATACGCACCATCAAGCATAGTCGTGGTTGCTCCATTAATCATAACACTCTCGACACCAACCACGCCGTTTGTTGGTTGTATGGCGATCCATTCGGAACCACTTCCTTCTTTAAGACACACTTTTACATTGCCCGGATTAGGACAATTCACAAAATGCCACCGCATTTTCAAACGGTGTGGATCCATGCCCGTGATCTCTTTGTATACAGTCGGCGACAAGTCAACTGCACCATGTGCACATTCCGGACAACGGTCGAGCACTTGTACGATGGCAGTTTTGTTGTGCACTTTACACCGTTCATCGATACATGATACTTCAAGGCATCGTCCACATCCACGTTGGTTATTCCATTGTGCTTGATTGATAGCAACGTAGTTGGTCGATGCAGATGGAATGGCCGACATAAAGTTACAGTTACCACTGCTAATCTGGCCAAGCGTGTAACTTGTTCCGTCACCTTCAAAATATTCATCCGCTGCGGTTACAATAGCCGAAATAGTACTGACGAGAACTATTAAGAACAAATAAGTCGAAATCATAACAAACTTGTCACGTGATGTTAGTTTTAGTTCGCGAAATGGAAAGTAAGATCCATGCAGCGAGATTGCATGGCAAACGTCAGTAGGTACGTGATGCTGCTCTAAGAAATCGTACCCAGTCAAATGCGCCGGACATCAAATAACACATGGGTACGATCTTCTGGTTTCATAAGCAGCATGTATTGTGTAGTGACAGGGCAGTAGCTTCAAGTCGTGGATTTGTACAACATTTTATTGATATATTCTCGTCAGATAAGAAGCCACGACATTCAAACACGTTAGACATCTTTTAGTGCACCTTATAAGCTTTAAAGCATTGCGAATATGCAAAAGTCTATTTGTGATCTCGAGTTGGAACATAGCAAAGCTGACTGATATTCGTAGTGACGCATGTCCAGCTGTTAAGGTAGAAATCTGCTCTATTGAAGGCTTAAAAGACTATTGGCAAAAGAATCTTTACGAGTTCATTTCGTATTCCGTTAAAGATCAAATCAAACAAATTTTGCTTCAAGAAGGCCCATCTTGCGTTCATTGCCGTACCTTTTTTTTAACGGTATTATATAGAAGTGCGCTATGTTTCAACAGCTGTAATCTTTGAAAGGCTGTAGATGTCAACAACCTCATTGCTACATCAAGACCACGCTACTGATAGTTTTTAAGGTGACCACATGACACGCGAGAAGAAGTTTGAATTGTGTCATCATGATACGAAAGACGATACTGCTCCAATAACAAATTACAATATTACGTTGATGCAAATCCTTAAACCCTTGGACACATATTTTGAGACAGAGAAATATTACTCGTCATAAATAACTATTGAATATTATTTTCGAAAAAGCAGAATACACCTAATGCTTCAGAGATATAAAAATGTATTGAACAGTCTGAAAGTAGAATATCATGCTCAAATGTTTACCACGATGTATTAATTTGAAAACACATTACTATCGTATGTAAACACTCTGCATGTGCTTGTCGATTGAACTCTAGGAAGGATGAGTTCACTGTGCTCGAGTCTTGGATTTCTCATTCCATTCGTGGGAAACGTTTTGACACCTCATCCTTGCGCTTGTGGTGATGTTCAGTTCGTCATTAATGAGCTGGACCTTGCATAATGAGCTTAGCCTAATCTCTTGCGGAACAGAAAGTCACGAGTTGCGACTCACAATAAAACACCATATCCATAACTTTCTCACAGTCGTGCATAAGACGTATGCACAAGCGAATCCACTCAATAATCACTAAGAAAGCAAGGATGAACACAAAGGTCAGAAAGTTGATCTGTGAATTTAAAATGATAACGTCGTAATTATGGTTTAAACCGTTTGAGGTCTCCGCCACATCAGCGCTGATATGTAAAGCTTTTCTGATCACACTGAGCTTTGGAACAAGCGTGAAAAAGTTCCGCGAGCGCTTTTTGGAACCGCAAGTCATCACTTATCAGGAGTACGTCTGCGCTTAGGGTCTCAGTGTTGAAGAATCCGTACCCTCCATGAGACGTAAATCAGAAGTTGGAGACAGTAATGTTTGCACAACGGCTGAAAGATACACGCCATCCCGCCCGCCTAGAGGGTTTAAAATTGTTACAGAATCAGGCATAATTTCGGAGCGTCGCCTTTTATCGTTGATCTTCATTAGTACAAAGCACGATGCGAACGCTGAGGCAATAACCCATCACCTTGAAATTTTGCTGTTTACAGCACCGCTCATCTTCACAAAACAGCTGTGAAAGCCACCGTCTAAGAATCCCGCTCAACTGTTCACCTGATTATCGGTGTATCCTGTTATTGGAAAGTGGGTAGCGATGGGTGATTCTTCCTTTTCTCCAATTAAGGCTGTGGTTGCATCAAAAGTGGTCTTGCTACCACGGTAATCCTGCCAAAGGTGAGCCTTAAATCCCACGAGCTTTCGAAAATGGGATATTTAAACACTTCAACACGCACCAATAACAGTCCTGGTGTACCATCTAGCCAACCGAACTCATTCCTGTTCATTGAGCAAACACCAGGTGAGATCACCCAAACTGCGGCTAGCCCTGGCGAACCCGCTCGAATTGTGGCGGCACGAACGTCATCTCCGAAAGTCTCGGTGTGTCCGAAACTACGATAATTCAGACCTCAGGTTGATTTTTTAGCTTTATTATTGCACTGCCCAGATAATACCATAACGGCGGTTCAGGCTCGCGTCGCTGCTTTAAAATGTGACAGAGCCCTTCGAGTCCAACTGGCTCGTCAGTCCGTTAGCGCAGTAAGTACACAAAAAACACAGGATGTACGTGCATTTTTCGGGATGGAAAAATTTATCTCAATCACTTTTCGCTATGGTTAAGAGCGGTTCGATGCATAGCTCAACCTCTTCCCGCTGCGATGAAGAACGGCTCCATGTAGCGCGGTCGCGACGTGATCGTATAGACCGCAGACACTGCATACTTATATCGTATTGACCTCCAGCATTACCGACGCACACCCAGCGCAAGACGCACAGTATCATTGGGATACATGTTTATGATATTTTTATAATCGCAGCCGGCTGCTATCAGCCAGTTCATCTCAAGACAGCCCCCTCTTCAATCAGACCAATTGTACTTCGTGGAGGTGTTCACTGAACCCGCGGACCCTCCAACACATTTATGTAAAAATGGGTAAATCCGGTAGAGAAGCGCACTATGCCATTCAGTGGAAGCATAATGAGTGGCAGCACCTCACCTTAAAGGCGAGATCTCTCTGGGCTGACGCCCCAGAAGAAATTTTTAATAGCGCGATTCGCGTAATATCTGATCATTTGTTTTCCAATCGTCAGCGATTGACGTACCAATCCGGTGCCGAGCAACTAAAAAAATGTTTGTAAGAACTTCTCAATCTGGCGCTTGTCTCTATACGATACAAGGACTGCCGGTACGCTATGTTAACAGAATACTTTGTCGTTGGCCAGCTTGTCTGTACTCCCATCAGAATCACTATCGACATGGGCTATCCCGCTCATCTGATCCACTGAGGCCGCAATGCCGGTAATGTCTGAACGACTGACGGGTTATTCGGGGGGCCAAAAACACGCCTATAATTTTAATTTGATAGCAATCTTTCGGGAATGTCAGGATGACCGAAGGTCCTACCGAACGCGGCGTAGGGCTCAACTCGTAGAAACAATTTACTTCCCGTGCACTTATGTGCTTGCCCACTTATACATGTTGGGCCGGCTCCAGTACATTGCGCACATCGAGCATTAAGTTATTTATCTCCTGATGTGGTCATCCACCGCGACATCATGTGCCTCGTATAGTATTGAAAAATATAGGGTTTTACTATTACGCATCACTACACGCAGCGAATTACATGGGCCAGCGCATAATACCGCAAACCTTGGCATAAGGCATAGCAGTGCGATCGCGCACTCCGAAAAAGCGACAGCTGGGTTGATAGTTTTCTTAATTTTAAGGTTTTAAAACAGCGCAATATATGTTGCATCTCACCCGTACGCTGCACATATAGTGTTATGAATTGGCGAGGCGACCATTGTGATATGCTACGGTGCATTGTCTAGGCGATATGAAAGAGGGTGTTCGACAACATTAAGCTGTCCCGAGTTACGCCTGATCTCAAAGATATACTTGGCAAAAACGATAACCACCTGGCCAGACTAATTGATCAATATCACAATTTACAACAACAGATGATATGTATAGATCACGAACGGCTTAACACTCAGCATGCACACTCGAAATCTTGCCGAAGAAATACTTTAATGCAAGAAGCACCTTGTCATAAAAAGGTGGTTCTTTTCAGCAGCTTCCGGATGTCGGGACACAAAAGCGACCGCGCCATCAAGCATTATCATCTATTTGAAGCAGAGCGTAGCTTTTTGCAAAAGCAGAAGCGTCACCGACAACGTAGACTGGCCGATTTGAATGAAAAAATCCATAAAACGCTCACAAGAGGCTTTTGAAAAGCATCCAAGGCTGTATAGCAGCTCCTCGACACCATTAAACATTTCCTTGATAAGATTGGTCCAGTTTCTGCCATATCAGCATATTTGTGCAAGTAATAGATCAGGTCGTGCTTGTAGCTCAACAAATTTCGGATTAGGGACACTAGCCAACATACAGTGATCTTTAACTTTGCGGGATCCATTCGCAGGCCTTAGCCCTCAAAAAGAAGGTTTTCAGCGCCAAAACAAAATTGTCTATCTGGCAAACCGATTATACAGGTGTATACTGCTCGCAATTAAATTTATCGCTATCCGCACGACTATCGACAAACATATCGTCGGTACAGGTTTGTGCCTTACCGCGATGCAGCTAGAACAGCTACATCGCTAGTCGGTCGAACATCGAAGGGGCGTTTGTGCCGGAAGTTGTGCTTTTGCCTCGGTGTTGTATCATACACATGCTGTTTTGTGTAAATTCTAGTAAACGATGGTGTATTGAACGACTCATTGGTCAAGTGGCATAATGTGCCAATGTATCATAGCCGGGAACTTCCAGGTTTCACCGCTTAATGTGGTCGCCGCGGTAAGAGAAGTATCACGATATCTCTGCTAATTATCAACTTAGTCGAGGGACGAATGAGCGCAGCGTAACATGCTGTTCATCATAACAATTTCCTCATTTGTGTCGGATCTAAGCTATATTTGATGTATCTCAAACATGAACAATTTGCCACTTGCTCTTAGACCTTTGCCACAGAAATTTGGTGATAATAGGGAATATACATCTCCAACCAAATCCCCTAGGAGCTTCGCGCGAGAAAAAAATGTGAATGGCATTATTCTCTTGGATAGGGTCACTGCCTTGTGGCACAATCTTAGGTTTGTAATCAAGCTGATTTATAAAGCGGATCACCCTCTACCTGAGTTAACACGCCTGGTGGTTCCTTCGTTGCTACCTCATAACATTCTGTCATCGCACGGTGATATTCATAACACCATGTTGTGATATACCTGCGGTAAAAGATAAAGAATTTTTTTTGGCATTCTTGAGGATGGCTACCCCCTTCAAGCAGTCATTTCTGTGTAAGTAACTCAGTGATTCATTAAGCATAGATAACGTACATAGCTCCTCCGCTGGCTTCGTACCGCACTCACCCATCTGTTTAAGAATAACATGATGGTGAATCTCCCGTGAATTCCAACGATCAACATGCTCGAATATCATACCGTGATATTCGAGCATGTTGATCGTTGGAATCCATACGAATAGCCGATTCACTCCATGCAGTCAGGCCTCTGCAAGTCCGCAATGATAGATTAATAATGACGAGCTCGGCTTTACCTTCGAGTTTACCGCCAATAAGCAGTCTTGGCTTTGAAGTACCGACACATCGTCCCAAGGATAAATTATTTACTATGTTCGGGGACTAAAGCGTCTTCCCGCGACAAACGATCGCATGCTGAATCCACTAGGGTTGAATGGTGTCAAAAAATTGCAAATCTCAATTGCATTCTTTTCTTGGCTACGACTTCAACATCTCACGGCTGTTCTCTACCGTCACGCCAGAGTTACACGCCGTGACCACGACATACACCTGTACTTTTTCGCTCACCAAAAACTGGAGACTGCGATTTACTAAGCTCTATCATGTCTCACTTTGAGACAGCGGCTCACTGCCGATTCTGCCTTACGAAGTCTACGTAAAGTACCTAGCAGTCTCATTGTTATCGATTTCAGACAATCTCATGCTCTGCTCGATAGCTGTCGAAGCCTCGTGTTCGCGCCGAAGGTGTGCCTGCTTTTTGGCATAAGTTAATCTTCGAACATTTAACAAAGCCACCAGAAATTAAGTGTGCGACACCCTTATTTTTTTACTATCGAGCAATTAACGGGTCATGAAGTTCATGGAATGGGGTCTTATTGGAATCCAGCTAATAGAACTGACATCATTGCGTTGTTTAAAACCCTTTACTTCAACCAAAAACACACTATTGCCTTCAACACCTTTATTAGTACCCCCACCACAAGACGTACGGATACGACATCCGTATTTGGCGTCTTCAATGCCTTCGCGTACAGTATACTGTTTCTGACGGTTGTGTGTCGTCGCGGTAAATCTGAATTATTAGAGTGTTTGTGGCGTCACAAAGCCCGGATCGATAATCAAATCTGGACTACGAGACCCATTCTTTGAGAAACACTTTCTCCTACTAGATATGGACAACGACATCTACAGAGTAAAAGAAACACAGCATATTACTATCAGGCTGTTCTGTGCCTATTCCGACTCGATATTTCCCGACAAAGTGTTGGACGCCTTTGTGTGGGTGTCCGACTCGTCCTGTCTTCCAGCCAAAAGCAAGGCTGGCCACAAGGCGCAGATGTTGTGTATTACCGCATGTGATGTATCTGCAATTACCGCGATTTTTTTATTCTGAAAAGACAATAGAGTTCTTGCTTGTTTTAAAGTTTGGCTGAGATCTAAAGCTTCTAACTACTATAATACACCCAGTTCTCATAACACGAAGTCTATTATTAGCGTTTTATGCGATAATCGCTGGTGTTCTAATAGATTTCATTCTACATAAATAATTGCACCAGTTCGGAGACATTCTATAGAAATGATAACTGCAATTGGCGTCGGACGAGGAATCGACGCTATTGCAACGAGGAGGATGCTAAGACCACGGACATAATTCGTTAGTTTTCAACCTCATTAGCTGATAGTTAAGAGCTTTGAACGCATTCGATAGCCTGGTAAAGTGGCGCGAACAACCGCGACATGAGAAACCTCATTCCCAGGCTTTCTGCACGTTCGTGCCTATTCTCGCGCGTGACACCATTGCTAGGAACAACCGCGACCCGCTGTGCGTCCGTCCAGAGCTGGGCTGAATTCGTGTTCATGTCAACCCCACTCATCCAGAGCGAAAACTTGGTAAGCTCCAGCAAATGTACAGTTACTATCACCTGATTTTCAGCTGACACCAGGTTGAGGTACTCCTGGACGTGTCTCACCCGCACATACTCCTGTTGTCTTGAGAACAGGTACTCGAATATTTCATGTCCTGATACAGTTCCTTCACATGTCACTCGTCGGATGTAGTAAGTACAAAAAGATTGCTATGTATTCTGCACGAAGATATCTTTGACTAAGTGCTTACACACAGATTTTTTATGTGCGGTCAAACCAGGAGCGGAACCGAGAGCTTTTAATATTTCGTTTTAAAAGCACATATATTGAAAATTAAATGCTACTTAGACTAATACAAATATCCTCTATTAAGAAATCTGACTTTATTTTGTGGTGTCGAGCTTCATAATTCCGTATTATGAATATTCACAACTACACTAACGTGCAATGTGATACTTGTACAATTGTACTCAATAAGAAAAGGATAAGCAACACACGATTACACAACTTGGAAAGTTACAACTCACGAAATCTTGCGGTGTATTTTATCGACAAGACGATTTAGAGACCGATGGTCGCCTAATTTGCCGATACTGTTAATATCGGAAGTCCGGTAACCAGAAACTCTTACGACAGATGCCTTGTCCTATGTGAATGTACCCATTCGCACGTTAGGCAATATGAAAAGGTGTTTGATAATGAAGAACAGGCGTCAGAACACTCAACATACAGTGCACCATTGGCAGACCAGTTTTTACAGAAGTTTGTGTTTCGTAAACGGTCGTTATTATCAATGATTCAAGGATTCTGCTGTTGTAGTCTATGCTGCTGAAATTTTCTCTCCCGGATAAGAAGTGATATTTATTAAAAATTCACAGGTATAATAGTCTTGGCCTATTGCTTTACATCGGTCATCAGGTGCATGATCTGTCGTACAGTGCTCAGATGCTTAGATTACATATATGACGTGTGAAAATTGCTGTAACACTCACATCTCGGTGCAACTGTGTGTTAAAAACTTGGTTCTTCAATTCAACTTTGACGTCATGCTTGACAAGGGGACTGTCTGCAGCATCCAGCAGCCTTGAAATTTCTGATATCAAGTCGCAAGACGTACAGCGCTAGATACAGTAGATTGTCCACGGTAACAGGTGATATCACCAAGGTGACCAGGTTAATGTAGTGCGATTTTTTCCATCTGTTCGCGACCATGATTTTCAGGTTCAATAATGGGACCAGTGCGTCAAAAACGTTTCATAGTGACAACGACGCCGCTAATATCCACCAGCAGTCGTGAAGAGGCATGGGCTGTAGCCTACAATTAGTATTGTAACACCTGGCGTTGAGATGTCAAGGGACAAAGTTTTGTTCCATAGATAAGCAAGCAGTCTTTTCACCGGAACGAGTATTATACATTTGAGTTTCTCTACGTGCATATCCCACGCATCCATACATCGCATGGAAACTTTATTTATTTGTACCTTGTTATACTCGATATCAAAAATATCAAAAATAGTAGATGTAAACGCTCAACAAATGGATACCCTTTTAATTTCGCATTTAGATGTTACATTTTTATCGGGAGGGACATCTGAGTCGTCCGTACCGTAACAAAAGTGCGATCGACATAATGTGGATCTGCGATCAGCTCGACATAGGCTGTCCAGCCGATTACATCACTCTTTACCTGCTCTTTCAACAGCTCATTCCATTCTCGTATTTGCCGTCGATCCACAATAGAAGAATCAGCAGTAATACAATTGAAAGAAATTCATGAAGACCATTGCTTTAATTCTAGGAATTTTGGCACGAAGTAATGCTGATGAGTACTTTACTGGTGACGGTACGACGTACACTTTAGGCGAAACCAGTGCAGGCAATTGCAATATGATGTCAGCACTCAACTTTGCCGGAACAGATTATGCGGCATTAAACAATGAGCAATGGGATGGGCTTCAGAATTGCGGTCGGTGCGCCGAAGTGTCATGTGCCGACGATCGATGTACCGATCAGTCCAAGTCGATAGTCGTTCAAATTCTTGATCGTTGTCCAGAATGCAAGCACGGAGACCTCGATTTATCTCCGTCTGTGTTCACTGCTTTAACAGGTTCAACGCCATCGCGTTACCATATTAAGTGGAAGTTTGTTGACTGTCCCGTGTCGGGTAATGTCAACTATTGTCTTAAAGGCGGTAGTAACAATTACTGGATGGGGATACAACCAACAAACTGCGCTACTGGTGTCAAAAGCCTAACGATCAACGGTCAGAGTACCACCATGCTCGGGTCGGCTTATTACTATTTACTTGACGGTGCAAGTAAGACTCAGACTGATCTAACCCATCTGACGATTTCCGTTACGGATGTGAACGGAAACTCAATTGAAGACACCGTGTCGCTTACCGCCGATTCATGCACGGAAGGCACGTATCAATTCCCTTCGGGTATTGCACTATCGCCAACAATTGAGCAATACACGCCTAGCTCAAAACCTACATATGAACCACCAACTCAGGCTCCTTGGACATCACCACCGACCCTGGCTCCTTGGACATCCCCACCGACATTGGCTCCTACTGCCCCACCGGCCGAAGCTCCTACAGTACCGCCTTCACAACCACCGACGTACTATACTCCACCAACAGATACTCCAGCACCTTTCATACAAGAACCGCTTCCCCCCACGGTGCGTCCTACTATTCCTACACCTGACCCTGCTACTTCTACACCATGTCCACAACCAGAAATCTCACCCGTTGCTGTGCCTTTGTCTCCTGTTGAAACGCCGACTACGTACCCTCCTCCCACAACCAATCCAACTACTACTGATGTGCCTACCGCTCCTGCCGCGCCAATCGTTTATGATTCAACGACTTTTGCTCCTGTGACATTCGCTCCGGAAAATTCAATACCGAAGGAATGGAACCCAGCCTTCAAAGTAAGTGGCTCATTTCAGCTGGGGAAAAAGAGTGGATTCGCTGCACCTCCTTCTACTTCAACGGATGATGCGTATTTATTCGACAACAAGCCGACCCAGTCAACTACTGACGTGTCTACTCCTACCGCGGAAGCTCCATATACCGGAATGGAGCAGACTGAGCAAATCGAGCAAAACGATGACGATCAAGGAGCACAGACAGTCTCGACTCAAACTAAAGCATCGTCGGGTGGCACAGACCCGCTTATCATTATGCTTTCAACACTTGGTGCTGTTGGTGTTGTTGCGCTCATTGTCGTTGTGGTGATGGTAAGAAGAAGAAATATTCGGGAGGAAAAGGCTCGAGACGTTGAGACTCAATCTCTTTCAAGTGTTCAATCCTTTGGCGTACAACAGACGCCATCCGACAGAAGACAGGCTTTGGTAGGCATTTTATAGACTAGAGTGTAGCTTTTTGAGTGAACATTGATGTTATATACGGTTCATAATAGATTTTGATGGAACTTATCTGAGCTTACATTCCAGACAGGACATTAAACAAAAGATTCATTTTCTGTTTCGAACTGCATACTTCGTCCTTCAAGTTGGCTGTCTGAGCAAAAGACATGATATCTTGGATTTGCCTGTGAAGATAACATCTTGATCAGAGCTCATACCAAAGCGGTGTTATCAACTTTGATTATATGTCCCAGCTCAATGGAAGTGAACATTTCACTTCGCTCCGCGATTACTACCATACAAAGTTTCAATGACGAACACATGCTATAAATGGTCAGGGTGCTTCTGCGTTATGCTGAAGTGTGGAAATTTTGATATTATCGACTCGACGTCTTTGGATCTAAATGGTGTAGACTTTTGTTTCGATGGCTCACTATAAGCTTTTTATGGAACAGTGTTCGTGCTCAGACTTGATGTAGCTCTCTGTATGTTAAGAAGCATGGTGCGGAATCGTTTCTGTACCCGGATGCCGCTCATATAACCAAGTACAGTGTTACGGTCGCTTTTACTGGACATAGGCATTCGGATAACACGGCAATCTCTACCTCATTCCAGGCTTGTGTATTTTCTGCTACTGCGTCTAAGCCACGTCTCCAAATATTGTTTTCATCCTTGAGTCTTTTGGTGTTGCATCTGCCACCAGTACTATTGCTAATCACCTTGGGCATTTTGCTGGCTCTATCATGGGTACATGGAATTACTGCTCACGATTAAGTTTACGGACTGAACCCACATGTCATTCACTACGTCTCGTCTGTACATTTCTTCCGATTATTTGAAAAACTATCAAGAGATCAATTATCAACCGAAAGAATTCAACGTGGGGATAGATCGAGTGACTTGTCTAGCCACAGCTCGCGCCATGTCCAAGTCGGGACCTTAACCCGTTCGATACTCTCACGAATTTCGCCGCTTTCACCATCCTCTCCAATAGATGGCAGCGCCACTTTCAGTTCCAATCTCTTCATGAGACGTTGAAAGCATGGGAGCTTGATGTCGGTGGCAGCATCGATATCAGCAGACGGCTGCTGCGCCAGTAGCGCTCTTATCACATGAAAAGCTTCGCCTGGGTTCGGATCCGGGCCAAATTGTTCTTTTTCTCGGAAATCCATAAGAACAGCCAAGCCCCATTCAGGTCAGCGAGCAGTGCGACAACTAAATCATCACCGAGTAGATCCAGGGCGATCAGCTCTGATAACGATTGGAGTCGCAGCTTGATTAAATTTCTCTCTTCATTTCAGTCAGCATCTTCACGTCAGGCAAGTATTGCAGATCAATTGGCTTGTCGTTGCTGGTACAAGTATATCCGTCCGTCCAAATAGATTAATATCGCGATCAGGAACATCAACGGTAAGAAAGTCTTGGCGTTTCTCCACGTCGACTACGCAGAGCCCCTTCTCCTTCAGCACAGCACCAATATTGTGCTGCACATAACGGCGATATTGTTCGCGCTGCTGCTCCTCGGTAAGCACAATTTCTTCGCCATTTTCATCAATAATGCTTGTCCAGTCAAACCCGACAACCAGTCTCTCCATTTCAACAGGAAGTGGCACAGTCCGCACAGTCCACCTTGATGCTAGGTCATAGAGTGGCTTCTTGCCCTGGCTTGAGCCCACCTTTCAGTGTACATATCGCTTGCGTTTGGTCCGCACATTTTGCGCATGAATTTTGTGCACTTCTTGGACCACTTGATCCATCCTGAAAATGTCGCTCGCCGAACCAACAGCACCATCCGGAATCACTACCAGTACGTGAACTAGGTCTTCGCCCGGTTAGAAATTATCGTCAAAGAGCTTAGGGGATTCGATCCAAATCGTGGATCTCATCTGCTCGCAGCGCTGCAGGTGTCCACGTTTATCGAGCGCCACAGCTGCTGCGCCTGCCTCATCTAGCCACGTGCCACCCTCCGTCTTGGCTAGGAAGAGCTTCAACTTGCCTGCTTCGCACTTAATTGTGGCTGATTGCCTTCTTCAAGTCTTCCACCGACTGCGCCGTGTCGACATCCACAAGGAACGCGCTCCGCGCCGCAGAAGGAGAAAGAGATTTTCTGTAGCGTACTTAAGCGGAAATAAGGTTTGGGACATCGATTTTTTACTGCGTAATGTTCTATTGCTGTTATCAATATTGTTTGAATGTTGTCGGCGCTAAGATCCAAAAGACGTGCGTCGTCAAATCAAGATATCGCCGTCAAGATTATCCTCAGATTGTAAAGGCGTTGCTTTCGCCCCCAGGTGGTCGCTGGCCTGAAAAGATGGTTCCAGGAATGTTCGTGATCAAAAATTACGGTAAGAAAACAATTGCCGGCGTAACATTAGTAGATGAAGTCGATTGGAAGTTTTAACTGAAACGATATCTGTTCTGCCAACTTGATTGCAAGCAGAGTAAAAACAAAGGTAGCGTTGTCAAGCGCACAAAGATTTTATGGTAGCCAATTGAAAATACTTCTCACCAAGTGGACTGACTACGAGTGATAATGACTCTTGAAGAATCCTTTATACATGCAAATGTAAACCTAGAATCTCTATGACAAACTCAGCAAGACCCTTTCGATTTCTATATAGAGCGAACTTCACTTTCGATTCTAGGGATTTGAAATTGCTGAATAGATTCCGTCTGGTTATTTCTGATTCACATCTTGCAGGACAAAGCACGTAAGATGACAACTTAGCACAACGCTGGAGTTTGGATCACTCTTATTTGAATTTTGCTGCATAGAATATTAACAATAATAGTGTTTGAGCTTTTTCGTAAAATATCCGTGTGATATAATATGCTCGCAATTGACATTACAGTTCATGAAGAAGTTGAAAGAGAGTGCACAGCTGGTGGGCGAGAACTTAGAAGTGAAAACTAGGTCGCTTAGCTACGTTATTGTCGTCCGCATGTACGGAGGCTTTACTGGGAATAATGCTGGTGCTTAGACGCATTCTTCAAGTCGCTCGCTTATTGCGTCGCGCACAACATAACCATTTTCAGTGACGACATAAACTGAATTTAATCGCTGCGGAGGCTATATGCATGCTTTTACGATTCCATTAACACGTTGGCTACAATTTAACTTTACCATTTTTAATTTACAATGTATGGCTGAATGTGACATGGCCGCCAGCTATTCAGTCGATGTGTCCATATCGTGTATCAAAAGAGTTTGTACCTTTTCTTGATAGGAGATTCTTTACATGCTAACAATTCCCATGTCCTCCATTAATATCGACCAGCACTTGAGCCGAAGTGTGAGTGATTGTCTAATATAAGCTGTGCATCCAAATATTACCTTGAACCTCCTTGGACGTATTTCGAACTCTTGAGAATTTGATTATCGAATGCGAAAATGGTTACTGACGTGGTTGTGAGGGATAGAAGTCGCAAATCTTCTCAACATCTGTCAAGGCTTTCTCACGCTTTTATCTCTCAGTCAAGGGATAGATGAATTCTTTCGTGAGAGACAGATGTTGCAAACTTTTTCACCATGCCAGTCGATAAAGAAAGAATTGGTGGACTTGATCCTAGAGTCCATTTACCGGCTCCAAGGATAGCTTAAATATTCCTCGTAAACCGAACCTTTTTAAGAGATAAAATTTACATTTGATTTGAAGGAAGTCTTTCTAAAAGCAAGGATTGCCGAAATTCGGCATTTCAAGCAAGCTGAGTATAAAACGATGATCTTTTGGCTACTGTGCATCGCCGTAATACCTGCATGTGGTACATCGTAAGTACTTCATTAAAACGCCTGCGTGTAGACCTTCCATTAATCTGGGAGATTTGAAAGGTCGACGTCTCACAAAACTGATGCGACATTTGGTTCGAAAAAATCTCCACTCAACCGGATACCGCCTCCGCTGTTTAGCGCCGTGTCGGATTAAATGACATTGGCCGTGAAACTTGGAGGATCACAGGATTAGGCAAGTCGTAGGATGGCTTGCTTGATGGTGGCGCAATGACAGTGATTTTTTTTTCATTTCACTCTTGCAACGGGTGTTGCGACACGCACCGTATGACATCATCACACTTGGAGCTCTATTGGCACCTTCAACAAATGGAATATTCGACGGAATCTACATAGTTGTCTATACCAAATACTGTCGGTCCCTCTTTCGATCGGAGTGAGCTAAAGAGTTCATGCTGGTCTGGAAAATTTCAAGGATCTTGTCATCAATAGTCTAGATCTCGTAACTTTGATATTCCAAACTTTTCTTCGTATAATGAACTATTAGATATTATAATATTTTTTTACTACTATTCTTATGCTCAAACAAGATAACATTTGGAAGAGTAAATGCACGACACTGCGAAAGTAATGTAATATCTCAAGTCTCTTAACATAATGTATAAATTCCCTTCTGAATCAATCTCATGGTCAACCTTGGTTCGATACAACAACGCCGTCAGATTAACGGGGCCATTTACATTTGATTGTTGAAGCACTATATAAAAAAATTGCCGAAATTTTGCGTTAGCATTAGCTTATACAATTTTCAGTTTCCCACCAAAAACCTCAAAATGAAAAATCTCTGGTCGTGTCCTTAAAGAGAGGTTTTTTATTTAGTATATAAGGAAACGTGCATACAAATGAAAAAATCGTTACAGCTAGAACAGTGCCAAAATTGTAGCGGTGGGAAGCGAACAAAGACCCATAAAATCTTTCTAAATATCAAATTATTACATATATACCGTATGAAAGAATAAGAAGAAATGTTGCATCACAACCTTGTTCCACTTATACCCCAGAATTACAACGTGCAGTTTCCAATGCTCTGAACGTATTTCTTGTCACCAAGAAACCACGAACGCGTCATGGGCGTTTCAAACCTCAGTCCTGACAGTGATGTCATCCGAGATACTGATAAGTACGACATTCAAGTTCTTGCACCACCATCAATGCCACTACCTTCTTCTCCAAAATCTGGTGCATCGATCAGTACCGTTCAACTGTCTTCAAATGCTTCATCAGACGATTCGCTTAGAAATGGAAGTGGATCATCGAACTGCACAAATCAAGTGGCGACCAATGCCGTGACGGTTCCTTTAGACTGGACAGCTGACGATCTCTGTCCTTATTATAGACCTCGAAGTGATGGTTGTACCGAGCCTCGAACTTGTCGCGACTGCCTCAATATCAACGTAAATAGCACTTATAGCTGTCTCGTGAATCAATATGGTCGTTGTGTGCAGAAAAGTCCATCTACGTATGTATCAGCTTTGGATTTTCGATATCAGAACGCATCAAACAATGCTCCGCAAAGCGATGAACAACGAGTCCAGTTTTTAGCGGATAGAGTAAATTATTGCAAGGTCAAAGACAAAGAGTGTCAACACTGTCGAGACACGGTGTTTGCTGACGTGATGGAAGGTCGGATCGATGGTTCATTAACCAAATTTTGCTATGGCAAAGGAGGATGCGTGTGTATTGCAGTATGTGAAGCTTCAATCTGGAAAAGTACCATTGGTTTGACGGTATGCAATGGCGTTGTAGTGACGAATGACTACGACGGGCGATATGCTAATACGTATGGTGCCACATTAGGTCAAGAGGAAAAAGTTAATTCATCAATTTGGAATCTCTTGCTGGGCGGAGGACTGGCTGCTGCTATTTTGGTGTTTGCTGCGGTAGTATATATTCGTAAACGTCGTTCGGATGGTAGTAACGAAAGTGTATCAAACCACCTCGGCGAAGAGGAAAGTCGAGAGGATGAATTTACAAGAGAAGGATCGGTACCAAGACAAGTACCAGCGGCTCCTCAATTGAGTCTTTTCGGGTGGCAATCAATGCGGACAGAGCTAATTGAACGAGAACAATTGCTGCTGGCTGGAGTCGAAGACTTTTCTGACGTAAGAACGGGATACTTGCAGCTATTGGACACTGATGCTTCTGCACCTCCACCGGAAGAAGATGAGAGTTCAGCTCCAGTGCTGCTAGTTCCATTGGCAGGTGCATCCGCGCCATCATTTTCTCCAAGTGCTATGGCAATGGCTTCATCACGTCCATTAATATCGCCGTCAGCCCCACCTGCTTCTCCCACACTCTTTGAAGATGAATTATTGTAGATTGTTAATTTCCAACATTGTGTATTTGTCAAGTAAATTATTGGTATCAAATTTCACTGTAATGGATACATCATACATTATATTGTGTGGACACAAGCAGCTAGGTATCTTATATCTAATTTATTTTTTATAGCTACCGACAGCTGATGGCCAGTCAGCAAGCAAGTATTAAGTATCGCAATAAATCGAAAGAATCAGCGTTTTGTATTCATTTATCATCGAGAAATATATGCATTATCAATTGGAGCTTAAAGATTTGATAATAAAACCATAAGGAGTAATTGATACTTTGGAATATAATAAAAATGTGATACGGTACGAGGTATACCCATGATGGGAGATTTGGCCAGAAATAAGCCACAGCACATCTATCTTGCAAGCCTCTGCTCCGGCTGTACGACCGTAAAGTCCGCTCTTATCACGAGCGTAGGATTGCTGTGATGCAGAACGCAAAACGACGGACGGCACACGCCCTCGCGCCCTCTCCTTAAGGAAAAAGGAGATAGTCGCAACTTTATAGTATGGGGCGGCTCCACTTTCCAGTTTACGATGATGGTAATGCTGTACGCACCGGAAGAGCGAATGAATTGGGAAGTAGTACAGATTATAATCAGACGCACAACCTCCCAAGTTTGAAACGAAGTGCTTTTCAATACAATTTGAACCAAAGTGGTTTTGATCGAAGTCTTCGAGTGGAGAATGTACTCGGTTCTGTACCGATTCTTGGCAAAGAGGACAATCACCTTGTAGAGTCCGTTGCGATAATGAATGGAGCAGCGTCTGCTGTACAAAGTCCAACGTATAGAAAACAACTTGCGTCGCGTGAAGAAGACACCTCCGTTCCATTTCCTGCACTCACGCGAAAATTTGAAATTAATTTAATGTCACGAGAACACATAGGATTACTAGTTTCGACAGGATTGGCGGGTATTTTGACGACGTGTTTGAAGAGCGGAGTATTGCCTTTGCTTGAGTTGGAACTCGAGATGAAAAGGTACCAAGTGGTCGCGGCCTCTGTGTTAATACTCCTCCCATGGTCGTATAGTTTTCTTTGGGGTTTTATTTCTGATGCAGTACCAATCATCGAATCAAGACGTAAAGCATACATTATTCTCGCGTGGATGACAACAATGCTTGCATGTTTTATCATGGCATTACTCGATCAATTTGTCGAGTATCGAGCAGAGAAGAACGACGTGACGTCTGCAGATCTGTTGGAACGTACTGAGGGACTCATGGTGCTCTATATTATATTACTCGTGTTGACAAATTTTGGGTGCATTGTTGCGATCGTGATTGCTCAAACGTACGTGATAGCGCAAACACGAATAGAACGTTTGACTGTGCGTGGAACTGCACTTGGTACACTAATAATGACTCAATGTACAGGAGAATGTATTGGTCAAGTGATTGCTGATTACGCTATTCTTCAAGTGACGGATAAAGGCATGTCACCTACGATGACACTGCGTCAAATGATGCTCTTTTTCGTATTTTACACAATTCTACCCTTAATTGCACTTTGTGTGTGTTTTTTCGAAAAACCCGATCCACCACCAATCTCTTTTGGGCGTAATGGGGTTACTCGCGAGACAAGCGTGGATTTAGATACTACAGTATCTGAGCTCCAACGAGCGTACATGACAGCTGCAAATTCGTATCAGCGTGGGAAATTAGCCTTACGTGGCCACTGGATTCGTCTTCGTAGTGCACTGGGTAAAGAATCGACTTCGCGTGTAATTTTATTTTTTATCGGATTTATTTTATTGTCCGAATTCTCGCTAACGTATCCAATTACACGTATTGAAGATTGGTGTGGTATGACTGCCAAGGCTATTTCCACTCGCAATATTATGACGCAAGTGTTTTCCCTGTTATCAGTCCTAATGTGGAGATATTTCTTTCTGAATTGTGATTGGCGCTGGTATGTATTTATCAGTTTTATTATCGTGACAATGACACCACAATTTGTTTACTATCTCATGGCAACGTTGGAGGTTGAGGCTCGGAATCTCGACATTTATGCGGTCGTATCGGGTCTTACGGGGTTTATTCGCTCCTCCATTCGGGTTTTAGAACTTGCAATTACCGCTGAAATTGCTCCTGTTGGCGGTGAAGGCGCATTTGTTGGTATTGTCGTCTCGATGGCGTCGAGCATGGGCCTTTTGGCAAATACTGTGTCAAATGCCATTGGATTTATGTTTGAAGACGTTCACACCGCGTCTAATAGCCGGACAGATCCTGACAGAATGCAAGTAGCATTTGCGCTGGTTTTGTCGTATATTATTCAAATTATTGGGCTCGTGGCACTTGTCTTTTTACCTAAGCAAAAGCGGGAATTGCAGCGACTGCATCGATTTGGCAACAAGAATGATAAATGTACCACGTGGTGGGTTATTGGGTGCCTTGCCGTATCCTTTATAGTTAGCACAGTCTTTAACATATTGGCCATCGCACCATCGACATCGTGTATGCGAATCGTTGGTGGTAATGGATGTTGAAAGAGTAGAAAATATATAAGATAATATTGTGAAGGCTTATTAATTAATTTTGTGTTTAAGCTTTTAGCCTTGAAAACAAATGAGTAACCAAACTTCTAATTGTTGGACAAAAATTACGTCAGATATTGTAGGCATTATCACATTGGGTTACTTAGCCGCGGTGTATGTGGGTTACCCCGGCACCTTGTATTGAAAGAGTGTTTGACTCGTAAAGTCCGGATTAGCAAACACTCAGAGGATGAGTTCAAGTGGTACATTAGGACGCGGAAACGAGAAACATATTATCAAGTGATAAAGCACTCAATATTGTTCGAGATATAGAGAATAGAGCTGAATGTCAATTACGCATGTGAAAGTTATCAGCTTAGCTATCTCCGTTTAAATTTATCTGCAACGGGGCTGCCGTTGAATATCTCAGGTTTTAAACGAGATGACGAAGAAGGACGAAGAGACTAATTAGCCGCTGAAATGTCGATATAACGATGGATGTTTGTTACGATGACGCAATGTACGGGAGAAGCTTTGACGTCACAAGATTACGGTAATGCGCACGGTGAGCGTCATGGTCACGATATGATTACGGACGCAGTGGCAGTTGTTCATTGATCCATAATAATCAGGCAACATTCAGTAGGCTTACAGCGTAGCAAATTAAGGACCTTATAAATATCCACTTCGGGTTTACCAACAAACTAACAGGTTAACAACGGCAACAAGGCCGCTCCGCATCCACGCTAAAATGACATCCGAGCGAACCGAAGTACAAGGTGGTGGAAAATACTTCCTCTGGGGTTTTAACACGCGCAAAACGTTAGCGAGCCAGGGGGTTGTTGGCGCATGTTTAAGGCGTCTTGGGAGAAGAGGAGATGACGATAGATTGATTTTTTAAGTTTCGTTAAGGCACTAAGATCCATCGTCCAAGGCATTGAGCTGCAACGCCAAACCACGATACTACTTGCGACGACGCTATCCACAGATAGAACACTCTAGGGGAGTTCTACAATCGCACCACGCTTCACGATCGTGTCGAGATAACACGCCATATCCATGACATTATAATGGAGAGTCGCACGATAATATTCATGCATTTACATGCCTTCGACGAGCTGGTTGTCAGTATCCAGGCACTTGGAGAGCCGGTTCACGATTCATGGCAGCTAGTGGTACTGCTGAGTAGCCTTCCAAAATCTGATTACGTACGTCATGAAGTACGTCAAGGACACAACGTTAATCGAGGGCAAGGAGAAGTTGTAAAAGGAGCATGAACAGCTGAAAAATGAAGATGACAGAGGAATTGTTTCCTGCACACAGTAATGGTGGCCGGTTCAGGGGCAACCGTAATCAGGGACGAAAAAGAATTAGAACGGTGGTAGTTACAAAGGCAAGTACTCTAAGAAAATTTGAGTAGTTGACATGAAGCAGAACCGTTTGGGTGGAAGTGTTTGTGCTGAAGATGATGCACTATCTGCTATCGACGAAGAGAGATTCGACGGATGGTTGATCGAAAGCGACGATAGGGTTGATGAGTCGGTCTTTTACATTGATGTGACTAATTCAGACTGCAAGATCCTACGAGTTCATGGTAGAGGAGCGGTTAAGCTGACAGTGAATAATGACAAGCGCATCAAAGTGTTAGATGTACTGTACATTCCAGGACTCGACAGACGGTTGCTGTTAATTATAAAGCTTGCAGAATGCGGCATACACGTTGGGTTTAAGCATTCCTCATGTGTGATCTGAGGCATTAGCTGTAACGGGGTCACACGTATACTTGCATGAAAGGGCGGTCGTACAAGATCGTGCGACCGTAAATAGGTGTGTATTACACAAGGTAGTGTAATCACACAGTATATTAATTAGGAAAACCGAGGACTTTCGATATTGGCGGCTCGGCCGCAACTAAAACTATTAAATACAGATTTAATTTGAGCAGAAGTGTTTGTTTGCCTTGGTTAAGGTTTTGAACACTCGGAGGTAGCTGATTGCGATCCGCTACACTCGTACTGGTTCTTGGAAAGAACGTCAGGTCGGTGGCCTTAGCTAAGCTTCCGAGAAATGGCTTCCTCGCTGCATTACTAGTGTTGTAATTCTGGCAAAATGGTACAGGAATGGTACAGGAAAATAGCAGATGTGTGTACTCGACACAGTATAATATACCAGCGTACTGTACCGTTCAGTCCACATCAAAACGGAAGAGCGGATGAACCGTGCGATCATTGACAAGGCTCATTTCATGCTGCACTACAAGGGCATGTTAAAGACATGGTAGGCAAGGCTGTGAGAACCGCAGTTTATCTGATCAATTGGTCTGTAGACACTGAGCGATCGGGCATAGCGCCATATGAGGCAGGCTTTGCGGAGAAGCCGCAAATAATATTCAGACTATACGAGTCCTGTGTTTTACAAGGAAAAAAGTATAAAGCAATGCGTTTTCGAGCTGGAATATCAAGTTTTGCAAGCGACCAGGCGAGTGTTTCCTGTGATCTTCCATGTTTCAAGACTTGCTGTACTAAAGCACAGACCCGTTCAACACATAGCGTCTAGTGGTAACATTATGATAGCATCATGACCAAATTCTGTATGAAGTTTTGAAGGCCCGTTAATTACGTGGGACGGAAGTGGGTTAGCGCGATAATCAGGGATGTAATCAACAGTTGAGCAAGAGACAAGTCACCTCTTCTTCTTTACGATCATACAATCGCCTAGGCGCGCTCGTAAAGCCTTCACCTTTCGCACATAAACCGGTGACCGCAGCCTAAAGGCTATGGGCGTCATTCACTTCGCAACCACGATAGTGTTTGGTGGACACAGAAGTCGCAGTGTGGGCCGCACCTGCTCAATAACTGAATTGGGTTGCCGTGCACTTTGCACAGACAAGCTTTGATTTATCTAGTGTTAAATTCGTTCAGATCAATTGTATATTACTATTGCTCACAATGAAACAGGTATTGTTTTCTGACATGCAGCTAGCACCACACGCGTACTTTGACCACTCCTTTTCAAACCACCATAATCTTTATAAATACCTATATCGCGGTACTTACGCTTGTTTATTTACATCAAGTGTAACCTGGATACTGTACCATATCGTAATTAAACAATTCTGCCAAAGCTGTATGTGTCAAGTCCAACCTCGAATATGATATGAAAGCAGCATCGCTTTACATAGCTCAGTGGCGCATGCCTTGACGTCTTGCTGAGTCATAATCGGTGATGTCTCATCAGCGGATTTTTAAGCTAGTGAGCGCTTCTGCGAAGCCAATTCAGCCCTTACCGCACCAATTAAGCTATCACCTCGGGAACATTTGACGACGTTTAACGTCTCTTTACGCTCCGATTATCAATACTAATGTTGAACTAAATAGGTGGCCCGATACGCTACCTCTGCGCAAAGG
>NW_020190023.1:1707638-1707741 GCF_900000015.1 Plasmopara halstedii | reverse complement strand
CTTGTCCAAAACACCTTTGGTGTCCGACAACTCGGATTCTCCGATATCCAGCACATTGACCGTCCCGGTCCCGTGACTGCGCCAATAGCGCTTCTGCTTCCCA
>NW_020190023.1:1706310-1707628 GCF_900000015.1 Plasmopara halstedii | reverse complement strand
GATGCGGTATTTCAAATCCTCATCATGAGGAACCACAATTTGTGGTGTATCCGTTGATTCGGTGCTATAATTTAGCAACCCATTATTTAACGAATATCGGTGCAATCGTGAACGCAATCTTGATGACAATTTTTTGTCCAAGTTTCCAGACTTCTTGCTCACTATAGCCCGTAGCAATGCTACACACATCCCATCACCCGCATTCGCGGTGCGGATCAAATTTGTCACAGACGACGTTACAATTGTAACAAGAGCAAGCTCATAGTCTGGTCTGCGTGTCAACGCGGCAGCCAAAGCATTCTGATTTCCCGGCTTATACTTCACCTCGACGTTATATCCACATAGAAGGATAGCCATCGAGCCATCCTCTGCGATAGGTGGGGCGACTGAGTCGCAGTGCGTAGTGACGCATGATCTGTATAGATCACAAACGGCTTGGAGCCGAGCAGGTGGACCCTGAACTTGACAAGTGCATTCTTCATCGCAAGTATCTCCTTGTCATGAACTGGGTAGTTCTTCTCTGCAGTTTTGAGCTGTCGTGATTCGAACGCGATCACCCGATCTCGCCCCCTCGGCGTCTGCGTTGCAGCAGTGCACAGCCGAAGGCAAAGTCCGCAGCGTCACAGACGACGCTGAAAGGACGATCAGGATCTGGCAGCGCCGGTATTGGTGCATGCAGGAGGCTGTCTTTGACCCCGTCAAAATCCTCCTGATGTTCGGTGTTCCAACACCATTCCGCATCCTTTTGATAAAATTGGATAATGGCCGGGCCATTTATGCGTAGTTTACGCTGTACTTGTGTAATTAGTTGGCAAGACCAAGCCACTTACGCAAGTCCTTCTGTTTCTTTGGAACCGGCCAATCTCCAATGGCCTTGACCTTAGCGGGATCCGCTCGAAGGCCACGCTTCCCATTAAAGCACCCTATAATATAAAGCTCTTCTGCGCCAAAGATGCACTTGTCTGCATTGGCGTACAGTTTAATAGTGCGCATGCACTCGAGCACCGCTCTTAGATGGACGATGTGGTTCTCCTCATCCGTCCTCCCGTGCTCCGCATGACTGTGGACAAAAATGTCGTCAAAGTATGTCTTTGCATACGCCCTGTGAGCCCGAACAACTGCGTCACAAGACGATTAAATGTTGCTGGTGCATTAGACAGCCCTTGGGGCATCACCAGCCACTCCCAGAGCATGCCGCTCGGAGTACTTACCGCTGTCAGCGGAATGTCACTCGCTCTCATGAGCAATTGGTAATATCCATCTACCAATTCGAGTGCACTGTACTTCGTTCATCCCACCATGTTGTTCTGGATAACAA
>NW_020190023.1:1705521-1706300 GCF_900000015.1 Plasmopara halstedii | reverse complement strand
TACACGAGAGCCACCTCGTTGAGCACGTAGACGAGTGCGATAAGCTTCCAACGGAAATCTTTGTGGAACCAAGAAACGATCTCGAAGAGCTTTCCGTGTGGCATGTTCATCATCCTTTCTGGCCGAGGCCTCGATGATATGGACGCGTAACGATCGAGTTACCGCGTACTTCGCTTCCACAGCGGGATCCGCTGGGCGGAAGCCATTTATCACACGAGGATCAATGATCGACCGTGGATGGGCGCGCTTGCTTTAGACCCGCCTTACGGGCAGCTTCCATCTGCCGCCTCTGCTTCCCGTCGAGGTCATTGGTGATTGCACCACGTCCCTCAGTTGACGAGAAGTCAGGGAACGGACATGGGGTCCGCAAGACGCGAGCAGGGTTCGTATCACGCTGCTGGTGCAGCTCGCCTTCCTCGCCATCTCATGCGGGAAAAGGGGTGTCAGACTCGTAGTCGACCAACCCCACATCCTCAACGAGTCGTTCGACACTGATAGCGCGCGCGGAGCGCGACGCTTGTGCTCATTGAGCTTAGGATATACATCCCTCGGTGCTGCGGACGCACTGTCCGGCGTTGCACCGAGTGCGGGGGACGAAATTGGGCTCTGCCTATGCTCGCCGTCAGAACCAGCGAGACTTGGAGATTTTGGTGTCATTGACACAGGGCTCATTAAGCCCGGAAGTCGTTTCGAAAAGTCGCAGTGTCTAGCACACACGCGAGCCTGTGCGTCCGCACAACCAAGGGATGTATATACTTGTCTCAATGGGCACAAGCGTC
>NW_020190023.1:1705053-1705511 GCF_900000015.1 Plasmopara halstedii | reverse complement strand
AGTTGTACAAATGAACGAGCACCTATGTGCGCACGTGTGAGACGTGTCAACGGGTAAACATCTCCCCAATTGCGGCTGCGCCGCCGGCCAGCTTACCGGTGCCTACTGGGTGCTGGCAGTCTATGAGTTTGGACTTTGTGTTTGGCCTGCCGAAAAATTCGGCGGATACCACGGGTGTCGTGGTATTTGTCGACCGGTTGGGCAAGATGGCTCATTTGGCGGCGGTGCCAGACACCATCGACGGTGTCGGTATAGCAACGCTGTTTGTCGGACGTGTTTTTTGACAACACGAAGTCTCGGAGTCGATTGTCTCTGATAGAGGGCCCTGTTTCACGGGAAAATTTTGGTCGACTATCTTCAAGGTGCTAGGCACCAAGTTAGATATGTCGACAACGGATCATCCGCAGACCGATGGTCAAGCTGAAAAGGTGAATCGCGTCATCGAAGACGTTTTTCGT
>NW_020190023.1:1704024-1704570 GCF_900000015.1 Plasmopara halstedii | reverse complement strand
AAATTTTTCCGGTGCCGTTGAACCTATCGCTCAAAAACGTTTCGTCATCTGTAGCACTTTCGCCAAGGGGATATAGGTATTGACTGCATTGCGGGTACACGAGAGCCACCTTGTTCAGCACTCAGCTGACTGCGATATGCTTCCAACGAATATTCTTGTAGAACCGAGAATCGGACTCGAAGAGCCTTCCGTTTGGCAAGCTCATCTTCCGTTCTGGCCGGGGGCCTGATGATGTGGACGCGTAACGATCGAATTACAACGTCCTTCGCTTCAAAAGCGGGATCCGTAGGGCGAAAGCCATATTTCACACGAGGGTCAACAACCGACCGTGGATGGGCGCGATTTAGAGCCGCCTTATGGGCAGCTTCAAGCTGCCGCCTCTGTTTCCTGTCGGGGTCATTGGTAATTACACCTCGTCCTTCAGTCGACGAGAAGCCAGGGAGCGGACATGGGGTCCGCAAGGCGCGAGCACGGCTCGTATCACGCTGCTGGTGCAGCTCGCCTTCCTCGTCATCCCATACGGGAGAAGGGGTGTCAGACTCGGAT
>NW_020190023.1:1703366-1704014 GCF_900000015.1 Plasmopara halstedii | reverse complement strand
TTGGTGGGGGAGGAATAGCCGAACGGCTAGCTGATGTCAGCCCCCTCACCATCCGCAATGAAGTCGATGACTTCTTGTCAACCAGACCGAGTATCCTACGACACGTTCGCGGTGCGATGGCTAAAAGCCAAGACCTGCAGAATCAATATGCAGATAAAAAGGAAAAGTGGAAAGCTTCAAGGTCGGGGACCTGGTTTTATTAAGTTAAAAAAAACTGCCTACACATGCAGCCTCTGCTATCTTCAGGACGAAGCTTCGTCCACGGTTTATTGGACCGCTTGAGGTTATGACCAAACGGGGTCTGGCGTACATGATAAACCTTCCAAAACGGATGCGCATTCACCCGGTGTTTCACGTGGGCTTGCTCAAGCCGTACCGGGATCCGGCGCAAGTGACCGCGGAAGCGCTGGCGCCGGAGCAGATTCCACGCAAGTTGAACCAGCGACTGGTTCTGAGCACGGAGTGCAACAATCTCCATTTACAATGGAGCCAAGCACTCCACCGTTGCCTACAGCGATACATTCGCCTGCTCCACGGCTAGGAGTCGCTCCAACAGCGAGCGGTAAACCTCAAGGCGAGGCAGTCGGCGCACGACGTGCATTAAATCGTCAAGAGCGTCCGCACAGCGATATTTCACTTCAGCATGAT
>NW_020190023.1:1686431-1703356 GCF_900000015.1 Plasmopara halstedii | reverse complement strand
GGGCTCATTGAGCACGGAAGTCGTTTCGATAAGTTGCAGTGTCTAGCGGACACGCGAGCCTCGTTTAGGCAAAAATCGATTGAACTGTAAATATTTTCAATCTTAATGGGGGAGGGTGTAACGGGATACACGTACCCTGATTACAGGGGTGTGTGTCACACGAGATGTGCATGGTGTGACCACACCCAAACAAGAATACGGTACGGGGCTAGGTAGCCAGTAGTTGTGCACGTATTTAGATTTTACTATATATTTCTGGTATATTTAGGAAAATCTAAACTTTTAAAATCAGGATAAAAAATGGAAAAAAAATCAGTTTTGGATTTTAAACCGAAGATTCAATTAGCCTTGGGATGGCAATAATTACTCTTGGAGTAAGCGGATTGCGATCCGCTAGCTCATACTTGTTTCTTGTAAAGAACGAAAGGTCGGAGACTTACAGTACGCTTCCTCAAGCGCTAAGCTCCGGCAGCCCCGCTGCAGGAAAGGTAATTTTTGAAGCTTTTTCGAATGCGGACATGGATAGCAACACCGACGACAGACGGTCTGTCTCAGTGTGTTGATCAATATTGGGAAAGATCCGGTTGGGTTCAAGTCTAAGTATCAGAGAATCGTCACACTAGGTTCCGCAGAAGCAGAGTATATGGCACTAAGCTTGTGCGCACAAGAAGATTTTTTGACGCGCGCAATGCGCAAGGACAAGGGTCAAGAACAAGTGGGAGGCACGCAAGTATGGGAAGACAATCAAGGTGCGATAGCTTTGGCAAACAATGCGGGCTACCACGTACAAACACGCGGACATTAGACATCACTTTATTCGGGAGAACATTTAGAATGGATTACTCAGGATTGGCTACATCGATACAAAGCGTTAGCTTGCAGATATGCTCACCAAGGTACTTGGGACCAAGATGTTCAAGTTTCTGCGAGAGGCAACAGGCATCAAGACCAGGTCAACAACAAAGCACACTCAATATTAGCGGTGAGTGGGAGTGTTAAGTTTACACCGCTGAACGGCATGTGGATGACGTCACAAGGATTACGACCATGTTTACAATTACTATCATAATAACGGATGCTGGTTACGGACATAATGGTAGTCCTTCATTGGTCTAGATAATTGAGATTACTTCAAGAAGCTTCTAGAAGGATCTAGAGAGACAGGCTTAGATGTCGTACAATGTTAGCAAACTAAAGACCTAAATATATTCATTTGGGTTTTTGTCTCATCTTTACAAGTTCATCATTTCGCTCAGCGATAATGCAACTGGCGAGGATACAGCAAAGCTGTTCTCGACAGGGTGTTTTGCCCCTGCCAATATTCGTTGTACCGGGTAGAAATCGACGCTTTAGAAAGAAGTTTTGGTAAACATTTTATAAAGTGCTCGGTACCAGATTGGATATGTCACACCCGCAAACAGATAGTCAGACGGAACCACATCGGTTAAGTTATTATTCGAAAACATTTGTAGGAATTAAATGAATTCGAGTTTAGCATTTATATGTGGCAGACATCGACTCCAAGCTCGTGATCAGATAAGCAAACACCTTTTTCTAGTTTACAATGAAGAGTTTTACATCGAATCGCTCCAATTTCGAGGATGTCAGTAGATGTTAAATTAGCCGAGGAATGCCTCTCTACTGAATGCAGATTATAGCTGGCATTTCATAATAATTGAAGGTCAACAAGATATTTGTTCTGGAACTATACTTACTCTGTAATATCTGACGTTTATACAGCCATTACTTCATTGGCACACGAGCACAAGAACCAAGGCTCAGACATTGTATTTTTTTATAAAACGTTTGACTTTTTAAGGCCTGATCAATGCGGGAGGAGGACTTATCGCGATAATCTCGTCGTCAAGGGTGATGTAATAATATGTGTTGACAGCGCTGGCTCCATCGCATACGATATTCCATGTTCCAATGGCTTGGGAAGGATCCATTAAAATCGACGCGTGTTCGGGGGATGGAGGACTGCTAAACGTGTCCGCAGTGCCGTCAAAAATCTTGAGATAATCGATGCAGTAAGGAGAATTGATAGGTACGAGGACACCGAAGGACTCGGTTGTAATGAGATCATCTATCCATGGCCAAAAGAACGAAATACTCGTGTTCTCTAGAAATATTGAGTTTAGTGTCGAAACAGGGTTTACATAACGAGGTAGCTCAGTAATGTTTAAATCTGCAAGTCCCAACGTTCGGAGGCCAGGAATTTCAAACACCTCGGCCGGAACGTCTGTAATGGGATTGCCGGTTAGAGCCAAGTATTTGGGCTCAAGACGCAACAGCACTGGATAGACACTCGTGAGCTGACTGTACTCAATCAAAAGTGTTGCAGTTCGAGGCCATTTCGAGTCCAAGTCGTCCGGAATCATTCGCAAATTTGTGACACAAAGTGCAATGTCAAAGAGATTCGAGGGAAAATCAATCGATTGAAAACCGGGAGGCAAAACACCGTTCGTCATATTGACGCGTACAATGTAAAGTGAGAGAATGTCAGGATGATTCATGCTTGTAAATGCAGCAGATTCATTCCATTCGACAATCGTCGTATTGTATACCTTCACGCCATGGAGTTTGTGGAATTCGCTGATTAATGATGGCATACTTAACGCTGGACAATGGCAAATGAGGAGCTGAACGACACTAGAGCTGTCGAATTCACTCCATACTTTCTCAACCTCTTCGATTCGACCTGAAATTTCCAATGTATGACAATCTAGACCGACTAAATAACAGTATGGACGTGAAGTTGCCCACGGACGTACTTGAAGTAAGCATTGACGGAGCGTTGGCTGCACTGATGCATGAATGTGAAGCCCTAGCACCAGAATGCCCCATATTCCAAAGAGTAAATGGGCCGCACGCAGCATGAATCGCGCACATTGAGTACGTAGCTTGGTACCACGATAAGTGTCCTTAGATTCAACAAGAAGCGTCATCTTACACTGTTCGTCTTTCAGTGTCGATGTTTCTGCTTTCAAATTGGGCGATGTGGGGACAACTTTACATAGTGTGCTCCCCAAAATCTGACCCTTTATCGTACCAGCACCTGAAGAACTCATTGGAGTAGTTGTGTGGTCTGCATGTCGTTGCAGTAATTCCTTCATATTCGTTGTCGTAAGTAGCAAGCCTAATGCGAATACAACTCGACTTGCAAGATCTGTCCATGAAACGACGAAAACCAACCGGAACTCATTCAGAGCTCGCGCAGCCCACTCACCATCTTGCCACGTATAATCCCAAAACCCTCGCATCTCCAAATCGTAGTCTTTTGCATAACGTAAGACAATCATGAGCTCCACACCCATACATGCAATGAGGTCAAGAACACAATCCAAGAAAATACACGTAAAGCGTCTAGACGCTTCATCCCATTTTAAAAAGATTGAGTAGACTACAACTGATGACCAGCAATTTATTGCTAACATAAGAACAAAGAAGCGATTAAGCAGCACATTTGGTAACAATTGGCTCATGCGATACGCCTGATAAGTTTGCAAGCCTGTCTCGATGATTTCTCGAAGAATGAGTAGAATATGAAAATGCATTCCATTGACCCCAAATAGACCATGACGATCCGATATTGTAGAGTAGATTCTTGTAATACTTCGAGCGACAAACGAGCTATTTCGTGTTGAGCTTACATCGTCATTCTCTTCTTTTGCCTGACAACTTGCCCACGGAGTAAAGGCAAGAGATCGCTGCCATATCGATCCACCTAGCATCAAAAAAATACATATTGCATGAAGTGCAGACATTAAAGCGTGAATAATGGCGATTCCACGGTAGTACGGTGGTGGTAAACCAATTTCATAGTCTTCAAGATAATTGTTCAGATACGTGTGCTTTAACACCCAATATGAGTAGCTGTATAAAGCAGTATAAATACAAGTAATCACATGAATGCCAAATAGAAACATCCACCATAATGCAAAGGTCCAATACGAAAGCTCAACAACTTCCGAGACAGCATTCGGTCTTAGCCTTTCCGACATGGGTTTTCTGATCTACTGGTAAATCTTCAATTAAGCGCACAATAAATAATAACTCAATTATTTTTTTCTAAATATGGAAGCATCTAAGTATGGAAACACCTTCGCGTAAATTGGTCGATTCAAACCAAATAATAATCTCATCGACCATTTGACTTACTTTTTATTGAAATGAAAATAAGTTTTATCATCGATACAAGTGCACGTAAATCAAGTCGTCTAGGTGTTGAAATGCTCAGCTTTTACACTAGACGATCTACTTACGATACCACAGTACTTGCGATTCTTAGTATTATAGCGTATGATTTATCAATGGTAGAATTTCTCAACATAAGACAGCTATAGTTAGAAATCGTACATTGCTAGGGTTTATTAAGCGACCTTATTCCGAGGAGAAAGAGATAAAGCTATGCAGTAAGCTAGAAACCCTTGTATTTTTGATTCTCCTTAAATTTTGTTCGTCACTGTCATTGCTGTAGATCATACCATCTTTGAGAATTAATGCTTTCACAGTGCATCTACCAGCATCCTTTTCTTTGCATATCGCCGAAAAGCCGGAGCATGTGCAAATCTGACAGTGCATAGCGTCTGTAGATGCGTTGTGCGTATGGTTGCTGATTTATAAGCCTCGTTGTTAAGCTCTTCGTGTTAACTCAAAGACTGAATGAAACTCTACAATTTCTTGAATGCCATTAATGAGCCATGTTGTGTGTGGGCGAAGGCTGATGGATCGAAGATGACGATTTGCTCCTAATATTTTTATCACTTTTGGCCTCTGAATTTATCCCATTTCGAGCATCAGCGCTAAGTCATGTCTATTTGCTTACAAATTATTAGAAATACAGACATTTAACGCGGTAATGAAGATCACTATACTATGACGTCGAGGCATTCAAATGCTTGCAAGGCACAATCATACAAGGCCTGATCCTTGATCAGCCGTTTCATATGCGAATTGCGCACGACTTTTCGTTTTTGATGTTTCCGCAAATTTGGCAGAATAATCAACCACATAAGCTTGAAAGGGGGAGTAGGTCGTAAGCGTAATGTCGAAAAGAATAATGGATAAGGGTGAAGCGAACGGAGCGCATGTGAATGAATGGTGCCGAGGCAGCTAGCTTTCGCGCCATTTTTAATACCAACGCATATATTTTCACTCGCGCATTTAAGCTGCGACTGCAATCTCCACAATCTCCAAAAGTGCACTCAAGCAGCCGTACAAAACCTGTTTCTGCTTGAATATTCGTGGAGTTACGCTAAGACTAGAGCGAAGCCAGCATCAACGGAGATAAGTAAAGCTTTGATTCATGCCAAGCGAAAAAGATGATCCCAGCCAAACTATAAAATATCATTCAAGTTGCAAACACCGTTTGATTGCACAAGAGCATACGAGGTGAAAGCGTTATCTTTGTGTCATCATCCCCTTTCATTATGTTTATACCCTTTGCAGAGTAATAAAGGACCGATCTATTGTGATAGAAAGGGTAACTCTTTTGTATTTATGAATCAGTTTACTTCTCGTTCAGCCCACCGCTAACGTGTTTCATTCAGTAAAGTAAAGGCTATATCTGCATTGTAACGGCTGTTGTTTTGTATATATATATACATGTCAATATTTATAAGTCAACAGAACTATGAGAATAAACGTGGGTTGTTTATTAGAAAGTTTTGATATATTCGTCACATTATAGAATAGACAAGGTTAGCAAGCATAACACACCCATGCGACGTTGAAATTACTCGAACATTGTCATGACACGTGTTTGTCTATTTCTTGCATCTACATCTCTAGAAGCAAAAGACTTTACACTTCTTCATTTTTGAAGAAATCAAAGCATCTTTCCAAAATATTATGTGATAAAATTTTACTCTCTATTGATCATAAATAGTTGTATACAATATGCTGTTCAATTCCTTGTTATAGTGACAATCGAAGTAATCGAGTGTCATCAATAAGCTGCTGCTGACGTAGCTGCAGCTTCAAAAATCGATTTTGTCGCATCCCAATAGCGATCTCTTCCAATCGTGTAACAAGCTGATGGTGTGCAAATTCCGCGCTATTTCGGTGGTGTTTCCAGCGTTGGAACGCTACAAACTGCTTACCATGCCGCCAGTAAAACAAAATGCTTTTGAGTAGTTTCAGAGTTGGCGTCGCAGCTTCGTGTGGAGATTGCTGGGCAATATATCGCCAGATTCCAAACGCTGACTGAATAGTTATACTTGCACCCTCTGTCATGTTTACAATGTCGCTACTTATTGTCTGCTGCATGCGACTATTTGCTATTTGGCGGAGCCACCGAGAGATCACAAGATGAACAAGTTGAGTCGGATTAATCACAAATGCAAATGTCTGACAACGACAATGTGAAGGATGGACCATCCCTAGCTCCTGTTGCAACCACCAAGGACCAGTTAGCTGTCGATTGTGTTCATTATCCGTATCGCCACCATAAGGTCGCTGGAATTTTACACAAAATGTCGACTTTTGCACCATCGATTCCTCATGTATCAAATTCAAATCTTCTTCTAACAGGTGAAAGCTGTCACCGCTCTCATACACCAAATTCTCATTTCTACTTTGGTCAATAACTTCTTGCTCGTTTGCACAGGCAATGTACAGCCCACTAGCATGGAGAAGGTCAGAAAATCGAATTGCCGTAATTCGCTTCAACAAGTTGACATTAAGTCGTCCACATTCATTTTCCAGTAGCATTTCTTCATCTTCAACACTAGCGACTTCAAATCTATTATTAAGATGGTCCCTTTCGCTAGTATAGTCGTCCGAGATGGAGCTTAAGCGTCTTTGTGGCGATATTGCAGCACGATAGGTATCGTACTGATCTCGAAACCACGATGGATATGGTAAAATGCGATGATTTGGCGCTTCATGACCACAAAAGGTACACACTTGTGATACTGCACACACTGCGTATTCAAAACTTTTGCAGCCACAAGATTCACCATCACCATCGCAGTGAAGATATGCACGCGATCGTTTGGTCACAAGTATGTGCTGTATTAATGTGCGCCACGCAAAAGAAGGAACCAAATGTAGTGTATAGTAGAAACACGCCTGACCTTCGTATTCTCCTTCTAGTCGACACTTTAAATTCTGAATGAGAAAGCACGCATTGTCGATACATCCTGCGGCAATAGCATACGATACTGCAGTATTTCCGAATGCATCAAGCGCATTTACGTCACAATCTGCTCTCTCAAGCAGCATCGACATGATTTCCCTTGCTGCAGTAACATTCGTAAAACATGCAGCACGGTGTAGTAACGGTACATTTGTTCCATCGCCGGATAATCGACCAGAACAAAATTGTGCTTTAAGTAGCATTAACGTCATTTTGGTATACATACTGCTTGGATGTTTTGCAGCAGTATACAAACACTCGATACTTTCGTTTTCGTTCAAATATGTCATAATAGGTGCATAAGTTTCGAGGATCCAAGTGAATGCATCAATTGAACAAGCTTTGATTGCACATAAAAGAAGGTCTTGCATTGAAACGCTTGGTTGACGTTGCACTAGTGATAATGCTTGCAAGTGCGAGACTTGGTTGTTACTCACTGCAGAAAGCCAAGGATCGTTGAGAACGAGATAACGTTTGTACCCGGTAGAATTCTCGTATGCTTTCGGTTGTATTGAAGATCTAGTTGTCGTGATTCCATTTAATTCAATGATATTTCGAAAAAGACCCATGAGATCAAGCTTTTTTTTCAAAGCACGGTTCATGAAACTCTTTTTGGATGATGGAATGTCGATAGCTAATCTCATGTCGGTTCTAATTGAAATTTGAGAAAAAAGGAATTGATACAAGTGACGATGTCCGAATAGTCGACAAAGTTCTAACGGGGTACATTCGTCTTTGTTTTGACAGCAATTGATCTCTTGACTGAAAAAGTGATGCCAAACTTGAGACTGATTCATTTCAGAGACACAAAATTTGGCAATTTCAACTGCATTCCAGCGTGCAATACAGTGTAGCATACCTGTCATTGCAAAGATGCCAGAATCTTTGTGCTTTCCACTATGAACATCACATTCGATATAGATCTTTAGTAAGCGCTTCATAATATTCACCGAATTTGTCGGGATAGCACCTTTTACTATCAAGGTCGATACCAAGGTTTTTCTGTCATTTTCATCTAGACTAAAAAGATATTCTTCTGAGACGTTAGAGAACAACTTTCCCACCAAATTCTTGTGACTGTTGTGCATTGCTACACCAACAAAGTCGCTCCAACACATACTACGCTCAATTCCAGATGGAAGACGCTTAAGCAGCCACAGCATGATGTCGCAACGATCATGTACGACAATCCACTGCACCATTGTCTTACCCCCAACTCGTAGCTTTCTTATCGCTGAAAAGGTATCACCTGTTTCTTCAAAAGGATCTTCTTGATATGTAATATCAAAGCATCTTTTTACAAGATCTAATGCGAGATTTAAAGCGCACAAGTACACAATTGATCGTGCAGAAGCAACGCTTGTTGAATCTAAACCATTCACATACTTCGCTTCAACTTGGACCGAGTCTTCAATCAGTAATTTTACGGCACATTCGTTTATGAATTCGTGGTTCTGATCCAGCTGCTGATCTTGATTACGAGTTTGAAAGCCTCTTGATGCCGAGTAAAATGCAAACACCCTATCCAGCAGAATATTTAAAGGCTTACATGTTTTCAGAACAACTAACGCACAAGTAAAGTCTCCTCGCAATACAAGCAGTTTCAGCCAGCTTGTCGCCTTAAATTGAATCCATCTCTCATCATATTCCTTGTTCCGTTTCCAATACTCAAGCAGCTTGTCAATACTTAGCAGTACGATATCATCGTGCTCTTTCATTAACATTGTATCGTTTCTAGCTTGAACATCTTTATTGACTCTTTGCCGAAGGACTAAGCCCAAACAATATTCGAGGAGATCCAATGCACAGTGACCATTGTCAGAATGATTACAGAGATCCAAAGTCGTTGGTGAGCACATGAATTTGAGATGTTCACTACTGATCTTTCCCATTCCATCGAGTCTGGCTCTTGAATTCTCCCAACTCTTCATGGTGTGATGTATACATTTCCATGGTGAATCGCCTTGAATCAAATTGTGGTCATACCCCGTCCATTTAGCTTCCGGCATTTGATTTAAAAAGTTTCGACGTTTGATTAACCAAAACTTGCACAAGATGACAAAATGGGTTTGAAGGAATAGCATCGTTAGAAATTCAGAATTATAGGCAACATGCTCAATCTCACTCAATTGCAAAAGTATCGTTTCAGCCTCTTTTGGCATCGTTGCAGGTATCGAGAAACACCAGTCCAAAAGCCTATGAATACTAAGTTGCTCGGCACCATGCTGACGCAAGATTGATATGATATTTGGACACCAAAGCGAAAATCGAAGCCCTTCATCTAGAGCCGAATGACTACATTCCATGATATTATCACGAGCTCTTTCGTCATCATAGATTTGGTCAGGAGATGCACCGTTCATGAGCAGCAGCGAAGTGATCGCCACTCGATCGTTATATGTTGATTTCGATTCATACTTTAGCGCGCACATACGCAAAGCAAGTAGCAAAGGAGTCAAAGGATCATGTTCGCATTGATTTGTTGAGAGAAAGAGGGATCGAGTCATATTATCGCATGAAGAGAGTTGGCACTGGTGACAGTGTCCACCATATTTCCGACATCCCCACTCGTTTTCTCTATTCAATGGTTCATCCTTTTTATCTTCACCTTTCATCTTCGCACATTCCATCTCTATTGATGACGTATGATGCTTACTTGAATGCTGTGTCCAATACCATAATGCCTCGACCGGATGCTGCACTTGAATCCAATCCAACAATTTCTTCTCAGGTCTTTTTATCTTGTCGCGTTGACTGGGAAAAGGCTCACTTGCTAAAGCTTTCGTTACTTTCTGAAGACAGCAACGTTGAAACACAATACCACAAGGTGCCCAAGAAGCTTTCTCCTTTGCTTTATAATGCAAAGATTGCGAGTTGGAAGCCCAAATATCGGCACCTAAATCAATGAATTGTTGCACCAGTTCAACGCGGCCTTTCCAAATAGCGAGATGAAGCGGTGAGATTCCATCGTGGTCGCAAATGTGTAGCACTGCCGGAAAAGATTGCACAAAGAGCATAGCAATCTCCGAGCGGACAGTAGAATTATAGTAACCAAGCATGCTCCAATGTAAGCAAGTTCGACCTCGAACATCTTGAACGAGGACTAAATCTTCAGCAGTTTTTTGAAGTTGATCTTTACAAGTTGATGGTGATTTACCAAGAAGCATTCGACATATATCCAGAAAGCCTCGACGAGCAGCACAATGCAATGCTGTGCAGCCTGCAGAATCTTGTATCAGGACGGAGATTCCAATCGTTGAGATGAGATAAGACACAAGATGTAGCTGTTTATTCTCACAAGCTTCATGCAATAGCGTTCGCATTAAAGCATCCAATTTCCAGTCTTTTGTCGTGCACCCGTACACCTTCACTATCGTTTCCAATCGCTTTAAGTCTCCAAAGCGACAACAATCCCAAAAGTCTCCACGACAGCGCATATCCAATGCTTTGATACTGTCCTCACCTTTTTCACCAACATTTGCTACAACCTCTTGACAAAACATTTCCAGCATATGATCCGCTAGCTTCCAAAGTCGTCGATTGCGTTTACTCCTTAATGTCATAACATTCGTATCCATGTGTGTCCTAGAAGTCTGCCGAGCTAACGTTGGGAATTTCTCTAGTACATAATGCAGTGGTGTCCGATATGAATTGTCTCGAGTATGGACTTGTAGCCTCCCATCTCGACGTCGCAATAACATTTTTACAATCTTAAATCGCTCAGTAATTACAGCGTGATGTAGTGCAATTCGTCCACATGCATCACGTTCTAATTCACACACGCCTGGTGTATTTAAAAGTGTGTGAACAAGCTTTCGATCTCCACAAATGGACGCATGATGCAACGCTGGGAAGATCTGGCAGCATTCATATACCACTTTACGACGTTGTAATCTTGTTTCTAGAAACATCTTATAGTTTCGAAATCCTTTCCAAGGTTTCTTGCAAATACTCGTTTCAAAAGCATCTTTTTGTCGTTGAAAGCGACTTTTGTGACGCTTGTAAACGCATTCTAAGCGTTCGTCTTCAAAAAGAAAAACGTCACTTGATAAGACAGGGGATGAAGCTTCGAGGACAGCGTTGGAGGTTGAAAATGCTAGATTCATGATTTCGAAGAATAGCTTTCAACAATTAGAGTTTCAAGCAGTTAAGTGCATTACGACCTTTCATGAAATAAATACGAACTCTACTATCTATACTCTACTTCATCTCACAAGAGACGTCAACAATTCGTCCGATAGTGAATGGGTCTGGAAATCGAATGCGTTTGGCATGTAGATATAATCGATTAGCTGGAAGGCCACCATATTTAAGATCCCCCACGATTGGTGCACACAGCTCCTGAGCACAATGTACACGTAATTGATGCTTTCGTCCAGTAAGAGGTCGGAGCTGCAGCCACGTGCCTATCGGTTGAGTCGGTTTTATTTGTTGGAATACTCGCTCCACTAATGTACTTGCGGACTTGCCATTTATAGGAGCATCAAGGTTTTGTCCCTCAAATTCGATCAAACTCGCACGTGTTGTCGACTTTTGAGCAACCAGCGCCTCATACGTTTTCAATACACGACCACATCGTAATAATTCCGAGAACTTGGCAGCTGCAAGTCGAGAGCGTGCGAGTACAAGCAGACCGGACGTCTCCTTGTCTAATCGATGGACTAATTTCAAATGTTGTTGTTCCTTATAATCACTCAAAGACTCTGCAATGTATGGCAGATAGTGCGTTAAAGATTCAGTCAATGCCGAGCCGTCATGTACTGCCAGTCCATGTGGTTTGTCAAGCATTATAAACTGTGTGTCTTGGTATACGACGCTTTGTTTCAGCTGTTGTAGTCGTGTTTTGTGCAAATTTAACTTCTTTTGTGGCATCTTTTGGTTGTAATGATGTCCGATAGAAGGTTGGAATTTGGAATGAAAGAGATGAGCATCGATAGCAATCACATAGCCTTCAACGAGGAATGTGTTGGCCCGAGTTCGTTGGAAAGTCGATGTGAATGGCTGTAATTGAATCTTGCGCTTGCGCAATTGGTTTTGCAAGAAACTTTGTGGTAGATTTGGAAATTGAAGACGCAACCAACGGTCCAGACGAAGCTCTTGGTCCTGCGCTCGTACAATGTGCCGTACCCAACGTTGCTCTTGTATCCACATGTGATATCTCACGAAATGATCAGAATGTAAAATATTGACTTTTACCGAGCTAGAGTTGTGTAACAACACATATTTTGCATAGAAAGCGCGCTTAAACATGAGGTTAACTCGCTCTGTTGTATCAAGCATACATCTGCTCTTTTCAGACTGAAAGTAAAATTTATCCATTTTCTATCTTTTATAATTCGTAAGGAGACCAGCTTGCTCTATTGCAAATGTTTCACGCCGACACTTGCTTAATTCACGTCGTGATTAAGGTTTTGAGCCTTACGAAGTTGGTTGGAAACTCCGACATTCTATGCATGTGGGCCTTCCGCTCACACCAGAGCAAACGAGCACGAAAAAGTCGCTCCGCGTGCGCTTTCTCAAATCGCTGGCTATCCTACTCCAGTACCTTATATCTGCGCATAACGCAGCAGCAGCTGGGAAAAGCCATGCTCCATAGGAATAAAACTTGGATACAAAAAGCTGGTGATAGTGGCGCTGAATTTCAAACTTAAATCGCATGATGGATGAGGAAAACGCACTTCCTCTACCGCCTTATCACGATTTCAGCAAGTTGGACGCCCGCGTAGCGCATCATCTTATGCTTGACTTTGCAAAGTGTAAATAATGAAAAGGATGACAACACATCAACTCAGCTTCTCTCCAACATAACCTTGCTCGTCTCCATTAGAAAGCTGTAACAGCTACTGACCAAATATTTCAACTGCAAGGTTGGTTCCCTCACACTAGAAAAAAGTGCGCTGCGACGAAAGGTGCATTACTTTGTTGCAGATGTGGTCGAGTTGATACCAGCAAGTCGTATTAGATCGACAGCAAAAAAACAGCACCCCCCTGGGCTGAGTCAAATGCACCAAGGAATCTGCCAATCTTTTATATATGACGGGGTAAAGCTTGTAGATGCATGTATTTTTCAGCGCAAGCTCAATAAGTGTGGGTTACTTGCTCCAGCACCGCAAATTCTCCGCGCAAGTGCTCCGACGAATGTCCTCGACACAGCGATTACCGAACTCCTATCGACCATACTTTGTGGATAATCGTTGTTTTACATGTCCAACCCGGTGGCGAGAATTTTGCTACAAAGCGGGGATAGCAATCCGATGCAATGTACACTAGAAAGCCACGTCGGCAAAAGAAAATGGCGAAGAACAGCTTGGATGTACCCTCATCGGTCACATATTCGCTGACAGCAAAGACATAAGCCATGTTGCTCAGTCGTCCACACTTACCACAATACTGGTATGATCAGACGCGTTTTTTTGTGAGACCAAAAAAAAATCCAGCCGATGGGCTATCAGCACTTTGCCGTTACCAATAGGCTGGCCAAAGGAGGCGTCGTATTAGATTTTAACCAGTTGACATTATCACACTTGAGCACGTACGCGCTTGCATACTCAAGCATATTGAGCTACCAATACCTAAATCGCACTATAAAATATGTTTGTTCTTTTCGAATGACCACCTCATACGGTATCTTGTGCTTCGTGTAGTAAAATGCACTATAGGTATCAACAGCCACTGCATGTCATTTGGGTCAGTGCTGTAACACCGCAAACCTTGATGAGAAAATGTACAGACATGCCACCAGCGCTGCAAAAATGGGGCATCAAAATACTTAAACCCCGTCATTTCTGTAGCTTTCATCAGCACAGCACGTGCTGTGATTACATGTCTGACTCGTACGCTTTACAAGCCTCCCTATCAATTCATCGACGTCGCCATCGTGACATGCGACAATTCATATTCGGGCCGACAAAAAAGCGCATGTACCATCACATTAAGCCGACACGGCTTATACTAGCTTCAAACGTATACTCAACAGAAGGAAAAACGCTCCTGCAATTTTATGTGAAAAATATGTCGACGTCGTCGCTGTGTATAGCCATGATTGATTCGTGTCGATCACAGAATGTTTTGAGCCAAGCGGTTACGTGTCCACTCGTAGAAGGCATAAATCATTACAAGTAGCTCCTTATGACTAGCATAATAGTTTCTCTCAGCATCTTTCAGCTGACGCAACTGGAAAGCCATCACATGATTATACCCATTGCATCTGCTGAACAAAGCGCAGCCTATAAGAAGTAGGTCAGCGTAACAAAACAGTAATCTAACCGGTTTTTACGCGAAGGACTGGTATAGTCCCGTAAGTCTGGGTTCATGAAGCGCCAGGTGTCAACTAAACCCAGTTTTCCAAGCCATTCGTCTAGTTCGTCTCGGCCTCATCTGAGACGAGGCCGATTTGCAGCCGTAATCATCCATAATATTGAAATCACAAACAACAATGTGTCTAATACTGTCAACCGTATCCACCTCGCGGTCCACTGCCTCAAAGTGAATAGGAAGAGCTTGAAAGATAGTTCCACGAAACATGGGTTCATCAGGTGCATACACTACGTGTAAGTACATCAAATCGCCTCCTCAAGTTGCTTGAAGTAGCAAGTAACGCATGCACAGTTGTTGTTTGTAGACGCTAGCCGTGATATCAATAACCTCTCCAAATAGAGAGGAAGAAAACAACACTAGTCCCACTCCATGGCGCCCGTTAAATGTTGGGGACGTAGAATGAGACCAAAAGCAGCGTGTTCCAGAATCCGCTTCATGTACAAAGTGCTCGTTGATTTGAATCTATTTCTTCTTTAGTGAAATTCATCTCTTGAAACGCATCCAGCAGATACGCAGAGAGAAGTCGCTCATACATAGTGAGCGAAGGTTTGTTCATTCCATTCATGTCGAGCGAAATTTCTTTTAAGGCCAAGCCTCTTTAGAGTTGAGGGCGTATCAAATATGAAAACGCGGTCTCAACCGTAGTAGATAACTCCAGGTCGCTAAGGTACTTTAGCGCTGCGAAAACATTTGGAGGTGTGGTGATGTGACCACGAAGATGTTTGGCAACATCTGTACGAGCAATCCCCATCAAAATAAGGTCGATCCATAGTAAAAATGGAGCATGTCGAATCCTCTTCGGAGCCAGCTACTGCGGAAGCAAGCAAGGCTTGTACCATCAATAAATCGAAATAGTTAGACGGCGCGAAAATCATCAAGAACAAGTCGCTTAATGCGCAGTGACAACCAGCATACCGCTTCATCCGGGATAATTGCCTCCAGTATCGCATCGGGATTAGGTGGTGTATCACCAAAACGAGAGCTTAACCGGGACAAGAAATCGTCCGGTTGTCTGGTCTAGGCTGGTTGAGCACATATAGTGCGATAGATCGCATGATCTGTCACAAGGTGTTGCTGCTGTTGAAGAGAGATCATGAATGGCTGGCGAAAGCACGCCGGCTGCGCTTAAATAGTCGCCAACGCATCTTCATGCGATGTGTAGCTAAGCACGTCAGTTGCGATAAACTCGACTATTATTTTGTCGAGTTCCGCTGGAGTCGCTTGCTCGACTTTAAGCGGCATCCGGCGCGCTTGTTTGAGAGCACGGTTGAAGACATGGGAACCAGAGAAGTGTCTGTTGTGGAACCGTGAATCTCTTCACATTCTTACGATTCGTCTATACACAAATCAACGTCTGGTGGCAACGAGGTATCATAGCCGTCCGCAACACTTCATAGTGGTTGGGATGCACTGGCGATGAATAGCTCAAGGCAGACGAGTCATGATTGTCAATAGCCAGGTCGCACGGAACAGGCGTTCCTGGCTCGATAAACTTGGCTCCATTGCCGTCAAGAACACCATACTGTGAGTACTGTACCACCTTCCATCCAGGCGCATCAGTAGACACCATACCAGGGATTACTGTATGAGTCCGAGGTCTGGCCGATCGTGGTGCAGATGGGCTGCGGTGAGCCGTCGTAGATGGCACACCAACTGGTGTTGTACTACACGGCTTGTCCGACGGCGATTGCAACACTGAAGGAAGAAAAGATCCCAAGGCGACATCTGATTTTACCAGGACAGGAGACTGGTCCAGTGTCGCCGAGCCAGGTGTAGAGTCCGCATGCGTTGGGACAGCAGCAGGTGCGTGTACTGTTTCTCCCCCCAGCATACATACATCGGACGGCTTGCGTGCGGATGGGCGAAGTGTCGGCGGGCGTATGTAATTGTGCTTGTGAAAACGATTCTGATCGAAACATGGCTTGTCGTTTACGTCGAAGTAGATTTTTCGCATGGGTTACCCGTCCGGTTCAAACAAGCCAGGTGGGCATGAGACTGCATTGAAGTCTAGTATATAGTACGAGCTCTCGAATTGAGCATGTCGTGATCATGATTCGCCGTGATGAGAACAGGTCGTGCGTCACGATTCACAAACCAGTTGTAGATGTCGCGATCGGGCACGTTGAACGGAAGGCGTTGAAGATCAACAGAATACAGCTTGTCAAAAAGTGAATACTTTCGTAAGGTTAGTAACGTATCGTATACTTAAGTGTAACACCCTCAAGGCACCGAAGCGCTTTTTCTGACGTGCAGACGAACCCAGTACTTTGATGAGGAATGCGGGCAAAGCCCCTCAAACAACCCAAGTGTAAGTATTTACGCCATAGTTCTGGCTGGTAATCCGCCTTTAAGGGTCGTCTATGTTACGCTCAGCTGTTAAACGTTCAGCTGGGATCCTCATACGGATGCAGTTCTTTGCATCGACAGGCGGTAGCGGGGAGTAGCGCAAGCGCTTTTTGGCAGCGCC
>NW_020190023.1:1685508-1686421 GCF_900000015.1 Plasmopara halstedii | reverse complement strand
CGCTACGCGCACGTCTCCTGGTGGAACTTTGGCGAGTCATGAACCCACCTCTGCTAGGGGACAAAAGCGCTATTGGCGAGAGCACTGGACCGAGACGGTTAACATGCTAGACATTGGAATGTCCGAGTTGGTAGACACCAACGGTGTATTGGACAGCAGTCCCGAGCGTGGCCCGCGGGCTGATCCTGGAGTGGCACGTAACTTACTGAGCGCTGCTCAAGTTTCGGAGCAGTCGCTGCATGTCATGCGTGATATGGTCGCCCAAGGGCCGAGGTATCGAGGGCGAGGCCCCCGTAATGCTCGTGAAGTGGCACGTAATCCACAGAGCGCTGCTCGAGTCGCTGCACTTCATGCGTGACATGGTCGGCCAAGGGCCAAGGCATCAAGGGCGAGGCCCTCGTAAATGCACGTGAAGTAGCACGTAAACCACTGAGCGCTGCTCGAGTATCGAAGCAGTCGCTGCATATCATGCGTGACAAGGTCGGACAGAGTCCGAGGCATCTTGGGCACAGCCCTTCAGATACGCGTGGAATGGCACGTAAACCTCTGAGCACTGCTCTTGTTGTGAAGCAGTCGCTGTATGCCATTGATGGTGTGGTCGGACAGAGTCCGAGGTATCTCTGTCGCGGCCCTTAAGATGCGCGTGGAGTGGCACGTTATCTACTGGACAAAGCCTGCGAGGTCAGCAGTTCTTCGTCAGATGTTGTCGATAACATCGGAGCTCCAAAGAAGCGGAAAGTGAGGGTGGTACCGGATGACGCGGAGTGCATGTTCACCCTGGTCTCACTGAGACATGATACCACTGTATAGAGGCGACGACGACGCCATATGCTGACTGCAATACGCCGGGCGTCGACTATGATCCCGGGTGCGTCTACCGTAGACGACGATGCACAGTTATACACCCTCGTCT
>NW_020190023.1:1621974-1685498 GCF_900000015.1 Plasmopara halstedii | reverse complement strand
TTTGCGTCCCCCCCCCCCCTTTTCAACCTCAGCCAATGCTAATGGAGGGTGAAAATATCATCGGGCAAGCACTTCGCAGGTAAACGTCAAACATCAAAAGGTGCAGGGCGTTGAACAAAAGAATCTGGGTTCAATTGCACCTCATTATATTGTGGTCAAGGAGACCCAGCTTTGAGAAGGGTTCAGTTCACAACACAGAGCAGTCTGCTGTTGCTACCAACATCACGGCTTCATTGGGCATGGAAAGTCATTATACAGCGTTTTGTGATTACGTACAACGCGCAACTATAGAGAACAGAAGACAGTACGCGGATGCATTGAAGATGTCAAGCACGGAAACGGTAATCATGTGTCTTATAACGGCCCATTGGTAAAGTGTCGAGATTGAATTGAACTCCAAGTGTTTTAAATCTTTCAGCAACGTGATATATTCTCTAGTTCTGGACGCATGTACGGGATACGATCTCTTTCTAGGCATGGTGCGACTGGGATACTGCAGGTCATGAGTCAGCTGAAAAATAGCTACACCCACTCCTCTCCTAGCGCAGCATTGGCGAGTTTTAAAATTGTCTCTGCTAGAAAGCAGAAGCGTCTCTATTGAGAATATTAAGCTGCCTTAGCTCCACGTAAGACATGGGATCGTCATGATTTGACAAATATAAACCGGAAGTCAGCATGCTTAGAATGAGAATGATTTAAGCGAGGCGAGGATGTAGATGCGACAGGTAGCAGAGGTATTGTATATCGTGTTCTTTAAAGTGATAATCTGTTACGGCGAATAAATACGTCTGTATGTCCTGGTCCCCAGAGTGTATCTTGAGCGGGACGGAGCAAATAGCTGTGAGCTGCTGTCTTCTGTGCCATGGTTGATGGATAGTGGAAGCAACTATATGCTGCATTTTTCTATGCTAACGCTAGAGGATTCGACATGCGGGTGTGAGTCTTGCGCAGTAGGGCTAAATTCTACATGATATAAAAATGGCACAGTCTCGTCGCTTTTGAACGGAGCTGCTGGGTCAGCAGCACTACCATTTAGAGCCCACTGTTTTGAGCAGCAAAGCTCTACAGGTAAAGTGAGAGAATATGACATGTGCAGGTGTAATTCTTGATTGGTGGAGCTAAGCCGTATAGAAAAGAAGAATGGCTCATCTTCTTCGTGATTGGACGAAGCTAATGTGTCAGCAGTACAACCATTTCGAGCCAATCGTCCTGGCCCTTACCATTGGAACAGTCTGTGGTCACTGACGCTTTCTTCGTTGAAAGAACGAATTCGGTTTGATGAGAGAGATTATTTGTACCCAACTAGGCGCTGTCTTTCCGTGACAGCAAGGATAACGACACGTTGCAAATTGTGCATGTTGATAACAGCTAGATTTATAATAACTATTCGGGAGCAAACGCCGATTTTTAAACATGGTGCGCATACACAACAGAATGGCTGGTTGGAATTTTCTGTTGTGTGTGCGCATTATGACCTGATTTTTGTTTATGGTTTTATTGACTGCTCGTAACAGGCAGCGTTTTTTTCCTATTGCAAGGAGATCTCCAAGCGAGATGCTTCAGGACTGGTTTCCATCGATTCCGTCAGCGAGGATCAATTGTCTGGTGACGCAGCTGTAAGGTTTCGTTGTGGCTATGCACAATCCTCTTTCGAATGTTTCTTTATCAGTAGTCGTGCGATATGAAATAGTCGGATACGGAAACCCCGTTGACTTGCGATCATTATTATTTAGCAGTATATTTTGCAATATTCGTAAGTACCAAATTATCAGTATATATGCGGGTGAAAGAGCTTCACCAAGGAGAGGTCCGTGATATAGGTAGACTGGTAGCCGCATATCGAAAATTGTGGCGAAAAAAAGACCCATTATTTGTGTGCCAGGAAAATCTGGATGCATTACTCATATGGACCCACCACGGAGATCGTTTTTGCCTGAACTTACTGCAAGATCAAGATAGGCACGTCCACTGAGGGCTGAAAACCACGTCAGCGCACGCGGTAGTGACGCCTAATACAGGTGCAAACCACCTGGTCTCGCTGGATCACCAGTTCATGTGTGATTCACAACACCTCGCCGTGGATATTCACGAGCAGTGGGTGAGGTGGTGAAAAGACGCCAGAGAGATTATCGTGCGATTGATTTGGTGTGATCTTAAATGTTTTGCTTTTCTTGAGAATTGTGAGATGTGGGTAACTCTATTGCATACGAATGCCACCTGAATATTCAGATTGCTTTTCTCAAAAGTATTTGCATTATTATATAAATGTATTTGCATTGTTTATTTAAAAAGGTGGACTGTGTGATAGAGTAATATAAACTTAAGCTTAGTCGGTTTACCATGTAGCAGGAACATTCAACACGTGGGCTGAGTGGTATTGTAATGATGTAACATTCCAGAGAGCTGAGAAGTATATGCACCATTTTGATAAATAAATTTCTTTGTAAATGACTTATAAACGTCTCGGATAGTTCTTCCGGGTTCTAAATAGCCTTCAAGTGGGAAAACAGATTCAGTCAAGTTTTAACAAAATTTGAAGCTTTTTTAAACGGATGACCATTTGCATTTCTTTCTCGCTTTGAAAAAAATAGAAATTGCAGTTCGTAATCAACAAATGACCACACTATGGTTAAAAAATACATGTCTCATACCAGTTTTGCCCATTCAGTCATATCGGTTTTACTGACAACTGGTGGATAAAGGTTTAGAACAAGCGGACTGCTCGTGCTCGGCTCGAGGCTGATCGTCGCCAGTCTGACTAGCAGCATGACGACCTCAACGCAGCGCAAAACCGCGTCCGGGAGCTGAAAACTTGGCTACGGTGGTCCAGTCGGAACTGAGGCTACTCGAGGCGATCCATAAGTCGATTCGTAGACACTATCGTGGGCCTGAGATATCAAGGATCGTTTAGCGGGCCCGACAAAGGCGACCTACAGAAAATGTAGGACGCGTCCGTACTTGAGTTGAATGCTCATGCGTGTATGCATTACTAAAGAAATAAAATCCGTGGAATGGACCGATTAAAATTTTGATAGTAACTTCTTACAACCGACGCGAGTTAGCGCAATGCTTGGGTTCCGCTGCAGTGATGGGCACGACCAATTCGCCAGCCAAATTTTTTTTCAAATCATGCTTGTTTTTGTTTGTATATTGCTCCCGCAATCGCATTCTGTACATTACAGATCCATGCGTGCCGAGTCAGCTGAATCATTTGTGCATTACCAACACTTTATTCGATCCTACAGCGGCGAGATCCACTTCTATCTCGTCGTCTTCAAGATCCATTGGTGAATCTGGCTAATTTACTTTATTGTTGGGTGCGGGAAACGTTACGTCTCCGCAATCCCATCAAAGTTGCGATCATCAAAACTTTTGAAGATGGTTTTGAGTCAGAACGGGCGCGCTCCCGATGGAGCGAGGCTGCCGTACCTCTTTTGCTTGGAGGAAGCTTGGTTAAGGTCGGTGACCTCCGCATTATATTAAGAATCGGTACGAGTGTAGCGGAACGCATTCCACTTACTTCAAAAGAAACTGCAACCTTAACCCAAGGCTACTTATTTCTTCCGGTTAGAATGTAAACTGTATTTCTCTCTTTTTTTGCGGCCAAGCCGCCTGTATCTAGATTTATAGCACTTTCTATCTATGTATCAAAAATAATTAAATGAATAATACTGGCTGATCCAGTCACGTTCTGACTTGTTGCTTAAGCGTAGCCACGCCATTGTGCAGTCACATCATCTTGTGTAATCCAAATCATTATGTGATCACACTATCTTGTGTAGCCTAGACCATTGTGGGATCTCACCATCCTGTGTGACCCGCACCATTGCGAGACTCCGTTACACTCTTCCCCATTACGATTGTGAGCACCTACAGCTCACATTCAACTTTCGCCCTTAAGACACCACAACATCACCAGGTCCTTCTTCATGAATTTTTAGCCAATGAGACCTGTGTCGATGACACTAAAGACATCCAGCCTCACTGGCCGAGAGTGCCCGCTGGTAGAGCCCTTCTTCGTCTCCTGCACGTGGTGCGACTTCGTACAGCACGTTCGCGGCTACAAGGCAACCGCAGCCTAGCTCTCAGTATCTGAGTACCGCGCAGCGCATTGTCAGCGACAGCTTCGCAGAGCCAGGAACACAGACGCGGTGTCTACTCCCGACCACGTACCCCGTCTCATCGAGTTTATGGAGGAAGACAACAAGTCGGATACTTCTTTCTTAGGATGAGAAAAGGAAGAGGGTGAGGTGCCTCCGCGACGCGACGTGAGCCCTTGTGAACGACGTGCCCGGATCTCGAGCTCTTAACTTCCGGAGAAAGTGGTGTCATTAACAATTACCTCGACGAGGCGCAGAAGCAACAGCTGACTGCTATCTGCAAGACGACTTCCTTGCACATGCACCCACGGTAGGTCATTGACCCTTGCGTGGAATGCGGAATCCGCTCGGCCTATATCGCTACAGAAGCCAAAGACGCAATCACTCAATCGTTAGGCGTCTACGTGATAGGCCCTTCGGCCACTACACAAGCTGAGCTTGACGACAAAAAAGCTCTTCGAACTCGTTACTTGTTTCCTCAAGAAATTTCGGCGGAAACGTACCGCAATCGACTTCGGGCTAAACGAGGAGGCGCTTCTGTATTCGCGATGTAGACGATTCCTGCCCCTGGAAAAAGCGCTGCAGATGACGAAGTGCTCTTTGAGCGCTGGGTGCAGCGGCACCGGAAGTGTTCCTCGCTGTTCAACTTACAGCTGAGCCACAAGAAGGTGAACGCAATCTTCGATTTGAGTTGGTTAAACTTAAGGCGCGTCGTCGGCTTTCTTCGAATTGTCGCCCTGCGTCGTATGGGTTGGCCCAGCACACTTCCGCGAGCTCTGTGGTCGCTCACACGGATGAGTCTGCTATCGCAGTAGCCATAGCTTAAGCTCAACTCATGGCTCGTCGGCTTCCCTGAATATTGTCGAGAAGCGCGGGTGTACGACGACGCGGGACGTTATGATCCTTCTGATCATAAGCGTCCAGGACGTCTGGGCAGTCTTGCCGAAGTGGCACTTTAAATTCCCGCGAGTTCTCGGAGTCGTGAGTATACCCGCCACTTCACAAGATACTGGGTTTGATCTTGGCGACGACGTCGACCCACGAGACGTTCCATGTGATAGTGAACACCAACATTATCTTCGAGAAGATACGTTCCATGTGATATTGAACACCAACGTTCTCGTCGAGAAGAGATGGCAGCGGACGATGACCACTGGGCCGATCGCCGTCCAGTGACTTGAGATGCCTTTCCAGCTCTTGACGACAAAGTCCGTCGCTATCGGCACCTTGTCGAGCATCTCGCCGAGATCGCATACCACTGTGCGGAAGACGCCGAGAGCTTGGAGCAACTTTGCACCGACTGCCTCACGTTGAGGAATATCGTGCTGTCTCGGAGCGGCTCCTAGACATCGAGCAGACGAATGCGTCGCTTCATGTGAGGGAGCTTCTTGTTTATGTGTAGCCACAGCATTAGTGTGATCAAACCATCTTGTGTAACTCACACCATTGTGTGATCGCATCATCTTGTGTGACCCACAACCTTCATACCAGGGCACGTGAAACCCGTTACACCTAATAACCCGAATTCGAAAAAAAACAGGTCGACAGATTCGATACCAAGCGATCTCAAAAACTTACTAAGAAAGCATTTGCTGACCACCCTCAAGCAGATGCTCACACCTAACGCACAAATTGCTTTCTGGAAAATATCCTCCGCAGTTACTCAAGTTGTGAAGTCTGCCATCGACAATTTGGTACATGCGTCCACAACGCATATCCCATTTACGTGAATGGCTTACACCATCTACGATTACCGATTGACGAAACTTTGCGGTGACATGTCAATCACGGACAGATACAAAGTCATTCGCTACTATGACTGCGTTGTCAAATACAGAGTCAGCAAAAACCCGAGCAGAGACACCCGCCGTGATCAACTCCATAACGGCGGTAGATGGACCTTCTTGCTAAACGATCAACAATCACCAAGAGGACAGTGCTAACACGAGTGTTTCCGAGGAATCAACATACAGAGTTCATCTAGACTGAGTCAGACACATGGTTCGGGCGGAGATAGAGGTAAGAGGCGCGTGAGCTTGTTTTTAACGCGCATGTAAAAGTAGCTCCAGGTAGAAGTTCTCTCGAACACAATGACCACCGAATGGAGAATTATTGTGACGTAGATTGTATACTCCACCAAGAGCCACAGTCGTCAATAGGTGGTGGCTATTGACCGCCCGTGGTCTGTAGAAACCAGACTGGTCTTTGGCGGAGTACATAAACCTGAAAATTTGCCTGTGCATACTTTGTGGGAAAAAGATTGCTGTCGCACACTGCGTAAACCCGCCCAGCTTGAATTAGCTGACGCGATTTGTGACACATCATGCTCTATACTATCGAGTGCGTTTTGGATCTAGACAAGGCCATTTGCAAATTCACTAGCATCAGACAATGGGAAAATGATTGTTCCTGATCTGTCAGCGACTTCATCACGCTTTGTTCAACGTAAAGAATTGCTTTTAGCTGGCACCCCATGACCACACAACATCTTTCTACTACAGTCGCATTAAAGCGACTGATTGTTTTGGCGTACTTGAGTGGGCACATCTTCATGTACCCTGTAATACTGATGAAAGTCTTCAGTTTTGTAATTTGTACATTGGACTTCTCACGGTCATACGTTATAGACGAATACACGAATTTAGTACAAAGTCTAATACACCTAAGCGAATACAGACGCACCCATCCTCTAGAAAGCAGCCATTTAAATGTACTGACGTGAAGATAAATGTTGCAAATATTCTCACCATCTGTTCAGGCGTTTATGACTTTGATCTCACTTGCCTATCGAACGTGATGGGATCGGACACAAACGAAGCAACGTCTCAGCAGTCTCCTCTGGCTGACCAAAAAGAAGCAACTACGCGGTTTTGAATCGCTGAAGGTCTAGCAAGCGAGACAGCGCGAAAACATACTTCAATAAGCCATATCACTATCCGGAATACTTCAGATTCGAACTCACGCCGATACGATCGCAAATAATTTATTTATGCGGTGCTACACGGAAGAGAGAAAATGAAAGCCAGTCGCGGGAGAATATATCTTTGCTGACACGACTCGATGAGTAAAGGGCATACCACTTTGGCGCGGAACATTTGATGAATTGGCGAAGCTGTTATCAGTACCTAGAAAAGCGAAAGTGATATTTGCAGTCTAAGAACTCGCGAGATTCTGGTAATACGGCTTCGGCGAAGTTGCTCTACGCCGCAGTCACTTATGACCTGTCGCACGTTTGATCTTTTTCTGTGGGTGCTGACCTAGCGGTGACAAAAGAAGTTGGCCAGTAGCTGTGACAGCTGTCTCATGGATACAAGGTAGTCTGTAAGTAGCGACTGATTGAGGCGGTGGGTTGTCACCTCGATGCTCGTGTCGTGCTTTTATCACGCATTAAACGACTGCCAGCCTCACCAAAACTGTCTCTTAACGCTTCAAGACAAGGGAGGCAACGCCTTTCTCACTCAGCACTTGAACTGAGTCTGAAACTCGGCGATATTTTTGTCACCATCTATACTCAAGCGACAGTCCTCACGGAGGGTACGTTTCTTTTGACTGCTGCAACTTTAAGCGCATATGACACAGCTTTGGCGAAGATATCTGGGTATAACTGGAGACTCTAACGCATAATCGTGTAGGATCTATGCACATGCGCAACGAGCGACTTCGGACATTTTAAAGCTTTATTCACGACATAATATGGTCAAGACGTAGACTCTTGCTCATGCAGTAAAGTAAGCCGCGCTCCTTGAGTCAGGTTCAGTTCCTTACTAACGAGCTAATCATTGCCGTGAAAGCGTAAAAGCACTCCATGTTGATGAACAAAGCATAGTATTCGAGTCTTATACAGCGATGACGACAAGCAGAAAAAGCCCGCTTTGTCGGGAAACGGATATGTCAAATATCGCCAGGTGGGGGTGTTTGGCCGTGACTCGGACATTTACAGTACCCATACTATGTAAAGAATACATTGACATCTTTACCAAGAATTCCTTAAACGAAAATCGCACATTCGATGGAGAATTTGTGTTATGATTTTTCAGCGCTTCAACGCTCAACAAAGCAGGCAGGGTTAAGTAAAGCGAGTGGTGTGAAAATATCATACGCAATGGTTGTGAGGCGTTCACTTCTGCGCAGTGTTTCTTAAAAAGAGACGAAATGTGCGTGAAATTCTATCTGTATTGCTCTTCGATGTAAGAAATGGAGCGTGCAAGTTTTGTAATCTTGTCTATTTGAGCCTTACACCATTGGTTTGGTTGGGTTGATTACGCTATAGCATAACTATATAAAACTCACTTACCTTCATAAGTGCCGCAACATTGGTATTTTAGAGTTTCGGATCTTCGAGTTGAAGGGGTCTGAAGTGTACGTGGGTCGTTAATCGCACGTCAGACAATAAACATTGTCTAAATATGGGACATGGCCGAACGTTTGGTCTGAACAGAAATGTCTGAAGTGTACGTACTATTGAAATAGCACAGAATACTAACAGTGCTAATTAATTTGCAGACCCTCGATTCCGCTCCTTGTGAAAGAGCACGCACCCACTTTCTGTACATCTGCTAACTGGCCTAGCGGTCAAAGCCTCTTCTGTGCAAAGTACACGATCCCGTTGCAGATTGTCAGCTTTGTCAGCTTTCACCACCAGATTTATTGGCTGATACCGTCAATGTAATTGATATACGGACATGCGGTTTTTCTTCGTTCGACTGTCGAAGTCGACCAGTGCAGATCATTATATACTCAAGTCATACGAGCGCTCCATAAAAACATCTCGCATAAAGCCGTGAAATTTGTTATGGCTATCAATAATTAGATCCGAATATCATCTTTTTTTCTGAAAATTTGAGCCATGAGTAAAGTAAGATCATCGGACTCATTCATTGATACTATTGGTCTGCCATTCGTGCAATCACCAGCCGGAATCAGTTTTCCCGAGCTAAATACCCCCACACTGTATTGTTCTATCTGTCTGAAATTTTGAATCATAATACTGGGGGATGAATGAGTTAGTGCTACTTTGCTGATAACAGGGTTTGAGCAAACACATCCTTGGTCCTACTGTCAATCGACTCATTCTGGATTATATTTCTGCTCCACCCGGCAAAGCTGAGCGGACGCGGCTCTTAGATACGGACGTTAGGCCGGCTTTCACCGTGAATGGGCACCAATTGTACACTTATATAGACTGCTCTACTGGCTCACGAGTTGCCAAACAGCATACCACCATCGCGAGGTCTTCTCAGGCCGCGAACGGGTCCTAGAAGACGGAACTTTACCTGAACTTTTTTAATTTTTTCTTCTTTAAACTTCCACATATGACACATCGTCGCCAGCGAGTATCAAGCTCGCGTCAATCGCCTTGCTGAGTATCTGTCGATTACTGAGTATCTGGATGTGTTTCTTTCGTGAGAGCAAATTGTCAAGCTATAACCGAAAGATTGCGATCCAGCCAATGTACTCGAAGTTCTACATAAAACTGCCCTTCAAGGTAGAATGTGCGTTATCTTTTGCTTAGCTCGTGATTTTGTTGTGTACATCTAAAGCCATATTAAACCGTAAACGATGCACATTTCGAGGTTGCCTGCCTTAAAAATGAATTTGCCGGGGCAGACAGCACATGTGCCTCCAGCTTACCTGCTTTACTATCAAGTCAGATTGTAATATTTGATTCCATAGGTTTCCACTAACAATCTTGACTGAAGCTAACTCTCACGCACAATCCATAGGTACTTGTTTCGATACCCATAGGATCCAAATCAGAGCAGCCGGAGATAGGTCGCTTGAGTGGACGAGCAATTATACCCAAAGGTAAGACTGCCATACCAACCCGCATCCAGTTGGGTGTGGGATAGTTGGATGTACTGGACGCCTCTGACCGAATCCCCCCACAAGTGTAATGAGAGGTACAAAACCCAGTCCCGAAATGAGTCGGATAGCTATCGGCATCGAATCATAGTCTTAATGTGTGGGTTCCGGTGGCGCAATTTTTATGCACAATCCTTCATGTGATGAGGCCAGAGTGTGACTTTTATATAAGTACGGGGTCAGCACAAACTTATTCATGTATACACACAACAATGCACTCAATAAATGACTTGAAAAAATTCTTTATAGTTATATGTCAGACAAGCCACTTGTAAGTCTACATTGCGACATTGTTACAATTCTCCTCTTCATCCTCGACAATTCCTACTTTCGTTTCCTATGTTCAATCAAACCTTTAAAGAAACCTTCATTTCTGTCCACCAAGCTTCATTTCAGCATCACGCAAGTTCATCTCTGAGCCTTTAAGATTCTGGACGGAATGCTAATATTAAGTGAGAAGTCGGTAGTTATGGTCGCCGCAAAGTACAACGATTTTCCCATCCACTTATTTTGCAAGCCACTGCTCTGCACTCCTGACGTGCGATCAAAAGTAGCTCGCATTCAAACCTCCAAGTGCTTACCAATCCCATGCCGTGTCCAACGTGGCAGAGACCAGCCGATCTTGAGCCTGTCTGTCAGATCTGTTCGTTTCGCTTCATACACCTAGGCAGAATTTAATCAATAGTAGCCAAATAATTCAGAGCATTGTAATGGGCCTCTTAACCACTTTATTTTAGCGTCGTAAAGCCTACGTTCCTGTCTCTATTATTCCGCGTCGTCCAACTATCCAGTAAGTGCATTTTACATAGATGGTCAACAACTAATCTCGGTGAGATCCAGACGAACTGTCCAAACGTATGGTACTATACGTCACGGATAGTTCCATGTCGTGCATCGATAACTGTTGATATGTTAATCGTCGCATTGAGGCAGTTGTCTATTCCGTCCATTTTTACATCTGCCGTGAACATCATCAAGTCCATTTGATCAAACGAGTAGCATGAAAACAAAGCGTGCGTTTAACGCTCTCTATTTAATGATAGCAGGAGCTACCACCTTCTCGTTCATCGTATCGGGTGAGTCAAACACTGATCGTCGATTAAGTTCCCCAGCTGAAGATCAAGACGTGACGGTGCCATTTAATTCGTGGAACAACACAGTTGATACCTTGCGCAATGTACTCGCTTTTGTCATTGTTCTCGTTGCAGCACATCCGCTTGCCGTCTTTTTTCCTCGATTCTTTAAACTTCCATTGATTACTGGCTACCTTATCATTGGAATCATTGCAGGTCCTTTCGTTGCGAATTTATTAACTGAAGAGATTGTCAATATGCTTTCAAATTACGTTAGCGCATTGGCCTTATCGTTCATTTCGTTTCAAGCTGGTCAAGAAATCTACATTCCCGAACTTCGACCACAACTCAAATCCATTTTCATTCTTCTTTCAACGCTTTACATTACAGCTATGGTCATCCTAACGTCCGTTCATTTACTAGTGGAAAGTGCTTTCTTTTATGACAACCTTGTGTTGAATTGTCAATTGGGGATTGCACTAATGTTTGGCTCCATCTCTGTGTTGGGCTCCCCGGCTACTGTCATGGCTATCAAGATTGAACTCAATAGCGTTGGTCCATTCACAAGTTTAATGCTTGGCGCGACCATGACAGCGGAATTTGTCGTGTTATTATCATTCTCCATCTCTCGCATTGTCTGCTCTATTTACTGTGCTGAATTGGACGTTTCGATGACAAACTTAATTTTTACCTTGAGTATTGTCATGTCAAATATTCTCGTGGGAATTGCTCTTGCAGGAGCTACATTTGCTATCTTTCAGATTCCAGGAGGTGAACCTCATCATCATCATGAAGAAGCGCATCAAACGCATGGTGAAGTGCTTGAAGTAGACGATAGTCCAGGTGCATCTGTCTACTACAACCAAAAGACTGATACCAAAGTTTCTACACTTGATGTCGACAACGCACCACATCCACACAATGCTTATCCAGAAGAGAATGTATCAAAAGCTTCATCAATTTTAACCCATGAGACGTCATTGCAGCTTAAAGGTTTCATTTGGTTATCAATGGGGTATGTCTTTTACATTTCCACGTCTACAATCGCCAAAGCTACTGATGCTGCATACGGTTTGTCATGGGAAGTGAAGCTTGAGCCATTGCTTGTGCTGATGATTGCTGCATGTATCGCTGGTCATCACACGGGAATTCGTCATGACATGCATGTGATTCTTGATACGGCTGCACCGTACATGTTCTTACCCTTCTTTGTCATGACAGGTGCTGCACTAAAGTTAGATCAAGTAGTTCATGCTATTCCACTTATGTCGGTATACGTCATGCTTCGATACATTGCAATTTTCATTGCTTGCTATGTTGGCGGTCGTTTCTTGTTGAAATTATCGCCGCGACAGTACAATAATCTTTGGCTTACTATGACACCTCAAGCTGGTGTCGCGCTGGGTTTAGCTAACGAAGTCAAAGCTATGAGTGACGAGACATGGGCTGCTGATTTTGCAGCAACGATCGTAGCAGCTGTTGTCGTGAATCAAATCATTGGTCCTGTTTTGTGTGCTATGGGTTTGAGTCGTGCGGGTGAAACGTTAAAAGATCGAGCGATTGAAGAACATGATGATCAAGATTTGTATGATGGCAAAGATCCAACGGCTACTGGAGAGTTTGGAGAGTACAAAGTTCGACCAAGTCGACTTTCAATTATGACGGGCAAAGTCTCGATGCATGATCACGAAGATCCAAAAGCGCCATTGCCATTTTATAAGCTACGAAATGCTGTCGTGATTGGAGATGATGAAGTGGCATTTGAAATTGCTTTAGATCTGTCGCTATATGGTGCACATGTAAATGTGCCGCTTTTGGATCAAGAACGTACTCGAAAGTGGCAACAGATGAATGAAAATATCTTGAAACGAAACGCTAAAGGTGATTTGATATCGTATAAAGATACATTAAAAGATCGAGACAATGCTCAAGCCATGTCAGCTGCTGATGTGGTTGTCTTTACGGGCAATGCCGATCGTACACGTGAAAATATTCGTTTGTTTACGTCATTACTAGGAAATACACCATCTCGAATGATTGTTGTGGTGCCAGATTGCACATTTAGCGAAGAATTAAAAGCACAAGGGATCTTGGTTATCCAACCATCGATTGCTTTAGCAAATATTGTGACACGTATGGCTTTACTGGATCAAAAGTCAGCACAAGCTTTATCAAATGAAATTAGTACGACTAATGCTTTGAGTACTGCCTCGTACTTCTTACAAACAGAAGGAGGATATCGTGCTTCTGTATCGGAAATGCGAATCGATTCTCGTCATTTGGCATTAGGACGGAGTGTTGTGAACCACCATTCGGTAAATTATGACCGTTTGGTTGAAACATTAGCTGCAGAAAACTTACCCATCCCTCCACCTCCATCACGTGTGGCTATGTTTGGTACGTCTGCTGCCGGATTTGATCCATTCGCACGTCGTGAGTCAAGTTTCTTTGTCATGCATGATGAAGTGGACGATAGTGATGAAGTGATTTTGTCTACACCAAACTCACGTCGACGAGCTCCGTCACATCAAAGGATGAGTCTCTCGCACTTATCTCGTCGTAGTGGGTCTCATTCGTACAGCACCTCGTTTGTTAGTAATCTTTAAGTCAATGTTTGAAAGTGAAGTTTTGTTTGTTGGTTTTGACAGTCGTGTCCATCTTACGCTTCATTGTTGATAGAACATATGACTGCAGAAAACATTATATTGATACAAATGGTTTGTGACGACACGACACCTAGAGACATATGATAGAGCCATTTGCTGAAGAAGAAGCATTCTCTGCCAACCATCTGTCCTCTGCACGAATTGCACACTCCATACTCATTTTTTAAAAGCAGAGAGTGTCATGCGGAGCTACTAATGACGTTAAGCTCGTTCCAATCAGCTGGAACTGGCTCAGCACCGAACCTACGACTGCTAATGCAGAAATCGCAACGCTTTTTTGCAGACTCACTGTATTCGAATTTGATCGTCATGCCAGGTAGAGTCTCGGTCCAAAGTTCCTAAGCTTAAGCACGAAATGCTGGCTAGATTGCTAAACTTTGTTTAATGGGTAAGGAGGACACTTTATAGTATCTAGCTAGTCTCAGAAGAGAAAACGTCTTACTGAAATGTCGAATTTGAAACTTAAAAATTGCAATGCCGACGTCGAGGTAGAAACTTATAGCCTCAAGTTCTCTGTCAACAGCCCTGCTTATCTCCATTTCCTGAATTTATAGCTCGTGGTCAAATATAGAATTTGGATGAGATCACTTCTAAGCCTCCCACTTGGCTAGTGGGAAGCGAGTTGTTTCTACGATGTTGGTATTTTTTTTACGGAGATTAGCGCTGAAGATGCGCAAAGTTGTAAGTCAGTTTCGCTGAAGTGGGACTCTAAACTCCCAAAGAGAATGTCTCTATCCTCTATCAACATATACAAGTTATACTTTTGATGAATCTGCCGGTCCACCGTTTGCTCGACATGAAAGTGGATCGCCCAGCATCGAACAGTACAGGCAGAGAACGACTTATCCTCTGCTGGACTTTTTTTAAGGCCTTATTATGACGTCTTGCCACGTATCGGAAGCTCCCAGCTATGCCACCGAACGACCCCAAGCAGCTTCAGACCTCGCCGTTTTCTTAGAACAGAGAATACTTCGGTATAGCATGTCATATACGAAGCGTGCGTAAGCGCGGAATTGTAGTGTGATATTAGAACACAGATTGTGTTAGCGTTCTTGATCGAAAGATAAAAGTACCATTCAATCCTGTCCGATCACAAACGTGAACGGATTGAGTTAGGGTATAGACTTTAATTACTCCATTTGTAAGTAGGCTAACGGCGTTTAGTACGGCCAATTTACCCACTATGAGCTTCATCTGCCTCTGCCCGTCTGCATCTAGCTTGTGTATGTCCTGGTTCTCAGCCGTAATACTCCAGACCTGGCGCATAATGCTTAATTTCACTTAGACAATTTCTGACTTTGCGACAGTGCAAACCTGGTCTGACCAAATCAAATTGACAATCACTTCAACCAACAAGATCGCTGTGGTATCAATGGAATATGGTCTAAGCCAATTAATTGATAATGAAAGGGGTAAGGCTTGTATCGACGTGTACTGCAATATTTATTGCAAACTTGAAAGTGGCGGCAATTCGGTCCAGCACCGTGCCTGTTCCTTAAAGAATACCCCATTCCATGCGATTCACACAGTCCTTCGATCGTCTGCTTGAAGATGTACGTGTTCGTGTATATTTCTGTCTGGTGTTATGCGCCTCAAACGAAGTTCATTTGGATCAAAATCCGCGCAAGCGATCCGGCTTAAAACAATGAGAAGAAGTTAGCCAGTATCGCGAAGAATCTTGTCGAGTAACAGCTTCGAATCGTTGACGATAGCAAAATGAGTCATTTTTCTCGCCAAGAACAACGTTTGGGTTTAAAGGAATGCGAATTTTAGATGAACCTAAAGTTCATCTTACAAACTGGCATCACTCATCCAGAACCAGCGAGTTGTTCAAAGGTGACTAAAAATGCGGTGAGACATTAATCGAGACACATTTCACACGTGCACACATAAGTTATTACCCATTTTTACATTTGCTGTCACTTATACATAGCGCTTATCGAGGCTATATGTCTTCCCTCATTTGATATGTCCATCTGAGGTGATATCGTCTGCCGAATACATTCTTTATCACGCTGCTTTCGAGAATCTTGACAAAAGTACGTTGAGTGTCAGGTGGGTCAGCGCCGACATACTGCAGGTCTTAGAAGAAAGGCTAACGAGGCAGCCGTGCGATCGTGCCCTTCAATTAAATCGGCGTCTTGGCTCGCAATCTCTTTGCATTTCAATCTTTTAATTACGCAGCACATGTTGCATCTGGCTCGAACTCTGTAAGTAACGCTTCACCAACGCGCAGTGTCATCATGGTGACGTATGGCGAGGCAATGCGGACGCGCGTACACCAACAGGTTATGTCGACCAGGCGTTTTACTTACAAAAAGCTACATTTGACAGTGAAAGAGCATACCACATCAAGGTCATTTGCTGGTAGCTTGTACACGATATGCTCGTAGAAACATTGCTGAGGTAGATATCTAACAGGTTCTTGGTCTCGCTCCCGAATGGAGTGTACAAGCTCATTCTCTCTACATTGGTACGTGGACTCTACGTTTCAAAGTGTCTTGCATGGATGCCTTGTTGCGCCTGGCGGCACTTGTTATCATTCACAGATCGAGACGAATAAGACTGTATCACCTTGCGTAGGGTATACGATTCTTTTTTTAGGACAACAAGACGCGTTACGCGCTTTTTTAACTTGGAACCACAACACGCTTGGCGTGTAAGGAATCGGAGGTAGTAATTGCTAACCTGGAAACGGTCACCAGTTTCACAATGAGCATATAACACACCATTTATCAGGAGCTATCGTATACGCGCATTGCAAAATTGACGTATGAGTGGCTACAATTGTCACCCACAGCGAGCAGCGTGAGCTCAGCATTCAGCATTTTGATGGAAGAATCGAATCATTTTTTCTCGTGAATACGAGAGGGTCAGATGGCCATTATTCGGTCATGTTGCTGACAGGTTATTTAGTCGTCGCAATGACAGTTCCAAAGCTTAGTAATCACGCGCGGCAATGAACTCTTAAAAGCTATATAGTTTTCGAAAAGACTTTTTAATATTGAGATATTGAAGCGACATTTGTTGCAGATGCTCGTACTGCCTCATCGTGTGTGGTCAAAATCTATTCCACCCGTCAAGAGAGATAAAAGATACGGAAACATTAAAGTCTTGAGAGCTCTAACTGACGCAGATAAAAATAAAGCCTAATCTTGAGGAACCCCTTCATGGAAAATCCCCTGATATATGTGCCCTCCACCAAGACGTACCACGTCTACCCAAACTCTGTCGAGATGTACATTAGATTCAGATCATAATTTTGATAAGGTTGAACCGCGGGAGAATGAGAAGGCTGCTGAGCATGCCACGTCTGCTAGGTAGAGAAGATAAAGGCAATTTTCTAGCTGTTGTGCAGCACCGTAGTATTCACAAATATTACATCTGCGACAGTAGCAAATCATTTTGCCCTATGAGTTGCAATCTCGCACAATTTGAGTGTCGATCTCGCACGTAGGAAGATCAACGATCTACTTGAGTGAACGTTGAGTATCAGTATGCTTAGGGCGACCTACTCGAAATCAAATTTGCTTTAGTGTATGTAGTGGTGGTCGAAGTCAATGTGAAGTCAACTTAAAGGAGCAGATTACGAGGTGAGGCTCGCGAACCCCGCGTTGTCGAATCTTGGAGATAGGTACTCTTGGCATGAGTTAAGAGCTGCTATGTCTTCAATCTATAGCATGAGGTTAGCTAAATTATTTTGCACATGATCGCTCAAATCAAATAGTAATGGTATTGCTTATCGCTGAATTAAAAGGCAGAAGTGTCAGTGAGCACATTCAAGATGAAAGCGGACTTTGAAACCATACATTACAGTCTGAGCGTTTGTCTACAACATGAGAAGCTCGCAACAATATTTGGCTGTCTCCAAAGTGTATAGCTAAAAGCTGACCCACAAAATTTTGTAGTCTTCAGGTTATATCCGTATAGGATGTAAATGCTACTATTGGCGGTTATAGAACATGAGTAAACGAGCCTGGCCACGACAAAAGTAAGGATGGCTTACGATGTAATGTTCCGCGACAAATTCAACGTTTGGTGCAGTATAGCTAATTGCTTTTATGACGTAAACCATTTATATACTTTTAAATGGCATGACCAAGGCAGTCCTAGGAGAAAAGTTCTTCTCTCATTACCCCATCCCGAGCTTTGATCGACCTTCAAAGCATTTATGTGAAAATGAGTGCTCAGAGCTTAAGTCGTTTTCTCCAAAGATGAGTTTACAGAGCTTCAAAACTATTTCTGAAAGATGAGTGCTATGAAATGCTTTACGATAGATTTGATCATGAGGATACGTGACTTCGTAGGAGAAACTAAGCACTTTATTCGCTATGGAGCGGTCAAATATTAAAAATCCTTGCGAAGCATCTGTAGCATCGAGCTGAAAGGCTATTCGCAAGGATGTTACGAATCTCCTCAATACACTTTTGAAGTCGTTTGGAGAGCGTGATGGTAATGAACCACAACATACCTCGGATCGGGTGGTGTGTCATGAAGTAGGCTTGATTCCCGATCCAAATACTATGTCAGATGTAATCAATTCTACTAAGGATAGTAAGATGTTTTAGAAGCTGTCTTTCATCCAACGTCGAAGTAAGATTTATGTAATGGAGTGAAACCTTAAACTGGCGCTGTCTTCTTTGTCAGAACGACTAAACGGCGGGTGGGTAACTGAGCATGATTATACTTAGCTCAATTCAGCCGTATATCGGCGCAGACATTGAATTTTTGGATGAACTTGGTGAAATAGTATGGTCGGTTGAACGTTATTCGATTCATTTCACCAAGTTAGTGAATATTTTAGCTACCAATGCGAATTTCTGACAACCCTCTTTCTCCGATGTGTACTATGGGATGGACAATTTTGAAGCGGATCATCATGCCCCAAAGTCCGTATTACACAACTAAAACATTTTCAAGTTGATTATGTCAAATCGCGCATCCGCGCATACGCTTTCAATGAATTTATTCATAGTTTGCAGAGTACAGAAACCGATCGTAGATAATATAACATGACAAGTTTGTGATCGGTGCAAAATCAACGAAGCTTTTGGCCAATATTGAAAAATGTGCATCAGGAGCTGGCAAAATCTTTTATCTGGCATCGGTACATGGTCTTCAAGTGGATATCGCGGGCTGTACGCTGCTTGGTGCCACAATGCCAAGATGAATGTTGAATGCGACTTAGACAGCTCTGGAATAATCATAACGCAAACCACAACGATAACGAACTGTTCTCCTCGAACGATCTCAAATTTTTGATAAGTGAAGCTGAGTGTGCGGCATCAAACCCCCTAGAATTTAGTTTATTTCGCGTTTCGGTTTTGGTCCTTTCCGGTCCTGATGGGCTATTTTGTGATGCTTTGATTTTATCATTGGCTGCTTTTACCTTCAAGTAGTGCCAATGAGATTGATCACGTCATTGCATTTGATTTTTTCCGGCTTGAAACGGCTGAGAATTATATATGCAGCTCATGACATAGCGCTACCTGCTAGTATACTCTTGTCAATTCAGGATACATCTGCTTGGAACTGAGCAATCTTCATTCGGAGCTGTGGTCGTCACTGCGAGAACAATACTTCTCATATGTTCACGTGCGAAACCTTTCGGCAGATTAGACTCTCGCAATATACGTTTGCGTATTTCGCCACCCAGTAGAATAGTTGGCAATGCAGTTGGATGATGTCGGGTTAAACTATAGTGGCACATGTAAATGCCGACATGGTATTTTGTGTGCGCCGAAGAAGCAAGATGACTCATATCGCTGCCGTCTGTTCGCCAGTAACAGTTTAAAGACATCCATGCTAACCCTTAGGCAAGATTTTTGCTATCAAAGCTTGCTAGTGATAAATGATCTGGATCGATATTCGCGCTTAACGGCGATGGCCTGACAGAGCAGACTGATGGTATTGCGAGTGATACCTTCGAAAGCTTTTTCTCAGAAAGACCGCAATGCTAAGCAGTATTTTAGCACTGAGTTGAGGCTGATTTACGCAGTACATGCCTATGACTGGACATAGTATGGTCAACTCTGCATTTCTCTTGGCACCGCCAAGGAATATCTTTGAGTTAGTGAGCGAGGGCTGTCGACACTGGCTGACTTGACGATATCAGCCCAGCTACACTCGGAAGCGAAGTCAAGTGCAATACTGTTCTGAGGAGCAGATACAGGATTGCACTTGACTTTGCTCCCGAGTGACACGAGGCTGGCTGCTCATGGAGCTGTCATTTTAACGCAGTTTGATTTTCATGACAAAAATGAGGTAAGACACGTGTGGTCCACATGCCAGTATAATATCGTAAATTTGTGTTGTACACCTTACACAATTGGTAAAATACATTATAAAATTAACATTGCAAGTTTGTGTAATAAACAAAAAGTCTACGTGGTTTAACAAAAATCTCAAGTCTGGCGCAAGATGTTGTAAAGACCTGTATATAGAACCAAATCTTGAAGGCTAACAGGACTAAGCCGGTTGAGATGATCATTAAGGTAATGTGTTATTTAAGGAAAAAAGCTTCAGATGTCGTCATCTTCCTCAAATCATTCAATTAGCTTATAGCAGGTAAATTTCAAGTATCGATACGTTACATGAACTGATCTTGTCTTTCTATATAGAATTCGAGTCATACAACCACATGGAACAACCTTTTCTTTGCGAATCAGATGATGCAATATCCTGAAGCCAATTGATGACCTCATGCGTATCTATGTTTCAATCTTAACATACGGTATAGTTCCCGATCAGTTCAATGAATATCCATAGAACAATCGTCTGAACATAGCATATGTCCTGATATGAATGATCGTAAATAGACCTCATTTACGATTTCTTGGTTCCAGTGCAATTCAAAGTTTCTTTCGAATATGAGCAGATTCATTTGGTTTGGGGCGTTGGCTGTGCTATTAGACACTGGGTCTTTTACTGTGGAAGCAGTCACTCATCTCGATCAAAAAGCACGAACACACTCTTTGGCATTGACGGAACAAGACAATCATACTCTGCCAAATGGAACAGCAATTCTGAACGTTACGGAAGAAAGTTCGACTTACACTGAAGCAGAGAAAGCTGTGATTGAAGTGATTCTCGAACACGCTCCATTATTTGTGCGTCAAGACGTTGCAATGGTAGCGCGTCAAGAAGCCGCAAAGATTCAAGAAGGCCTCGTGGCTGTTACAAACGACCTTAAAAAAAGTGCAAGCGATCTTTTCGACGATTTTAAGGTTGGATTGAGATCAAACTTTTTTGAAAGTGAGCAATTTCGAAATTGGGATAAAAGCATTGAGGATTCGCCAACAAAAGACGAGATTATGCTATCCGTTCTTAATGAAAAGATTTGTCCTACCGAAAAGGTTCGGAATGAACTTCTTGCAGATAAAGGCGACGGGTCGTCAAACAATCCAACAAAACGTAAAGACACTTTAGCGATTCGTCAGCGATTTGACGCGGTGTTGCTTGATCAATGGATTCATAAGGATCAAGATCCCGTTATCGCTAAGTCCCAACGATCGACGTTGATGAGATGGTTTATCTCTAAGAATATCGAGGAAAGACACGACGCGATTGAGCTGCTAATGACTACGCTGCTTAATAAAGGCATCACCCGTCGATACCTTGCCATTTCGAAATCATTCGATTCATCAAGTGATGTTGTGGGGGAGATACTTTTCTTCGCAAAGCAAGTTGACGAAAGTTGGGTAAAGTGGGCGAAAGATTCGATAGCGAGGATTGACAACATATTTCAGAACGTTGATAGCTTTCTGTCGAGCAAACCTGTGAAAAAATGGTATGAAATTGTGTCACAGTTTGTGGAGAAACCCCAAGAGTTGCTTCTTTCTGAATTGGTTCGCCGTTGGGACAAAACGTTTGTGACCCGTCAGCTTTACCAACTACTCATCAAGGACCCGATTGATTACGATTTGAGTCATTTGTCAGTGGTGGAAGTAGAAGATGAAGGTTATCTTCTTCCTCTTTTGAATGCAGTCATGAATCAACAGACGAAAGAACCCGAGAAGGTGCTTAAACTGGAAGATCGTTCGTAAATTCCCGATATAGAGCTTGTCCGGTGAATGTCACTAACGCTCTAACTGCATAATGTTTTCCACAAAGGACTAGTAGTGTTCTGAGCCATTGAAGTGTGCAAGATTGCAGATGAAAACAAGAATTAGGTGACACGTCATTCAAAAATGGGGTAATGTTAAAAATACAAATTGACAATACTTGAAATTTTGCTTTTGGAGTAACTTAAAATTTACGTCTTTTACTTGAAAAAATTGTATTTATATTCGATACTAGCACTATAATTCTTCATATTTTTTTGTGGTGATGACATCGTACGCATTACTTGTCGAGATTCAAGAGGCGGTGATGGCAACAAAGAAAAGAATGGAGGGAAAGAAGTAAAAAACATCATAGAAATGTGTTGTCACAGATTTAAAAATGAAGATTTACAGCTCACAAGATCTGTGAATTAGACTCTTCGATTGTCACACGTACTTGCTTAACAGAACGAATCATGAACACCTTTCACAGTGTCTCGACACATACTTGCGATGCCAATTGCGCGAATTTGTGACTTACTTTAGTCTGCCAGCTACAAAGCAACTTATGAGAAGCATAGGATGCTTATAAGAGACTAAGTAATCGTATTCCGATACTTCCGATATACCGCAATGACCTTGAGTGGCTCTCTATGGCGTCTTGCAATAGGGGATGCCTAGAGTTAGACGATTATGTCTATGCAGCGGGGTTACCGCGCACTTGCAAAGGGAAAAATCTTAACAGTTTGCGCTAGCAAATGTACAGAAGCTGAGTTCACGCGCTTCTACCAGTCGCGGAAGTACCGTCACTAGGTGACTAATAGCTGAGTAATTTCAAGTGGACATATTTACTTAGAGTTTATACCTACCTACACGTATATTTTCCGCTATATCTCATCATACAGCGGCATTTCTATCCTGGCGTACAATCAGAATGAGTGGTAAATGTTACTGCTCGGAGTCGACATTCTGTGTCAGAAAGTCGAACGGCAGGCTACAAATTGTGCATGCTTATATCAATCAAATGCAGCCGTGATTCTGGTGCGATTCCTAGGAAATGTGTGCTGTATAGCTGTACGGTCAGCTGTACTTTGCTCGGTGATCTTGACTCGGTTGATGGCTTCATCAACTGCTGATGATAGATAGCGTTACCTCACTCACTGCCGCGAGTGCTTTAAGCAGGATGTCCAGAGAGCGGCTGGTTATGCCACAGGGAATATTTAGTCTGCGACGATCACTCGTCTAGTGCTGCTGCTATTCGCACCACGTCGTGGCTGTACATACACTTGTTTTGGCAATATATTCGCTCATAATATGCAGATAACGAGAATCCTGACATGAAGAACCATGTGGAAGACCGAATAGCAGTCCTTGACTGTATGCGCTTAAATAAGTTATTTTCCCAACGTAACAAGCGTGTATATGGATGGCCTGACAAAATATTCCTATCAAGCTGCTTAATCGAAAACTATGGCTGCGGGAAGATTCCTCAAAAATAAAGATCATTGTATATTGGCTGGTGCATTCGTAGTGATGGGATATAAATAAGTAGCTTGACGTGGCCAGCTACTTACAGAAGTAAATCGCATGTGCTGGGTTGCGGTGGAAGAGGCGGCATTCAAGAATAGAAAGAATATAGCCTCATGCACTCCTCTAGTCTGGCTCTTACCAATACGTCGGCCTGTCATGTTGTCTGTGATGCTTCAGCCTTTACGACAAGCTATGCTTTACTTCGAACAAATACCAATTATCACATCTCGCGCAAGTTTTTCTGTTGAAAATACTTTCGTGGTATCGTATAAGTCGCGTAAACCTACTGTGGCGGCTGATGCTCTTTCGCGTCACCCCGACGATGTTATGTCACTTCTCACGATGGTAAAGTTGCCGGTTGATGAGGCGATATGTACAGCTTATGTGTCAGATATCACATGTACTTTGTTGCTGAATAGCGGTTTTACGAAAATTATGAAGCCTTTCAAAAAGGAGTCCACGTGCTAGCTTGTTAATTTTGCAAAGAAGAAAGCACCGATTACGTTACACATGCCCCTTGGAAAGCACCGCTGCCGTGTGAAAAATCTTTGGTTCCAAGAGCTAGTTTATCTACATGACGCACTTTTCCTCTCGAAATTAAAATGTGGTATACGTCTCTCGTCACTACGCTTTGATGTTACTTCGATCTGACACATCGCACTCAGTGCTATGCAAGTATCTACAATGATATTTGATCCGCGTTAAGAGTTGAGAACGACTACTGACCGTACCAATTTGGCGACATCAGTCTGTGAGACGTAAATAAAAGGACCAACCCGTAAGATGAGAAACGTGATTCATCCTTGTCACATCAAACAGTACTACCGAGTCAGCGCTTCCGTGTGACAAGCTCGCAGTACGGAGCAGTGAAACTGCAGGGGATTGTGGCGAGACAGAATCTTCACTAAAGAACGAGTTGACCGATGCAGATCTGAAGGTGTAAACTTTACATTCCGTGCCTGTGGCAAATCTCTTCTAAAGCGAGAGAAAGCATTCGTGGGGGTGGGCGCAGGGGTTGCAAGAATGGTGAAACCCAGTCTCTTTCGGTCTCTTTGATCCGTGCCGCAGGCGACAACAGCTCGCAACTTTTTTATCACGCTCTGGGGACTAAGGCATACTGTCGTACTTCCAGACTCATCCTAAGACTTCGACTCACTGCTGATTCCGCCTTCTGAGCTCTACTTGAGACACATAGAGATAATACGGCTAACAATTTTCGATAATTTCTCATGACTGCCGCATTAAATAAAGCCGCCACAATTATGTGCCCAAACAGAAACCGCTTCTAATATATGACCGAGATGGAATCATGCTCCCCCATTAAAAAAATTGAAAAGAGCGGGGGATATTATAATTAAAACTTATAGTCGATCCATGACCCGTGGCACTCCACCACGCCTACCTAAGATGTAATCATCGCACGTATATAGGTCCAAACTGCACGCTGCCCAGTATCGAAGAAATGTTTATTTCCCTCTAAAATATGGCTGAGGTCCATCGCCTCTAGAGCGCTCGTTGGGCTTCGACCTTGAGGATCCCTACCGTCGCGGTTACGAGGTTCTTTCTACCCCACTTTAACAAAACATTCGCCGCTTTCTTGACGGAGATAAGCAGAACGCATATGGTCTCGGTACAGGTCATACCAATTCGGTGGCCCTTCTTGAAGATGGTAACCATGACCACCCGGGGAGAGAATATAATGCCATTGCGGCGGTAAGAGTTTCTAACTCATCAATATAGATTCCTAATTATTGCCGTCTTTAAAGGGCGGGAAGAGCTTCGAGCGCACCCTATTTGCCTGGCTAGTTGGTGCGAGCACGAGCGACATCTACAGCTTCAAGTTTCTTAATGATAGAAGCGCTGATTATAGCGATTTTGCAGCTTAATGCCTATTCTTGCGCTCGAATATATCTTTGAGATCGCAAGTGACACGCTGTTGATTCGTTGTAGGCACTGGTGATTCATGGCCATCTCAACTTTCCTCGTTCACATGATTTCGTCCCAGTACTCAAAAGTCTAGACGTTTGAAATCTGGCGGTTTCACATTGGATAGTATTCACCGGCAATCGATTTTGTCTCGCTACCACTTTTCCATAGCTGATGAAACATCCAAGTGAACAATTTGACATTTTAGCCGCCAAATTCTTGCTCTCGTCAGGATCAGGACATACATAAGATCACGAAGCTTGTCTTTACGTCTCGGGACAGATACTTAAACACCTCATGTGCATTCCTCATAATCCTTTTATCTTGGTCGTAAGATTGACTAAAGTATAACGGGGTTGTCATACAAGCTGCACAGAAATCAATATAAACTCCAACCGCATAGAGGTCGCTCCAATCAGAAGCAAAGTCAAAATGTTTCCTCTACTCTTACAAAAATACATGTAGTAAAAGTTACAAGTAAATATATTCGTGTTATTATCTCGGGGGACATGAGGTCCATGATAGAATCAGACGGTCATTTCTATAAACTGAAATTGCACTGTCTGAACTTCGAACGTTCGTACATCGTACATTTCTTTATAAATCCTATTGCCATTATCTGTCAAGTTTTGCAGAAAAGACAATGGCTTACATCCTAGCGTCCTGATTTCTAAACCTGATTCATGTAACTAGAAAGTAACGCTAATTCCCGCATAGCTACTTCTTTCAACGGAACGAGAACACAGTTAAACTATAACGCCATCGTTAATGCACCTACTTCATAGCCCTCGACAATAAATCAGGAATGTGTTTACGTACAGCTCTGATTTCTCTTTCAAATTCTAACAAGGTATGAATTCTACGCGCTCTATTGATCCCCTCAAAGCTTCTTGGATTCACAAGAAGAGACTTGTTTTAGCTTTTGCCAGAATCGATAACTTGTCGCATGAAGATTTGCTCGACATCATATGTGACTTACCCTTTAAACGTGAGCAATTGTTTGCTTCACCTCTACATACATACACTCAAGCGCCTCCCTTTTACAATCCCAATTTCTTTCTACGTAAAGTTTTTTCAAGATCTATAAGTTCAGTTCTTAAACTGATTTCGCTTTCATACTTCACTTGAAACGAATCCTCTTCAGAGAAAACTTTGCTTAACTGCCAATACTTGTGGTGAAATATTGACCACAAGTATCGCTTAATCATTGTCCATATGTTGATACTTCCATGTGGTAAGAAATAGGAGAAAAGGACGTCGCTTATACTCTGTGTCACTTTACTGTCGTCTTTGCCGTTTAAACCACCTGGTAAGTCACTTAGCCCGACTTCAATCCTTTAATCACGGGGCTCACCATTACATGCATTTCCATGCTACCACAAAAGTTGTTCATTCTACTATTTTCTCCTTGGCAACCTCGTGAAGAAAACTCCAAAGATGATTCCTCACGTCTTTTTCAAACGTTTACGAAGCACGTATGAAATATTTCTCTTGTGTATTCTTTCACTAGTTCTCACATCAGGACATTCGACATTTCGACCAAGTTCAGAAGACAATCAATTCACTCGTCGATTAAGTGGTGGAGGTGGTGACAAGAACAAATCTGTCCCATTTAATTCATGGAGTAACAGTCTCGACACTTTGCAATATGTTCTTGCATTTATGATTGTACTTGTTGCTGCGCATCCACTTGGTCTCTTTTTTCCAAAGTTTTTTAAACTTCCACTTATTACGGGATATCTTGTTATTGGTGTCATTGCTGGTCCATTTGTGACGAATCTCTTACCAACGGAACTTGTGAAGCTTTTATCAAGTTATGTCAGTGCTTTAGCTCTGTCATTTATTTCGTTTCAAGCAGGTCAAGAAATTTATCTTCCGGAACTTCGACCACAATTAAAATCCATTATGATTCTACTTGGAGTCTTATACATTACGGCAATGATCATTCTATCTGCTGGTATTTTATTAATGGAAGAAGCTTTTTTTTACAAAGATATGGGCTCAATATGTCAATTGGGTATTGCGTTGATGTTTGGTTCAATTTCAGTTCTGGGATCTCCCGCAACAGTCATGGCAATTAAAATTGAACTTAATAGTGTGGGACCATTCACAAGTTTAATGCTTGGAGCAACAATGACAGCAGAATTTATTGTACTCATTTCGTTTTCCATTTCACGAATTGTGACGTCCATTTATTGTGCGAAATTAAATGTTTCAATGCTCAATCTTGCGTATACGATGTCAATCGTTGCATCGAATGTATTAGTTGGTATTCTACTTGCTGGTGTGACGTTACTTATCTTTAAAATTCCCGGTGGTGATCATCATGAGGAACATGAAGAGACAGAAGTTTATTGTGAAGAAAAGTCGACCGAAAAATTGGTACTGACTGAACATGACACCCCTCCTGAAACATGTTGTTTAACCCCATCAAAAGTTTTAGCCTTAAAGGGTTTTATTTGGTTATCAATGGGTTATATGTTTTATATCTCCAGTTCATTAGTTGCTGAAGCGACTGCTGCAGCATTTGGATTATCGTGGGAGATCAAGTTTGAAGCTTTATTAGTTCTCATGATTGCCTCGTGTATTGCTGGACATCACACTGGAATTCGTCATGAAATGCATGTGATTTTGGATACAGCAGCTCCATATTTCTTTTTACCCTTTTTTGTCATGACGGGTGCAGCACTTAAATTGGACCAAGTTGTGGCCGCAATTCCTCTTATGAGTTTATATGTGATTTTACGGTATATTGCAATCTTTATTGCTTGTTACTTTGGTGGTCGCTATATTTTAAAACTTACTCCTCAACAATACAATAATTTGTGGCTTACAATGACGCCACAAGCTGGTGTGGCACTTGGATTAGCCAATGAAGTTCAAGCAATGAGTGATGAATCCTGGGCTGCGGAATTTTCTGCAACTATTGTGGCAGCAGTTGTTGTGAATCAGATTATTGGTCCTGTATTATGTGCTATGGGTCTGAGTCATGCTGGAGAAACCTTGCAAGATCGACTTGTGAGTACAGAAACGGTTTTGAAAGGAGAAGTGGATAATATGGATAAAGGAGGATTGGGTCAAAGTCATCACGGTGGATATGCTCAAAGTATGCTTGGCAATCGATTTAGTACCGTGCATGGTGCTCGTCCAAGTCAATTTGATGCTGGTCGTACAATGAATGGAGACCTTTTTAAGGTTAAAAATGCAGTGGTTATTGGTGATGATGAAGTGGCATTTGAAGTAGCACTTGGCTTGTCATTGTACGGAGCTCAAGTAAATGTCCCACTATTAGATGAAGTGCGTACAAATCAGTGGCGAAAAATGAACGACACAATTTTACAACGACGCGATCTCATTTCGTATCGAAATACCTTAAAAGATCGGGATGGAGCTCAAGCTATGTCATCTGCTGATGTTTTGATCTTTACAGGCGATGCGAATCGTACACGTGAGAACATTCAAATGCTCAAATCCTTAATGGGTACATCTCATCCTCGAATGATTGCAATGGTGCCAGATTCCAAGTTTAGTAAAGAGATGAAAGCTCTTGGTGTTTTAGTCATTCAACCTTCAATTGCTCTTGCAAACATTACGACACGAATGGCTTTACTTGAACAGAAATTAGCTGAATCATTATCAAATGAAATCAGTACAACCAGTGAATTCAGTACTGCTTCGTATTTCTTACGTGGAGATCATCAAGATCTCAATGATATGCGTCTTGATGGTCGTCGTTTAGCTTTTGGACGAAATGTTGTAAATCATCATTCAGTTGATTATGATCGTCTAGCTGAAGCATTTCGACATGAACGATTGCCAATGCCACCACCACCATCACGTGTTGCCATGTTTGGTACATCATCTGCTGCTGGGTTTGATCCGTTTCAGAATGATAAAAATGTATCGGAATTTTTTGTCATGCATGATGAAAATGATGAACAAGAAGTGATTTTGAATGCTCATTATTCAACACGTGGGAATCGTGTGCTCAGTCGTCAACGATCGTCTATTATGCTTGGCATGAGTCAAAGACGGAATGGTAAACGTACACCAGGAGGGAACATTTCAGTGTTTTAATAGCGTCAATACTGCTACTTTGTTTCATGTATATAAAGTTTTTGTCACTGCTAGTTATTGTGTTGTTTTGAAAGTTTTGATAGTTTTTTAGGCTTTAAACGTGATGACACGAATACCGTTCATTTGAAGTTTTTGATAGTTCAGCTGAGTCAGTATACAAGATACATAACCTTTAGATCTACTCGTGAATGGATAGACTAGTCTATGGAGAGATGAGATGGCCAAGATTTTGGCCATCCTAACTTCTCTGGTTTAGAAAAAACGACTCAGCCATTGAAGGCTGGATGCAATACTGTAGTATACTCATTGGGCGACATCCAGGCGAGCACTCACTAGCTCTCGGTTAGGTATTGACTGGAGATGGAGCCCATGCATCTAGGAGCAATGACCTATTTTGCCTTTAAATTGCTAGTTCTGTGATTCGTTCGAGATCAAGAGGTATATATGCGTATCACATTGTACCCTACACGACATTATGCAGTCCTAGCAAAGAATCATCTTTTTACATCCCAGCTGAAGGATTTACTGCAAGCGCTGCAATGTGCACCGGCGTTTAGTACACCTTACGCTGTGGAAGCTCTGGATCGGAGAATTAGCGTAAGCAGACCCACCGTTGACCCAGAGCGGAACCGATCATCTTTCAGTAATTTCTGCTTAATATTGTTTGACATTTCAAGCTATTTAAATCAATATATAGAATATAACTGTATCTTACCAGACACGACCCCTTATTTGCGAAATTTGATCATCTTCACAAATACCGACACCCCAGTACTTCCGAATATTTGTTGTTACACAAAGGTACAAATGAATTTTGTAAATACACAAAAACACCAAATTTACACATTACTCCGCTAAGATACTAACTATACTGGAGCTCACATTCTTGATACTTTCTTGACCACGCTGCGCAAATGTGAGCGTTCATTATATCAATCACTGTGATTAGAGTCTATATCTACCCTAAGCACTTTTCCGTGCCTACTCCTTCACAAAGTAGCTCAATCTGCCTATTGTAAGATGCTGTCCTCGCAACTGATATTTATCACCAATTCTGAGTGGAAAGATCAAGGTAGACTTCTATAAATGGTCAATATTTCTCCAAGGCTTTAAGGAATGATACTGCCCCCACCCAGAGTAGGTGTTTTATTGAGAGGAAGGCATTAACTGCGCTTTTCCGCCCCTGCATCAGTCTCAAAAATCGTTATCCTTTACGACGGCGATAAGTGCCGAGCCACCCTCTTTAGAATTCATGATATTGTGAAGGCCCTTACAACGATAAGCTTGATCCATCCCTCGGTGGTCACGCTTGCTCAATTGCAGGTTCTAATGTTATTTCAGCCACTTGAATCTGCTTACCGTGCTGATGTACAATCCTTACATTTCCTTGCAGATCATCCGCTCAGACTGAGAGGAAAACTGCGCTGTTTTACTGGATTTGAGAGCAATTTTAACCCCACAAATTCATACTTATGTGCACCAGCGTCTGACAAGCACACTGCATATATCGGATCATCAATTACTTCTCCTACATGTTACTATTTATAGTGGGGGCAACGGAAGAGCGCACATAAGACCACATTATGCTGACATAACTTATTCCTTATCTCGACGATATACATGAGGAAAAAGGGTATCCATCTTGCAATTTTGTGCGATAGATGTGGTGACGACGTCGCTGTGCGCAATGAACGCATGATTCATATAGATTTCAGCGGCTTGAGCCAAGCACTTGATTTTTAACTTGCAAGGCAATACATCAGTACAACGTCGAACAAAGCTATTCTATTTTACTGTTTAAGGTGGCGAGACTCAAATGCAATCACTCGGACATGTCATAATGGTGGTGTCGTGCATCAACTAGGCGAAACGTAAATACACACATGGATTTTAAGATTCGACGCATCATGTACGCTCAGAAAGCCAATGAGCTCGAACACTTTATTGTCGCTTTGTTGTAGCATTCTGCTTTAAACCTGCATCACCAAACTTATCTCAAGCCTTGCTGTAACACCTTGATCTAGGAGCGGAAGGCAAAAGGGTCGGCAAATCGCGGTCACTATAGTGTATTTTTAATTCAGACGGGTCTATACAAGTGTAATCTGATCATCATAAAGGTGAATGGGACGGAAAAGAGCGACTGTGTGTCGCGGTCGTTTAGGGATTGATCCCGTTGAGAAGAACCATAGCGTCTTCGGTTCGCAATCTTTCGGGAGAAACCCTCTGGAAGCAAAAGTATGTAAGTCGCAATTAGACGGACCAAACCCTGCAAATACCAGAAATATATGTGATCCTTGTCGCGATGTAACGGTACTATCAAATCACCAGTTCAGTTTGATGCACCCATTATGCAAGGCAGAGACGGTCCAAGGGAAATGTTTATTCCCTCGTGAATGAAGAGACCGTGGTTTCGTAGGGGATGTTAGTCCTGCCCATTACCTCAAGCAGAAGCTATCGGTGAGCCTGAACGTCGCCCCCATATTTTGTGCAAACAGAGAATCGGGATAGGGAAGTCATCTAAATGGTACATTTGGTGCCAAACTACAGCTTAGTTGTCATATGTCACGAAGAATTCCGTCCTTGGACACGTTAGTAGGGCATTTGCACGAAGGGCGAGACAGCTATCATCAAGGATCTTGCTCTTACCACTTGTTGTTTTGAAGGGTCACTATGCCTTGATGACAAGGCTTTGATTTGAGGAACAGTGTGACCTTATAGTTCCATTCATGAAGTGGATTCAATAAATGAGTCATCTATCTCGGCGTCGTCTATGTGCGCCCGAAATCTAGAAGCAAGAGGCGATTCGTGCATGCTTATGTAATAATAATTCAAGCCACTAATCTAGCGTACACTTTTACTGGATATCAAAGGAGTTATATTCGGCTGTGTCTAGTACTGTGGGCTTGACCTGGTCCACGGGTGTTATCATTAATATACTTTTGTCAGTTGTTTCTTCTTCCACCACGGTGCTGAATGCTCTTGAGCAATAGTTCATGCCACAGAGGCCATATAACACCCCTAGCAGCATGAAATCTTATCTGACTTAGCCAAACTGTGCATACTAATAAACCCATTTCGATAATGACCTCGTTTGTTCTAATGCAGAGTAGGAAACGCTGGATGTGAGCATTTGTCTCTAACACTTGCGGGCTATGCTCGCGAGTATGCATTTGAGCAAGTGTGTCTTTGGCGCCGACAAAGTATAATCGCGAATGCTTCATCAGGATGCATGGCCTGCGACATTTTTGGATATCAAGGTGATTGTGAAAGGGTCAGAACCATTACCCTAATGCCAACCCACTGAATGGCTTAACTAATTACACAGAGAAGATTAAATTACACCGACATGGCACGGCCCGAAACCAATCTCACGACAAAAGATATCATATAATGCTAGGGTGCGTCTCAAGACGCATTTCAGCTCTGTTGAGACAAGCCTAATTGTGACTTCAGTTCTAGTCTTTTCGAGCCCGAGTCGTTGATTTTCATCGTCTATAACGCTTCTGTCTTTGCCGTCATCTGAACTATTCCTTGACAGATGTCTATATACATGATAGTATCTTTTTGCCTGAGCCTCGCCAGATTAAGAGTAAACATGGCTGCTTATTAATACCCAAGCATTTCTTCTTTTCTCGATAGCATACAATGCATTTCCCAGTATATGCTGCAACACTTTCTCCACACCTCTGTCAAAGAGCGGCAAAATTGTTTGTTTTTCTGTTTGCTTCGTTAATGTCTAAGCAAAAGTACAAGGCTCCGCGTTGTCCAAGTTTATTATATCCACGCGCATCAACGAGATAATGCGCAAGACGTACGAGCTAAACACAGCATATATTGCCCTATTGAGCCGCCGCTGTGGCTCAAGCAAATCAATTCAGCTGTGAAACTTCGCTTGCTTTGAATTTCTTGAAAGTGCAGTTAAAACTGCATGTCAGCCTCACACTTAATTATTGGCTCATCAATGCGTGGCGACACGTGTGACGTGAAAATACAAGCACCATCACATGAAAAGCAAAAAATATGTTTGACCCAAGAGGTTAAGTATACTGTCGATCTATGCGAGTGTGTGGTGACGTCGTCGCTGTACGCCGCGACAAACGCGAAAGCGTAAGCGCAGTCATATCAATTGGACGATCCGACCATAACTCTACTGCAAACGAATACTAGGCAAAGATAACGATAACTGTAGCTTTAATGATCAAGTTCAATTGATTTACGAATCGTAAACAATTTATGTTATCACGTAGGCTCGAGCAACTTGATTGAGCGAATTTAGAAGCGTCAGCAAATACTGAAGCTTACTAGACGTCATTTAGCGGCTGATTCTTATTTGGGGCACTCATGAGGTATTATTTACGACTTGACGGTCACCCCTTCCACCGCCAACATATGCCATCTTTACAAAAGGCAATGAGAAGTCGAGTCATGTAAACGTGAAAGTAGCGATCCTTTTTAAGTAGTAAGTCGTGACAGGCGATATTCCCAACCCGATTTAGGACATAGGCACTAGCAACCCTACTATGTTCTCAGTTTTCTTGAGATCTGCTCGCAGGCAATAAAATCTGATGAATGCAGAAAGGGAATCTCGGCGGCGTCAAAGACTTATTTATTTTAATTCTGTTGGCTTGCTCGCAAGGATTTAGTGTTAGTTCCTTAACTCGACACCTTTGTTCTCTACAACGCTCAACCAAATATACTGTCAAAATAGGTTTGCGCATCGTCATGATGTGGCACGGACAGCTTTGCTACCAGGTGGGGTTGCATCACTGATTCACAGTACACAGTGCGGCATTACCAACCACCACTGTAGCGTCTCGGTCAGAGTATTCATTCGAGTAAGAGAATAATCGCAATCATTCGTCTGTATAGTTGGTGATAATACCATCAACATGGTTGAGGACATATAGGAAATTACAGCCGAACATGCAGCTCTGCAGCACAACCTGTTTTGAAATTGGCGTTTGCGTCGAAAAGAAGTGGCACCGGGGGTCGCGCCAATCCGCTCGGTACTTCGCATTGAAGCAAGCATACATGACGTCACACAATCTCTTTAATTAGACTCAGTAACGCGTGGCGCACACAATATTGGACTAAGTCATTTTGACGCATTCTTTTAAGGCAAAGAAATAATCATCGAGTCTTTGATTTTAGCCGTTCCACACCTCGCACTTTATGCTATGCAAGTATCTTCAAAACGAACAAATGCCTGCCGTGACGCGATCAGCTCCTACATGATTATTACCTTTACCAGTTCAGTACATGAATGTCATGTCGGTGATTTGATTTTCTAAGTACAATGATAATTTCAGCATTGTAAATGATCTGAGATTTAAAGTACTATGGATTACTCGTTTACATGTGATCAAAATTTAGCATCACAATCCCATAGAACTTTACACTACAGCGTATGTGTGTTTCACGATAGCGCCGACTCAGCATTATTGTTTCTTCATGACAAATGTGGACGATACTAAACAATATCAAGGTATTATCCTTCTACTTGAGACCTGCAATCTTTCAATCGACAGACTCTGGCTCGGCACACGAGAGTCATTACTTGTCAGCAAGGAATCAAAGATTAAGGACCTCAGCTTAAAACATTCGTCATAAATATACTTAGAGACCGCAAAATGCGATCGTAAGCTTTCCGTCTCATCCCGAGAACACAGACTACTGCAGTAGACAGCTATACTTCTTGCACATCCATTGCACAGCGCAGCCATCCATTGATATACGATTTGTAGGTAGTTGCCACGCTTCAGCTGCATGAGTTTTCAAATCTCCCGCTCAGCAGCATGTCTATAACTATCACGAAGCCTCTTTGCTTGTTTCCAGTCGCTCATCGTTAGCTGATAGATCTTTCTAGCTGCCTTGTGTAACGCAAAGATGATATCCGGCCGCGGGATCTAGCTATTATAGGAACCTACTTCCAAAAAATAATTTGTTGGCTCACCTTTATATCCTTTAGAGAGGGTAATTCCATGCTGTCTTCATCATCATCGCGCTCGCTTTTATGACCTCACCGCTTTGGTAAATATATTGCCCATACTGATAAGCTTGTCCAGTTTCTTGTGGTTCAAAATCCCTCTTCAGCTCGACATGCATGCCCTAAAAATTCATTATGTCGACATTGCTTTTTACTTTTGTGAGAGCTTCCATTGAGTCAAGCTCGACGATGGTACGAGCAGGACATCCCCTTGAACGCCCTTGAAAGTTAAGTCTTCTCGTTGACACTCCATAATGCTCTGTGTAAAGCAGAAACTTGCTCCATAACATACCTACTCAGCGTATTCCATAAAATTCGCCTTATCTGCGTTGACGATGAAAATGGAGAGGCTGAGAACTAGCATCGGACACGGATGTATCGATTGCTGGAAACAACTTGTCAAGATCGAAAACAAAGACAAGAATATGAAACAAAACAAGGGGGAGCACTGGGTAAGAGATCCACATTGGACTGGCGGGTCAACACGCAGGATCGAACGAGTAAAAACAAAACTTTGGTACGGACATGATGACGAGCAGTCAGGAGCTGAGCCCAACAAACTGTAGAAAAACTATGACTAGCAAGCTAATACAAAAGCGAACTGGGCGATGCGGAAATAATCAGCTGTATTGAAGGAGTAGAAGGTGAGGGTACTGATGGTACCGCCGAAAGGCAGCTTTCATCAATTTCATATGATTTATCGACCACGTTGGGCAGCTATCACCACTATTTCTTTTGGCACCTTTGACCCGGTGACTTGCTTCGAGCATCAACATGCATCGTGCACGGCGACCAACACTACAAATTGTCGGAGGTTCAAAACGCTCTCCGTAAACATCTGCAATGGCAACTTACTTCCTGGAATCACTTTCGTGAGACTTTGATTCAGTGTGAAGGTCGCATTTTCCGCCGCGTCTTCTCACAAATTGAGTTGGAGTCTGCACATTTCTCGACGCTGATACTTGGTCCGTGACCATATTCCCCGATGCCGGGGTCCCAGGCCATTTTGATGATCGCATCGTATAATGAATATGCGCCAATCTTCGAGACCTCGATAAACGTTTATTCCCACCGCACATTTTTTTCTGACAAGACGTTTTTCTTAGTCTTGTCAGAAGCAACACGAACACAATATGACCCAGTGCACATTGAACACCACTGGTCCTCTGTTCTTCCTAGCCAAGATTCTCAGCATGCGCGACACACGAAAGCTCAATTTCATTGACTTTTTGTTGTCCGAATAAGCCCGACAGTCGCAGTCGATTCTTGACGGCGCCAATGGAATTTACAGCACGCTGCCTTTATCGCTCCTTCGTCGGCGACAACATAATTCTGTTGTAGTCTTCGACATCTTTTAGTATGCTAGGTCGTTCACGAGATATCAGCTTGATATGCTATCCAGCATCCAGTTTAAGATGCTGTGCTCAGCCCGTCAACGCACGATCATGTCGCCCGTTTTAGCTCAGCCTTGAACGGATAACCCGCAGAAACGTACCCCACCTTCCCGCATTTGAGAAAATTAAAAATTGTCCTAGAACCTGATCGTACCCCATTCTTCCCGTTCTCCTGTCTTTGAACGATTCTTCATAGATTGCACAACATGCACCAGCCCATCCACTTGGCCAAGATTCGATCGCATCAGCCTAAATCCAGACAACATTGACACTTTCATCGCAGTATTCACACAATGAACCATGTTATATAGCATCAAGTTATTCGCGCCACCACATGCTCTAGCAAACATATATGACGTTATGTTCAGCTTCACTTGCCGCTTTTCACCGTACTGATGACTTTATGCTCGGCGTCGGCGTATTCTTGGCAGCAAACGTGTGTAATAGTCTAATCCAACGTGAGTTGCTTGTCTCACCATGTTTCGACTTGTTTGATATATTACCCTTTCGTCTGATGCACTGGCATGTCGATCTTGAACGTCATTCGATCATTAGTCTCCGCTTGTACTCGCAGCAAACTGAATGTGACTTATGAAGCGTTGCTTCAAGACTGAATTTCACTATCAAGCCCATAATGAAGTTCTACGTCGAGCTACCCGTCACACCTTCTACCAGCTCTACATACATGTATCTGTCTCTAGTAATGCCAGCTCTACATACATGTATCTGTCTCTAGTAATGAACTGTTCGAATGGTTCACTCAATGCACAATCAGCATCACAGTACGCTCTCGTTATGATAGAGCGTTTTAATTAACTACATGTTAGCAACATGTATCTTGCTTATCAGATCAGCACAGTATTTTAGACCATAGTCACATCACAACTTTGGCCAAGCCAAAGCGGCTTCGTTGTTCCTATTCACGTTTGACAAACACTATAACTCGCCTGCATAATGGTGCAATCGCTCAAATCTCTCGCGAGATGCAGAAGAGGCGCGTGTGATCAAGCATTAGATCTGGTCAATATGCGTTGTACTTCTTAAGACTAAAAAAGTTCTCGGAACGGGCTCAGACATCTTAGCTTGATGCAAGTAAACAATTTTGTATGTCATCATTGATTCGTAATACAAGTATACAAGGCTTATGCAATGAACGATCGGAAGGACTATTCTAATACGGTACGTCATGTTCCAAGTGGTGTGGACAGCTTAAATTATACATCCGTTGGTCAATTGTTTCGAACCGGATGTGCCCGCCATACCGACTTGTACGCCATTATACCTGATACGACCAGGTGACCACAAACCCATTAAACGTAAGTGCACATGTTTTCGAAGTCTATGGTGGCACGATATAACATCTGGAGTCGTAGCACAGCACCCGGCATTAAAGCCACCTTTTTAATATCTAAATGTAAGTATGACAAAGCCTCTCATCGACGATGTGTAAGAAACAGACGCCTATTCAGCTGATGTTTGCATAAAAGCATCAGCGCATCACCAGAAGGAGCATAATCTTATCGAAAAGACAGTCTTGAAGTTCTATAATTATTATGAAGTATATAGATTATGTAGGTGTAATTATGAATAGATTTCACTATCAAGTCGAGTTCTCACAGTGTAACACTGAGCTTACAATTGGCGGTGTATGGGTCGGAGATCATTTAGAGGTTGGCAACATGAATTGGGTTGTCCACACTAGTTGTTTACCCATCAATGATTTGATCACGTCAGGCTTAATTTTTAACCATAAGCTTGTATAATAAGACCTAAAAACTAGGTGTCTCACTGGACCGATCAGATTTATTCTCCGTCTACTAGTACAAAGAAGTATCTGCATCATGTAAGAGCTGTAGTCACAGGTATCACATCGCTCGGGTCGAGAATGCTGGACAATTACGCCGTCCATGATGTTTCCGTGCAATTAATATGGTCAAGTTGCTATTCGTGTAATTCAATACAATCTCTTATTCGGTACATATCTATCTCTGCAGTCTGCTTCAATCATAATCAAAAGCACATCATTTGCAAATCAAGACCAGATGCTTGTGGTGCTGACCTAAATCGAAGATCTGTCTGACTGCCTTCATTTCATTTTTTGGGCTCGGCCCCACAAGTCTGTCGAGACAATTCCCTTTATTGAAAGTTCCGCCAATGAAACCTAACGTTTCTCTCATTCAGCTTGTGTCGACGTTCACAATAACTTTCTGGTTAGTTTCATCCGTATCAGCAAATCCAGTATTACGCGATAGATATGACAATGAAGGCGACGTTACTCGCCGACTCAATACTGGCACAGGACATCCGAAACCTATGCCATTTCAGTCGTGGGGTGAGGTCATTGAGACTCTTAAATATGGACTCTCGTTCATTGTCATTCTCATGGCCGCTCATCCACTCGGACTTTTCTTTCCCAAGCTGTTTAAACTACCACTTATTACTGGATACCTGGTCATTGGCATCATTGCTGGTCCATTTATTACCGATTTGATCACAGAAAGGATGGTGGCCATGATGGCCAGGTACGTCAGTGCTCTCGCCCTCTCATTCATTTCGTTCCAAGCTGGTCAAGAAATTTATCTGCCGGATCTTCGGCCGCAGCTCAAGCCTATCTTGATTCTTTTGGCTACGCTTTATGTGACGGCAATGACCATCCTCGCAGGTGTCGTGTTACTTGCAGAAGAAAACTTTTTCTACAGAGATCTGGCCCTGTACTGTCAAGTGGGCATCGCTCTCATGTTTGGCTCCATCTCGGTACTAGGATCACCAGCTACTGTAATGGCCATCAAGATTGAGCTGAATAGTGTGGGTCCACTCACAAGTTTGATGCTTGGAGCGACCATGTTGGCGGAATTTGTGGTTTTATTGTCTTTTTCCGTCTCTCGTATCATATGCTCAATTTATTGTGCGGAGCTGGATGTATCCTTGCTGAATCTCGCTTTTACGATTAGTGTCGTGTTAGTCAATATTATTGTCGGTGTCTTGCTTGCCGGTGTAATTGTTCTCATCTTTATGATCCCAGGAGGTGGTCATAAGCACTCGAACCATGATAATGAAAACAAACATGCCCGATCAACGTACCATCCGCAAAGATCGTCTTACATGATGCAGTCGGTGACACGAGATATCTCGGCACTTCCTCACGATTCATACAATTTAGAAGACAATCAAACGACGTCGCGCTGGACACCCGACCTGGCATTATCATTAAAAGGTTTTATTTGGCTCTCCATGGGCTATCTATTCTATATTGCCACAACATTTACAGCTGAAGCAACGGCAGCAGCATACAGTTTGTCATGGGAAGTTAAGTTGGAGCCGCTGCTCATTCTGATGATCGCTTCATGTATTGCTGGTCACAATACTAGGATACGACACGACATGCACGTGATCCTCGACACGGTGGCACCGTACATGTTCCTACCCTTTTTTGTGATGACGGGTGCCGCTTTGAAGCTAGACAAAGTCGTACATGTCATTCCACTCATGAGTTTGTACGTTGGTCTTCGATATGTCGCTATCTTCATTGCCTGTTACTTTGGAGGACGTTTTTTACTAAAGTTGACGCCGAAACAATACAATAATCTGTGGCTCACTTTAACGCCACAAGCTGGCGTTGCGTTGGGATTGGCTGCTGAAGTCGACAATATGAGCGAAGAATCTTGGGCTACGGAGTTTGGATCAACGATCGTGGCGGCTGTTGTTGTAAATCAGATCGTTGGACCCGTATTATGCTCTTTTGGCTTAGGTCGCTCAGGTGAGACGTTGAAGGACCGTGCTGAGGTGCCTGGTGTGCTTCGTTCTGATGGTCATAGCAACCACAAGAGCATTCATAGCCATCGTCACCATAGTACTATTCACGGTGGCAATGTGAGCAACATTCACCAAGGCGAATATAGCAACTTTAGCATTTTTGATTCCACTCAACGAATGCCAAGTTCCGTGACGAACAAAGAGCTACAGCCATCCGAGTCACTTTTTAAAATCAAGACAGCGACTGTGATTGGAGATGACGAAGTTGCATTTGAGGTCGCACTTGATCTATCACTCTACGGAGCTCAAGTTAATGTACCACTTTTGGATAAGGAAAGTGCAAGCAAGTGGCAGAAAATGAATGAAACGATCATGCAAAGATCCACAAAAGAAGAGCTTATTTCGTACAAGAATACACTTAAGGATCGCGATACTGCGCAGACTATGTCAACTGCAGACGTTCTAATCTTTACCGGTGATATTTCCCGTACGCGCGAGAATGTACACTTGCTCAAGTCGCTGCTTGGAGAGAATCACCCACGGATGATTGCATTTGTACCAGATTGCGCATTTAGCAAGGAAATGAAGGAATTGGGAGTATTGGTCATCCAACCGTCAATCGCTCTTGCCAACATTGCTACACGTATGGCTTTATTGGGCAAAGGGTTGGCATTGGCTCTTTCAAATGAATTGAGCACTACAAGCGATTTCAGCACAGCGTCATACTTTATGAGACCCAATTATCAAGATTCCATGGCGGAAATGAGCGTTGAAGGTCGCTTCGTTACGCTTGGTCGAAGCGTTGTGAACCATCATTCCGTAGACTACGATCGTCTTGCAGAGATATTTGCGGCAGAAAGAATACCGATGCCACCTCCGCCATCACGTGTGTCGATGTTCGGTACATCAGGTGCAGAATTTGACCCATTTTCTAATCGTAGATACAACCGGCCAAACTTATATTTCATGCACAATGATCATGAGCAAGATAGAAAGATGGCCACAGGACAGTATCCACATACGCCTGAAGTAAACCCTTCTCCATCCCCACGCCGCAACGACTTTAACGTGCTCCATACTCCGCAACTAATCGAAGACAAAACATCAGAAGCAGAAGTGGACGCGAGCGAGAAGGTTTAGTTACATTAGTACCTTGTGACCGTCGACACTATACTTTAGCAAATCTCTTTTGGATTTAATAACCTTGAACCTCAACATGGATTACGTTTAATTTAGCGCTACTATGTAACTTGGAGTAACGCCACATGGATGTATACTATTCCTGCTCGAGGTCACCATTAGAGTGTCACAGGGCACGGAAAGCCCCGCGAACCTGGTGCGAATAGACTTTACAGATGTGCTGAGTGGGTATAGGCTGGACGGCCATATTAACTGCGCTTTTGTATGAGAAGAACTTGCTGATTCGGTTCCCTGTAAGACGAAATTCGGCGGACCTGAATGGCGACACTTCAAAGCGTTGGCTCGCTCCGGAGCGTCGGCTCACTACGAAGTATTGGGTCGATGCACACCATTTCAGAGGGATACGCTACTCTAGCGACTCCCGTGTCCGAGTCTGTCAGTAGTAGCACATCGTCTGAGGAGGAAGGAGGGGACATTGCCGTCTTTGTGGACCAATTGCACCTAAGCAATGAAGTTGCTAGTGACTGCTCAGCAAGAGCCGCTTCAGACATTATTTTTATTGGTAAAACGATGGGTAGTTGTGTTTCTGTAGCAATGAGTATCATGATTGGCGCGTATCTAGGCGTGGGCATTCGCGTGCTACTTACCGAATTGGCCAACGTTGTGAACGAGAGTCAAACAGAGCTGCTGAAGTTACTGGGATTCAGCTTTTTCTTGCCAAATGTGTTCGGTTGCTTTATAATGGGACTCGCGACCCGGATTAGACTTGTCTTACACGGCAAGCACGACGTATTGCTGAGTGGAATTACCACTGGCTTTTGTGGTAGTTGTACAACGTTTGCTAGCTGGGATCTTAGCGCCGCACTTATGTTCGTCGAACGTCGCTGGCTAAATGCCATTCTAATGGTGTGTGTACAAGTAGCAAGCGCCATCACGAGTCTTCGATTAGGTCACCATGTTGCAGAAGGCATTTTACACTATCTCACACTACGGAACTACCCTTTCCGTAAACCGCCTATCAATCTTGCGCAGTTGAATTTGGATTTGGAAAGAAATATTAGTCACTTTCGAAGAACAAAAATGCACAGGTTTGGGCCTTTAGTTATGCGACGAGTGACTGCAACGGAAGAGTCGCTGGCCATTGCTCGAGATTCGTGCAATGAGCTCATGGCAGAGATTGCACAAGTGGAGTATGAGCAGCATCCAGTTCAGCATCACGATATAATTTGGGTTGGTGGAGCGCTTTCCTTGACAGCACTTTTCTGGTTTCTGGCGTTCTGTGGCTTTGACAATTACCAAAGCTCAAGACTGCTTGCAGTTTGCTTCGGACCGTTTGGCGCACTGCTGCGGTGGTATTTATCGCTGTACAATGTCAGACCTATGTGTAAGCGCTTCCCTTTGTTCACTTTTCTTCCAAACGTGGCTGCATCATGCTTGAGCTGCGGTATGGCGATCATTGGTAGCGTTGTATATCAAGATGGTGCGTCTGCCTATCGACATTTTATTATGTGGGGCCAAGGAGGTGTCATGGTTGGCTTTTTGGGTTCGCTTTCAACAGTGTCGACCTGGGTTAATGAAATGGATTGTCTTTCTTCCAAACGTTTGTATTGGGCCTACCGCTACGGTCTGGCCAGCGTTATTGTCTCGCAGCTTGCTAGTGTTTTTATTCTTGGCATATACGACGCGTACAGCACTAATCCACTTAACGGATGAAATTGCTGACAAAAAACGTCGTGTGTTGTGTCGTTGGTGCAGTCACGTGTTGTTCCTTTGGACATTGAATGAGAATTGTGAAGCGTGAATGGTATGATATTGTTTAGTTAATATAAAAATTATGTCATGAGTGCATGTCAAACAGAGATCGCATAATAATCTCTGTGTCTTCTCGGAGTTGGGTCGATTCTTCGTACTCGCGGATCTCAGTCAGCATTGACCTAGGAGATGCTTCACGAAGAGCCAACAAAGCAGCTTTTCCTCCTGCGCCTATCTGTTAGTATACTTCCATCTTTCACCCGAATACAAGCCCTACCAGCGATTACCGCATCCTGAGTGTTCTGACCGCATTGATCGGCTTCCAGCATCAATTCACCAACGATAATAACCTCCACTGCATGTAAATAAGTTAAACATGAAGCAGCCTTCTAATGATAACTCGGACCTCCAAAACTGCGAAGCGTCTCCGAGCATTTAGCCGCATCTTGCTCTGACAGTAGTCGACACCTTCGGGGCATGTCGATTATCACTCATTTGAGATTATTTGTATTTTCATCAAGAATTCTCACGTAAAATGCTTCTTCCCGTTGCTAGAATACACGCGTACTAATTTTCGACCCATGACGCATTTTAGCGGCTGCTCGAACCTGCGCTGGAAAAATCGTCCAACACGAGGATATACAAGCTGTGCACTTTGTGTAGTCGTGTCTAGCGTCAATTGTCCATGACGTTTAGAGTGCTTAAGCTTCAATCCATTTAATGGGTCTTCCATCACAAGCTGAGCGCGGAAGACAGTGGCGCCTGCCATCGAAAAATGCGCACTTCAACTTTGGCTAGGACTAATAAAGTAAGCTGTTACGTAAATATCTTGTTAAAAAGTACTAGATTGAAAAGTCATAGGGTCAATTTTACATTAGAAGACACTAATGACTTTCGCTGTGCGACGCGCGCTGCTTCTATCCCTGTTTGCTGTATGTGATGTATCAAAAATCTTCGCGCTTCAGATTCCATGGAATGAATATTGGGAGACGGTCATGTATCATACAGGACTAAGCTGTACGTGACGCTAGAAAGATTATATTACCGGCTCAATTTGTTAAGGGACGTTGCAGATCAGTGTACGTTTGTCGACAAACCGTCCCAAGTAGTACGTCAGCATCTGCAGGAGAATCTAAAAGGTCAGGAGCGAGCTGTTGAGGCGGTGGTCGGCGCAATCGAAGCATGGGAATTTTCGTATGTGGGAGTTTGGCAAGGATCTTATTGTCTATCTGACTTGAGAATGGTCCGTTATTTTCAGCCAAAGCTCTACAAAAGATCGTGCACCGTTGGTATTGGCAATTACAGGACCAACGGGTACGGGAAAGACGGAAATGTCGAATTTGATCGCGGAAGCGTTATTTAAACGCAAAAAGAAGCTTCCAAACAGTGAGAGGCGTGTGCCGACAGGATTGCTGATGTTTCGGTAATTAATATTCAAAAGTTGCCGTGCTGGAATGAATAAAAATCATACAGCGATTACGTTTTTGTGACAGTGGAGAGGATTTCAGTGACAACTTTACGAACCCCATCACAGAATACCACACACAGATTAAGACCAGGTAAGCCTCGATGTTTCTAGTAAGTTGGATGTCAGATACATTTGATATAATAATAATGTACAGACTGGCAGAGCACTTAATTCATTGCTCTGGGAAAGCTGTCGTGGTGATCGATGAAGTACAAAAAGTCATCCCGCACACACTAGATGGCAAGACAACCTTTTGTTAAAGTAGTAGTCGTTAATGATTGTGTTGTGTGATGCAGTTTTTATGGAGGCGGTGAGTGAAAGCTCGCAATTATCCTATTACAAGCACGGAGTGACCAAGAACATCGACACTGCCAATGTAAGTGACAATAAATGGCAAACGCTCGATCTTGGTTGATTTGTCCTTATTGCTCACATCTACGCAGGTAATTTTCGTGCTTGTATCAGATATTGGTGTCGGAGAAATGGAGCAAGTTATGATTCAATATGATACCCGAGATGAGATACCCACAGTTCAGCTTGAGAGGGTCGTCAAGTCAGCCTTAGACAATCAATGGAAGCGACTAGACTTTGGAAAAATGATTGATCAGGTTTAAGAAGCATGCTGCAGACTAGTGCTCGATTAAGAACCTCGATTTTGACACTCGTCCTGCTGCAGGTCATTCCGTTCCTGCCTTTTGAGCATCAACACATCGTCGAGATTATTGCATTAAAATTGCGACAGCTGGACGAAAATTACCGTGGCAAGTACTGGCACCGACTGTGGATTGAGGTGCATTTCTTTCACTTTCAATGCAGAAGACGAGTTTAACTAGCTAAATTGATTGCCAAATTGCATTCAGGATCATATCGCAGACTACATGTCTCGTCTTGACTCGGTGCATTACAAAGTGCGATCCGCAGTAGTAAATGGCAAGATCAAGTCCAGCAAGGTATTTGCCAAGTATGGCGCCCGTGACGTGGAGACAGGTCCAATTCAGCTTTTAAAGTCGAAATTGTTGCGCTACCTTCGCCCTTTTAATCCAGACGCCGAGATCCGGATATCACAAGACGTCGACACAAAGGAGATTTCAATCGTATCATGCGCGATGGAGGTTGCTAAGAAGACGATCAAACCCAAGAGACAAAGTCAGAGTACAGCGGATGATAACTCGGACGATAACAATGAGTTCGTGCACGTTGGCTGTGTTACGAAGTGGGCCGGTAGCTTTGAATGACGACAGCTTGTATTATTAAATTGCTTAATTTTATCAAGTTAGATCTCAGTATCTTATCTAAAGGGGAAGATCTAATACACTAAGTTTTACTTTGTTCATCACAAGTTAATTACATAGACAAAATGAGCGAGTTGGAGTCGTCCGAGATCTGGGGCGCGGATGAACAGCTTGATCCAGAGATCTTACTCATGTCAAATGAAGAACTACGACAGCGTATTCGTTTACTGGATAATAACATTCGTATCATGCGTAGTGACATTCAGCGCATTAACCACGAAAGCAATTCGCAGCGGGAACGCATTAAGGAAAACAATGAAAAAGTGAAGCTTAACAAGCAATTGCCGTACCTTGTTGCTAATGTGGTTGAAGTGCTGGAACTTGAAGACGATGAAGACGAACAGGATGGCGCCGCAACGGACGTCGATGCTGCTCGTAAGGGCAAGAGTGCAGTCATCAAGACAAGCACAAGGCAAACCATCTTCTTGCCGATTCCTGGCCTTGTTGACTCGACCACACTTATCCCGAATGATCTTGTTGGTGTGAATAAAGACAGCTATCTTATATTAGAGAAGCTTCCGAGTGAATACGACTCGCGTGTGAAGGCTATGGAGGTAGACGAAAAGCCTACAGAAGAATACAGTGACATTGGTGGACTAGATAAGCAAATCCAGGAGCTTGTTGAGGCTGTTGTGCTGCCTATGACTCATAAGGAGAGGTTTGAAGCGATTGGTATTATGCCGCCCAAAGGAGTGTTGTTACATGGACCCCCTGGCACTGGCAAGACGTTGCTAGCACGAGCCTGTGCGAAGCAAACGGACGCTATCTTTCTCAAATTGGCAGCTCCACAACTTGTGCAGATGTTTATTGGTGATGGCGCAAAACTCGTGCGAGATGCATTCGAATTAGCCAAGGAAAAGTGTAAGGACCAAGACCGTGGTGGAGCAATAATTTTTATTGACGAGGTAAATGATGATGTAGTGCATTTTGTATGATGGTTTAATGATAAGTTGGAATGTAGCTAGATGCAATTGGTACGAAACGGTTTGGTGGTGAACAATCTGGAGATCGAGAAGTGCAGCGTACGATGTTGGAGCTGCTCAACCAGCTGGATGGATTTACAAGTAATACGAAGATCAAAGTGATAGCTGCTACGAATCGTCCTGATGTGTTAGACCCTGCACTACTTCGTTCAGGACGACTTGATCGCAAGGTTCGCGTATATCATGATAATATGGCAACAAAAAGCTTACGACGAGATTCCTTCATGGTGTAGATTGAGTTGCCACATCCTACTGAAGAAGCTCGAGCTCGTATTTTGCAGATTCACTCTCGAAAGATGAATGTCGACACGGAAGGTAAGCAAGGACCGAAATGACTAGCTCCTCGTGGCAAACTCAGACAAAATTATGCTATTTAATAAACACTTGCAGATACCAATTTCGATGAATTGGCGCGCTCTACCGACGACTTTAATGGTGCCCAGCTCAAGGCGGTGCGTTACATATCCTTTCCGTAAAATGAGCTGAGTTTATCCTGATCGAGATTACTGTTAGGTGTGCGTTGAAGCTGGTATGCTTGCTTTGCGCCGTGAAAGTAACGTGATCAAGCACGAGGATTTTATGGAGGGTATTTCGGTAGTATCGGCCAAGAAGAAGGCTACTCTGCAGTATTACGCATAGAAAATTAAGTCTTGTTGAAAACGACAGTTGGACAATTACGATTGTAAGTGTTTATAATCAATTTGTGGGCACTTTTCCAACAAGGTCAATTGTTGTTACTTCTAAAGTTGAGTATTTTTCCTTAAAACGATGGCCTGTTTGTTCAAGCCTTGAAGTGGTCGAGTGGTCAAGTGATCAAGTGGTGTTATTAATTGAGGAAGACAAAGTAATGATGACGCGTGGAAGTAGTAAAGAGATTGTAAGTTGTGAATAATAGATCCTTTTAGTCGCTTTCGCCTCTGTTGGATCTTGCAAGTATCGTCTTTATTTTTTTAATGCGATTGTCGTCCTGGTCACATAAATACTAATATCGCCACCATGACATTTTCTGACTGTTGTGCTATGTGCAGTCAACGCTGTATTTGACATGGAGGATGGCAGAAATCCGTTTGAGAAATACCCTTGGTTTATTCGTTTGTTAATATTGTACGGAGATGCTTGACTTTGATGCGACGAAAACACACTCGTTCTTTGAAACGGGGAGTAGAGAAGGAAAGTGCTTATCGAATCGATCGCCGAATGATAGCTGAACTTTACTTATTATCGTTGATGCGATTGCAGCTCTGCCATGTATATACATATATAGTGCCATTTTCTTACTACAATTGCTCCGCATCCCACATAAACTTCGTTTTCATTCTCGCATAAGGCTGATGAGCGATTATTGTGTGTATTTGCCATGATTTCCAGTGAAGCCTACAGCATCACCAATGTGAGTATGAGCACTGACTAACAGTGCAGACTAACAGCTATATCTTTGGTTAACATTATTGCATTGTTACACAGAAAAAACATGTTTTAAGAAGAAGTGGATGGGGTGAACGAGTATGATGCACGTGAGTTGCCAAAAAGTTTTGCATGAATTTTATCATAATACACGGCAATAACGCGAGGTCCGAAGCTGCAGATACTAGACGACTTGTTATCCAAGTTGCGCCGGAAAATCGCTTTGAGCATCAATGTCTAATTTTTGCGGAAGATTTTAGGAAGTGAACCCAATTTTCTGGAAGAACTTGCCTTAGACATGCGTGTGGTCCATTTTGCTTCACTCGACAATGTTATCATTGAAGTAAACATGGTTAAAAAAGTTATACGAATCGAGATTTTGGGAGTAAACCAAAACTTTGGTGATCATCGAACGGCAACAGTTTCGTATACTATTTTTTGTAAGCTGCGCATGATCGCTCGTGCTCGCTTTCTCATGGCATTGGCTCTTGTTCCTGCCATGCAGTCCAAGAAGGCACAGATTGCACAGGGACGTGCAGCAATTGTGAATTTCAATCGAGCCAATTTCAAACGTTGTCGACCAGCAGACTCCTTATCGAACCACGTCTGGCATCTTCGAGAAGAATTTAAAGCAAACGGCATGGCACGCATCAAAAGTCGCTTTAGTTCCTTATGCTGCAATTGCATCGACCCCGAAACCACTTTTGATACTGCTTTCACCCACTCTCTTAAAATCAATTTCGCAATTGCCGCTGAAGCAACGATCTTCAAAATTATTAAGAATTTAATTCGTACACTACCTTCTACTCGTATTGGAAACAACAAGCGTCGAGTTCTAGCAATATAGCAAGGTTGTAGGCCAGCTCAAGCATGTCAATTATGATCAAGGAAGTGACCTCATTATTTGATGAGGCAACATCACCGCCTTCAAACTTGACGTCAAAACGAGACTTTATCGTCGCCTTGATTGTCCAAACCCCGCGAACGTCCGCATCAGGCGTCAAAATTTGTCGGTACTCTCTTCTTATTATCTTTATACTATCGAAACAGGTTCTTCTGGATGGACCGGTACGAGAAACAAATTAAGATCTGTCTTGTCAGCTTCGGCAGATGAGACAAGACCTCGCTTGCGCTGAATTTGTTCTTGAAGCTGGTCGTAATGGTCGAAATCATCCCATGCAGTTGATCGACTATTAAATCCAGTAAAGATGGTTAGAAACTCATTGGCCTGAAGTACGCACAATTTCCATATACGAGTTGTATGAGAGGCGAGTACATTGCAATCAGACTCAAATACGCCAAACCTCTTCATATGGCACTTCTTCACAATCCCAACAAGAAGTAATTGATTTTTTTGAAGGCGTGTTGCTCATTTTGACACCTGTGAAGACGCAATTGGGCACGTCCTTTACTAACAGCCACTCAACGTGAAAATAGCCTTCATACTTGAGTTTCTCCCATAGTTGAAATTTCACATCCGTCCGAACTTTTGACGTCATGCGAGCCACTCCATTAAAGTGTTTCGTACCACAAATACTATCATTTTCGGTTAGTCACATGTATCCAACACCATGAAGAATTTATGTGAGATATTCACCTGAAAAAGAATAAGACTGGTCTTACAGCAGTCAAGTCACTTTTAAACACTTGGTCTAACAGCGCATTATGCAGCGACGTAGTGCTCCAGATCCCAAACTTAAGACTTTTGTGAAAATTGGCTTCACTAAATGACTTGAGCACAAAGCAACGACAACTGGCAGACATAAAGACCTCACGCACTAGCTCTGCTTGTTCTGTATATGTAGCAAGATTCTCTTGTATACTATACTTTGTATTCTTATAAAGCTCAAAGCGTGGCGCAAGTTTAGGCTTGCGCTTCTTTTTCTTGAGACTCGTCATTTCAGCAAATGTATTGAATGTGAAAATTTAATCGCATACAAAACTTTAGAGCATGTTACCGAATTATTAAGTTAGACATCGGTCAAAATCTTAGCATTCATGTAATTGTCCTCGTTAGCATGTGTTTCAGCTCCCCGCAGCTCTTCTTCTTTACATTTGAGTAAAGCCATTGCATTTTGATCTTCATTTAGTGATTTACTACTATCAACGCCACATAACTGCAACAATGCGTCTTGCTTGTTGCGAAGAAACACCTGCATCGCCGTATTTCCATCTCGATCCACAAGTTCTGCATCTGCACCGGCTTCCAATAGTAAACGCGATGTTTCATTCTGTCGTTTACGAGCTGCAAGTAATAGTGCACTCTCTTGTCGAGGTCCTGCACGAGCGTTTACAAAAGAAAGAGCCAAAACTTCATCTTCAAGGCTTTGTTGCGCTTTTAAAGCTGATAGAATAGCTGTACAGACACCCACCAATCCATTTGCCGCAGCAAAATGTAGCGGTGTAAAACCCTGATGATTACCAGCTTGCCAACTCTCCATTCCCATGTCACTAGTTTTCGGACTTTTAGATTTCCCCGTCATAATTTGAAGCAATAGCATAGCACATTCCTCTTGACCATATTCACATGCAAGGGAGAATGCAGAACTTCCTGTCGCACTATCTAGCAAAGTGTAATCTGCATTTCGTTGTAACAAGAGATTCACTACATTTGTGTGTCCATATTGCGAAGCTAATAGTAGCGCTGTCGATCCGTCTGGTGAGCAATTGCTTGGAGTAGCTGTAGTAACCACTTGCTGATTCACATCCGCACCATTGTCAAGCAAAAGACGAACAATGTCTTCATGGCCATTCATACTTGCAGCAAGGAGCGGACTCAACCGCAAATTGACATCAAAAACTGCATTGTATACAGCTCCAATCTGTTGATCAATTGATTGAGTGGAAGATTTCGAATCAATGTTTTCAACAAGTTTTACAACAAGAGGTGTCAACCCTTCTAGACTAGCCAACAATAAAGCCGTCACATTTTTTTCATTACTAGAATGGGGATTGGCACCATGATTTAGTAACCACAAAGCAGCTTCACAATGTGCATACTGTGCAGCCGAGATCAGTGGTGTGCTCTCCCACATCCCTCGGATATTTACCAACGTTTCAATACCCTTTCCTTCAATCTTATTTTCAAAGAATTCTGTACTCGATGGTTCTTGTACTTGGTATTGCAGCAGCAAAGTTTCCATGATCGCAACATCACCACGTTTCACAGCTTTCAAAAACTGCACACCGAGGTCAGCATGACTGAAAGAAGCTTCTATTTCCAAAGTTGTGGAATTTTCAGAATTGGTAGCTTGAGGATCTGGTACTAATGTATTAAGCTTGTGCTTGTTCTTACTACTTTGCGCTGATGCATTCGTCTCAGGATGAGAGAGCGGGGCTTGCGGAACTACAGAATTCTTCGAGATGAAGCCACCCATGTCTTTATAACAACAGCGTTTCTAATTCCAGAAGTACGAGATACTTCTATGAATAGTGTAACATAACATTTTAGTCAAGATAGACGTTTACTAAGAATCGAAGTTAACACTTGAGTCTAGTCAACTATAACTTGCTAACTTAGCCCAATTTAAAAGAAGAGCCTCCAGATGATGCTTGAAACATGCGACGAGTACGTCGCGATTGATTGCTATTGTTATCACCTTCGGAGCCATCCATCCCGTTCGCAAAGTAGTCAGATCTGCTACCAGAATAATTGTCGCGTCGAACATTGGTCAGCGTCGTGGTCTCTTGCAACTTTTCTCGCGAAACCGAACCAGGTGCAACGGCTAAATGATCACGCAGCTCTTGGGCAGCTGATGGTTTGGCATAATACGATAACTCCGCCGCTCCAAGATTAGCGGTCTTGAGGCTTTGGCCAGGAGTTTCAGGTTGAAATCGACGGGATTTTCGTTCATCAAGGTAAGACTGTTGGTTATCACCACCACCAAAAATGAGTGCGCCCATTGTTGAACAATCTCCCGGTGGCTTATTCTGTCGCGACATTGCACGATTAGATGTTCCGATTAGTTCTCGGACTTTTAAGTTCTGTCAGTGCATTGGTTATGAAACCTTCATTGTGTTTTTGAGTATTTTTAAACGCCAAGTGTACGAAACCATTGCGTTTTGAACCTACATCAGCGGTGATGAGATCGACCGTAGCGACGATAGTTACCGGTTTTGTCTGCTTCCCTGCTGTGACTTCGTCTCCGGCGGCGTTTGTTATGGTAGTTCGAGTCTTGACGGTTAAAATGTCGTGGACTTGTCCTTCGGCTTCTACTTCTATAGCGACGGTCCCGCTTTCGAGGACTTTCCCCACTTTGATGTCGTTGAGTTGCTCTTGAGTGACAATTTGAACTAGATCGGCTTCTTGATCTGGATCTGGACTTTAGTTGAGACTTATTATGATAACCGTTTGGATTATAATGGCGTCGGCTTCGATTGCGAACTTGAAGTGCGTCTGTGAAGTTCCACCAATCCACCTTTCTACGGCAACCCGCTTGGAATTCGCTACGGGCATCACCACCTCTAACTTCCGTACTGAATCCACCAGCATGCACAAGTTCACGACCTGTTTCTTGACTGAGTTCAATCATGTGTTTTTCAATCAATTCACGGTATGCTGCAGGACCGGTCTTGGTTCCTACTTTCTTTCTATAAGAAGCACGACGTCTTTTGTAATCAACTGTTGTAACTGTATCTGTTGGTTGCAATCGAATCCGTGATGGCGAAGCTGTGGGCACACAACTCGCGGCTGAAGTTGCGACTTGTGTCTCGTTTCTCAATTCAGCTTTGTTCGATTTCTAAATGTCGATTCAAAGTCCAGTAAGCTTTGCGAAGCCACAAAACTAATCTTACAACGTACAAATACACTCTGCAGTCCAATCTCAACAATCATGAATTTCCAAAGAGCAAGCACGATATCCTGTTAACAAGCATCGTAGTACAAAGATAAATAACATATCCACAACACTTGGTTGTCTAAAATGTAACTTACGACGACGCACTTGCCAAGAAATTCATGCAGTTCCAGTATGAGCACATCAGGCTGACAAAAGTCCGGGTGATTCAGCAGACCCACGATATAATCCACCAATTCATCGTCGAGTTCGTCACTATTGCGTATCCCAGAACGATGTAATTCGGTGGTCAACCATCGCCGTAACGAAGCTTCTGCAACCAGCTCTCGTTCAGTGTCTTTCATCGTTGCAAAAACTCGCGGAATCCGCTTCCACGCTTGCACTTGTTGATAGAATTCTCGTGCAGAAGTCTCAGTGCGTCCAATCGCCGCGATCACTCCATTCTCTTCATTCACATCTTGTTTATCCTCCTGAGGCTCCACCAAGCTTTGAATCTCAGCATTGCACCCATTGTGTGTATCCTCCATCCCGTTTATCAGCTTACTATCAATAATTTCGGCATCTTGACAACTAGATGTGCTACTACTTCTGCGGCTGCCATAATAAAACTGTTTCATTCCTCACAAAAGTCAGTCAAGATACTTTCAGACGATCTATCATTAAGCTTATTACAGCTGTGTTATTGACAACTTGAGCTTGTCGAATTCCATGGCATTTCCGCTAAGATTCATTTACCATTATTGTATCGATAGTAAAGATTAACAAGGATGTAGATACCGAACATTACTCCGTACCAAATGCGTCTCCAATGACGCTTTCGGGACAAAATGTTCGTTTAAACCTTCACCACAAGAAACAAAGTTTACTGCAGGCTCGATCTTGATTCCTGTCGTCTCAAGAAGCGTCTCTAATGCATTCAACACTTGCGTAGCGTATGCTGCATACGCCGATGCCATTTTCGAGCCAGTGCTTTTGATTGTACCATTTGCGTCCACAATGACTGCTCTAGTAGCCATTTGATTGGCTTGCGCGTTAAATGGTAACTTGTGATTCGATGAAAATACGACTTAATTACGATGGCTCAAACTAAAAGCGGCAAACATAATCGACCAGTCCGGAATGGACCATGCGACCATGACCACAGCGTTCCCTATCGCCAACTCGGTTCAATCTCCGGAGCTAGTACAGGCAACTAGTCCAAAGGCAGATGCATCAATAAATGCACCTTCGAAACTGCCCGAGATAACGCTTAATGACGCAGAAGTACCAGCTAAAGTGCCCGATATGACACTCGAGACACTACAAGAGGCGATGGAGTTCCCCATATCACCACTAACAGGCGATTCATCAATTAAGTCATCTAAGGAGAAACGAAAGAACCTTACAGATCAACAGCGTGTGGTCATCGTTCATTATCTATTAGCAAACAGTGCCGGCGGACGCTTAAAGCATGGGGATATGAAAGCTGCAGCCACTTTCTTTGGAGTGCATCGCGCAACCATTCGACGTCTATGGAAGTTGCACTCAGCTTCTGATACGATGGATGGACTTGCTGGTAACGTTGCTAGTCGGATTAAAGGCCATTCGGGGCGAAAACCAAAGGTACCAGATGAAGAGCTAAAGGCTCGGATTGCAGCCGTACCAGCAGAGCGCCGAATGACAGGAAGGGGACTCTCAACCGCTTTGGGAGTTAGCAATAGCGTCATTGTGCGACTAATCAAAAGTGGCAAGCTGCGTCGTCACCCTAAGAAGCTCCACTACATTATGTGAGCTGTGATGCTTGACATAATAATTTTCCTGCGAAGATATTCAAATCTTTTTGTCTTGTTCAAATATTCAGCATTTGTCGCTTTTTTATGTTAAGTTTGAGATTTTTATATTCTCAAGCCTATCTTGGTGTAATATAAATATGATAGTCTTTGGGATTGTTTTGCTGCGGAGAGCAAGAAAATTGTGAATTTTGGGCATGATGGACATGTCGCGGGGTCAAAATGCCAGTCATGCACGGTCAGATTATACGCCACTTTAGTAACTTTGTAATTTGATGTGGAAATGGTGTGTACTAGATAATTGATAAATATTACTGAGTACACCCAGCAATTAAATATATTACTGTGACTTTGACAAATCAGCCTTCATTTCTTGAAGGCTAATCGCACAACGAGCTCTCGTCATTTCTTCTGTTTGTATAGTCTGGTCGTCCTATCAACTGCAGTAGCATCCCCTGCCAGTCAATACATCAGAACGCAAAGCTCGCAACTCGTAAGTCAAGATTCTCATCTTGCAGAGGAGAGGATTAGGCCAGGCTCGGTTGGAGTATACAAGAAAATTGCGCTTCAACTTCTAGTGGAGAGGACCACGGCATCATGGATTTGGAAAGAGCTCGTACCTACGTCGCATAAGCTGTCTACAGCCAGAATATATTTAAAGCCTTTATTAGAAAATCAGCTTCATGAAATCGTGAACGGCATGGGCTCGACGTCGGACTTTTTTGGTAGTCCGCAATTTCAGAAATGGGATAAAATTGCCACTCAAGCTTTTGGTGGTGACAAGAAGGTACGCGACAGGATAATGTACGAGATCCTGTTGGATTATCACGGCATCGAAATGCTCTTCACATTTCTCAGTGGTGGGAATGATTTGTCTAAGACTTTGAAAATTCGCCAGCGTTTTGATGCTGCATTTCTTGACAGTTTGAGTCTTCGTAGCACCAGTGATGAATCTGAAACATTGATCTTGTGGTGGCTAAACTCTAAGAAAGAGTCCGAAGGGCGACTCGCATGTAAACTTTTCATTGAAAAATTTGGGCGCTCGCCTCTTTCAAGTTGAGCAATGCTAATGATTTCGATGGCATATGCGTTGGTTCTACGGTAATACTGACTATGATATCAAATTATATACTCCATATTGTATGTCAATCGCTATCTACGTCAAAAAATCCATTTTTATTCTCATTGCGACACACTCAGGCCATCTGAAGTATACCTGACGGGAGCAAGGATTCCGCATGACAGTTGCTTTGTCAGCATTTTTCAAGTGGAATTTCTGCAGCAAACTGAAATCTTAAGCTGAAGTATGTTGCATTCAATGTTGGAGCAGATTAACGAACAACGTTGAGCTCACTTATGTTCTTTTAGTATTGTTGCTATCTCTTTCAAATTGAAAGCAAATTGCGAACCTACAATGCTTGTTTTAGCTACGCTTTAAGTAAACTGAACTGAATGCGAGTTTGTAAGGTCCATTGGAATGAGACTCTTTAAGAAGGACGTGATGATCAATGGTGCAGCAGCAATGAGCATTGGTCTGTTATCATGCTTAGAGAGTCGAGCTCAAGTACATTTATAACAAAATGAAAGTGTCGATCTATTATAATTCAACCGAATTACACAGCAAGTTTTTTCAAGAGTGAGTTGTATTTAGGATTGAACTACAATTTCGTGTTACTAATTATCTTTGGGTACCGCACCTCGCCTTCACAGCATCATACTATACTGATGCCTCAGGAACTCTATATATTCACAATTACCTAAAAAAAATTGAATATTTCGTACTTATTATATAGACGTGTAAGGTATACGTACTGCACGTGTCCTGTCGTACCCTCGTTAAAAAGGGTCGATATAACCGTAAATAGGTGTGTATTACACAGTTAGTGTAATCACACAGTGGTTTGGCTACACCGCGACAAGAAGCACAGATTGCTATATTACTATATTGATTAGGTTTTCTTATGATTACTATATTAATGGGGAGAACCTAGGTTTAAGATATTAGCGGCTCCGCCGCAGCTAAGAAACTATATACAATTTTGTTTCTGAACAGAAGTGTTCGTTTGCCTTGGTAAGGCTTTAGTACTGAGAAGTAGCGGATTGCGATCCGCTACACTTGTACTGGTACTGTGAAAGAACGTAAGGTCGGTGACCTTAGCTTAGCTTCCTCGAAGCAAAGAGCTACGAAAGCCCCGCTGCGAATGCTACACGAACACCTACTGTGCGCAAATTTTTGCTCGACTCTTGCAATCTACAATGCCTGCTTCATCGAGCATCTTTGCGTCGGATCCCAATTTGTACAACCCGACGTGGCGCGGCGTGTTTTCGAGAAAAGCTCGGTCCTCGCAACCAACACCCTTTAAGTGATTCGTACTAATGAGACCGAGGTGTCCTCCGACGAAATAGCTCCAATGACTATCCAAGCCCAGCCCGGGCAACCCTGCCCTCATCTGAAGACACACGATTATTTGGTTCACCGAGGCGGAGGCGTGCACCCCGTCTCGCCTCGCCCACTTCTTCTGCACGTGTTACAGCTTCTACAATTGATTGCTTTGTGTTACATCGTCGTGTAGCTCACAACAATGCCCAGCTTGTCACTAACAAGCTGGGCCTGTCTCAGGCAATGCAGCCTGCCCGTCTGCAAGTGTGTGGGCCATACCAACTCTTTCCGTTCCACCACGAAGTAGTTTATGCTTCAAACATCAAAGCTGGCAGCTGCGCTGCGATGGAGCGCTAAAACGTCTAAGTGGCCAGTGTCCCACTATTTTACACGCATAACAAGCATTGAAATGTCGTTTTGTGAGTGCTTTTTGACCCCGCAGGTCATATCTTCTCAGAATGATCACTGACACTACAGGCAGCTGTGATGAATACAAACCGTAGTCTTTATAAGGGATTTACCCTGTGTACGGATTGCAGGTCAATTGTAGCGAAGCAGACTTACATTCAGAACGTCAACATATGCTTGTTATCGCAAAGCGCAAAGCACGACGTTGACTTTAGGTAAAGCTCACCACCTCGTAATTCTGCTAGTTTCAACCCCGCACACCTCTTAGACATCCGCTATAGCTTATGACGAAATGTCGACCTTACAACAAGTCAATGCTCACTAGCAAGTGAGGAAAGACCGCAACGAGCAGTCATGCCTTTGCTCAGGGGAAGATAACGGCCGAGAGTGCGGTAGAATGAAGGTGGCAATTGATCCAGGTCAGTTTGCCAAATTGGAACCTCGAGCTCCGAGAAGATCTCGATTGTAACATTCCTGTGTACTCGCCGTTCCGCTATACTTTTAAGGTAGAATTGTACCATTCGTTGCTCATCAAGCAGAGCCGAGGGAGCCCCCAGAGCGGTTCTCGCGGGGTTTATCGATTGATGTGGCTCGACAACGTTTTCCGCGACTTTTGGCGTGCGTGTGAAACGAGATAGCTCAAATGTCATTTACGCTCTATAAACTAAGCCATTGTTTTGCATGATTTGAGATGCTCTGGCGCTCTAGAACCCCGTCGCTTCTTGAGAGTAGCCCAACTACAGAGAACGGTTAAGATAATTCAATGAAGAGCTTTATATCCGATCGGCTCATGAGAGCGGGATCATAATAAATTCTTCGCAAGCCATCGTAGAAAACAGAGTGTGTTTCGCATTCTTCTCGAGATATCAAGAGTGTGACTTAATCTCCATTTCTCTATTTCGTGAACGGTCCGAGTTAGTATGGTTACAACCTCGTCTTAAAGATCGTAGATACAGCTCGTGATTTTGGACTAATCGCTTTGGATGCAACCCTTCCACCCATAAACTTCTTATGTATTTTGCCTGCCTGTAGCGCCGACTTATTGCCTTAATCGTTTTGGACTTCAAATCTTAAAATAGAGACCTCATCTATCATGGAACAAGTTACCTGAGGATGAATCCCATAGTTCACATATAATGATGAGTGACAATTCGAGACATACGTGGAGTTGTTCAACGCGAATGACGTAGCGAAAGTACGCAATTCGTCTTCCAAGACTTGATTCCAACGTTTTGTTTAATTGTACAATTTAAGGTGTGCCGCGGTTGACATGGATAATTGGTACCCAATATTCCAGCAGTGCACGTCAAAGCTTTGGAGTGAAACGGGTGTCACGGTTAAACACGATCTCAACAGGAATGCCGTGAAGACAAAAAGTAACGCCCACAAAGACCTTGGCTGCTCTCTCGTCAAAGAACTTTTCTGAATCAGACTCATGAGGAATTACGCTGGACAAAGGGTGTGTCTGCATTCTTTCTAGAGACTTAAAGCATCGCTTAACCTTCTTTTCGCTACTCCGTAAATAGTCCGAGGTAGTATGGTCACAACTTGGTATCATGATTCGCAGATAGTAAGTGGGTTTGTAGCCTTATAGCTTTGAATGGTTCCCAACAACACAAAAAGTCTTGTGTGGTTCGTCGGCATCGACGTATTGCCTTGAACATACTTTGCTTCTGCCAAATAATGATAGAAGGCTCTGAAGCCCTTGGATTACAATGTCCCTTTATTTTTTAATCTTGAAGAAAGAAATATCGCTCCACACGATTGGCGAGCTGCATGATTGCGCTGGCACAGCAACAGTATCGAATCATGACATGAGTATATTCATCCTTAAAACGCTGGAGCATTGCCGTTTTGCATCGACTTGCCACTTCTTATCCGCTCTACAGCATAGGGCCACAACCCTCAGTTGCTTTGTTGGTAAAAACAGAAACTCTGACCTACACTTATAAATTACTGTTCTGCCATAATGCTTTCTGAGGGTCATCGTACAAAGTCATTCCTGTCCCAGCAAAGATACACTTTGGAGTCCGCAATGCATGACCGATTACTCTGATTGATTCCCGATACCTCGGCTCAATATTGCGTCTATCTTCGGGTATTTTTTGTTCAAAGCACCAAGCGATATATAGATTTTGCCCTCCCCATTCTATTTTGCCTCCATTCAGTGTTGTTTACATGGCCCGCCAGCCATCCACTAAAAGGAAAGTGCGTTGCACCTAGTATCATAGACTTCCTGCTGTCTCAGGTCTATGGCGCAGGCTTATGCTCAATGAGTAAGGAAACTAATCTCAGGTCTATGGCGCTCCAACCACGCTTATTCTAGGATGAGATTATAACTTTTTAAATCTAGGTTTGAACGAGTCAGCTGTAAACGCTGTGAAAAATTTCAACTTAACCTGAGTTTCCACAGACTCTTCGAAACTTTCACGATTCTGTTGCAAGACGCACGGACCTTCGTTTCCGTACTTTGTATATTGAATATTGAGTCATGCAGAATTGCTCGACGTTTTTGAATTGATCAAATCTTTCCTGGCCTCACTAGCAACCGCCAGAACAATGACTATATAACCCACATCGTTGAATAAGAGTCACTTTCTTTATTGTTGAGGCCCACTGAACACGACCTCTTTGAGGTATGATAGAATTCATTTTTTCTACCAAGGCTTACCGGGACTCGACGCCTTCATGCAAAGTGTTTGTCGAAAGACCATGCGTGGTGGCAACCAATGTTTTTGAGAGCAAATGGCCACGCAAGAATTGTACTACCACAGCTGAAATATCTGCGAAATCGGCGGAGCCGCGCAGCTAATCAGCTTTTCTCTCTCCCCGAAGACCACTGGCTCTGGTACGAATTATAGCTTTCATCCCTTGATCCTTTTGGCACAAAAGCATGTCGCTGCTTTCGATGCAACACCCACTCCTTCATCCATAAAAAAGCAGGACGGTCTCGAAATGTCTCAGTGTACGCTACACCGGCTCGAAGATCCTTCATCCAGATTCTACCGCCTTGTGAAAACCTTATTGTGGTGTCTGCTCCAGAAAACGTTATTGCGGTGATAAGAGCTCTCAGCGAAAATTTGCTAGTTCTTGCCTTCCTTAACGCGTAAAAATTAAGCACACTTGATGCGCCTGATTGAACATGCTGCATCAAACCTTTTCATAACGAGTTTGTCAAATCTAAAGAGATGCTGCACATTTGCACCCAATCTTGCGCGAGGCTTCCTAGTTTGAAGACTACAAGTGCAAATCGCTGTTTTTCTGTCTGGATCATGGTTTCGATGTATGACCATCTCGGCGTTTCTTCATTAAGAGAGAAATCACTTTTCATTCTTGCTCTCAAACGGCTCTGCGTGCATCATCAGCTGCCAGACAGCGGGTGGCATCTGCGCGTCTACCAACGCGCAGCTGTGGCGTTAATTGTCGTCTTAATCTCATGTCTAGAGTACGCCTCTAGGAATCAACGATCGCAGCTGCAACGTAGACTGTGAATTACTTGACTCTTTGAAATAGGCAGTAGAAAATCTCTCAAGCGTGTCTACTTGCCCCAGAAACGGGTAATCACACTTTCGTGTTCCAACCGCAGTGAAGATATGACTCAGTCGTGTTGGATTGACTAAAAATGTCTTCCAGGTTTGTGCGCCTTGCTTCAGCATCTGGTGGCACACTGTAAAAGAATTTAACTATGTTTTAAACAAATTTTGCAAACCTGGCTTAGTCTTCGTGAGTGAAGATACAATACATCAACGTGCTCATATAAAAGCTTGAAAGAAAGCATACTGTGTGAAGTTTCTTGAAAGAAGGTCTTTCCAAATTAATCAGCTTATTACAGTCTCGTGACGATTAACCAAGCTCTCAAAATGTACGGTTGATGACTAGCTTGTTGTAGTGGATCGTAACATACAGCATTACCCATAACATCGCTTGGGCTGGGTTGTCGATCAGGTAGCAGAGCGAAGACTCTTTCTAACATTAAATCAGATGCCAAGTTTTGTACTCGTATGATATCAGCAAGCACGGAGTTTGTTTATCGCCTGTCAGATCATGTCGATGTTGCAAGATTCCACGTATTTTCAGCAAGTAATGGCGGGTACTAGCCTTTCAACCTATGATACTGTAGGTCGATAATTGCTGCAAAGCATCCCGACCGTTTACATGGACCTGTTTCACTATGCTCCCAACGCTGCAGACTGGATGAGCATTGCCTTACAACATAGCCACAAGGAAGTGGCCGCGCGCGTGGAACGCCATCTTCGGGTGAATTTTTTTATCTCAAGGTGCATCATCTACTTCCTTCGGATTGTCGTCCTGCAACGTATGATCCCTCTGATCGTAAGCGACCACGATGTCTGGGCTGTCTTGCCGAAGTAGCACTTCAAACTCCCACGAATATTCGAAGTCGGGGTATAACCGCCACTTCAGAAGATACTGGGTTTGTCTCTGGCGACGACTTCGATCCACAAGACGTTCCACATGACAGTAGACACCATCATTCTCGTCGCGAAGAGTCGGCGGTGGTTGATGACGACTTGGTTGATCGCCGTCCGGTGACTCGCGATGCTTTTCGAGCTCTTTAGGACAAGTTCCGTCGCCATCGGAACTCCGCTGAGCATCATGCTGAGGTCGCATACAGCTTTGCGGGAGACCTTGAAAACTTAGAGCGCTTTGTGCACCGACTGCATCACGTTGAGGACTATCGCGCTCTGTCAAAGCGGCTTCTAGCCGTCGAGCAAACAAATGCGTCGCTTCGTGCGACAGCGGAGCACCTGGCGCCGTTGGAAACGGAATTCGTTGCACTCCGTACCTAAAACCACTTGCTGGTTTAGCTTCTGGATTGCCAAGCAAATGTGGGTGCTGCCCGGCGCCAACGCTTCCGCTTTCACTTGCGCCGAATCCCGTTACGGCTTAAGCAAGCCCACATACAACACCGGGTGGGTTCGCATTCTTCTCGGAAGGTTTAGCGTATACGCATATGTGGTCGATCTGCATTAGTTGAGACATCTGATAAGGCAGCACGATCGCCTTAACCAGGCGTAGATTTAGCCGAAAGTATTAAGAACGTTAAAGCTTGAGATTAAGCGATGTCACTAACTAAGAGAAGATACAGCTTTCTGGTCGGACTCGCATTTCTTCAGCGTGGCAATGAGCTTAGCAGCCTTGCGCTTTTCATAATCCCGCTGTGTAAATACATTACATGTGGTGCTCGAGTCATTCCAAAAGTGAGGCTGAGTCGATGTACCGCGGATCCATGACAGTTCTACAGCAGACCGAACTTGTCCTTACGTTACCAGCCCCAGTGCGACATCATTAACGCCTTTTTCCGTGCCAAGCACGACGCAGGGATGGTGCGTGAGAGTAAGTCTCCCCATTCGACACCAATGTTTTGTGTTCGGAAGCATATCGTTTATGCTTACAATAAGCACAACGCTGCCACCATTCCGGCACAAACGTCGATTCCTAGAAAGGATGCTCTTCAGAACAACATGTGGAGATGTACGAAGTAAAGTGCACTCGATTTTGTAAATGGGTACAATCAATTGCTCGTGAGTGACATTTCGCTGACAGCGCCGAGCACTCCGAGCGGCATGGTCTGGGAGTGGCTGGTGATGCCCCAAGGGCTGTCTAATGCACCAGCAATATCTAATCGTCTTGTGACGCAGTTGTATAGGCCCCACAGGGCGTATGCACAGAGATACTTTGACGACATTTTTGCTAACAGTCGC